>NC_090450.1:304031895-304338981 GCF_031143425.1 Pleurodeles waltl | reverse complement strand
TAAAGGCAACTTGAGCATACACATTGACCAGAGCTATATAGATTCATTGTTTATAGGGGAAAGTGATTGTGACCATGTTTTTTATGTCAGGGGAAGGAGTGAGTTCTTCTTGGATGGAAAGGATCCTGTGATGCTTGGAACATATTTTATTTATGGACAGCATGCATATTTTAAGTCGCCGAAAGGTTGCCATGGTATGTGTTATCTAGGAATAGTGTTTCCCAACGTTTATCATGTGGAACACCTTGAAGATCCTGTGTGGAGGATGAAAGCTAAAACTAGACGAGGAGCAAGTGCTGTTGAAATAATAGGGATGTCTTTAATGCATTAATTCTATCAGTAGAAATAATTCTGAATGACATTAAGGGGGTCATTCTGACCTCGGCGGTAAAAGGCTCTTACTGCCGGTCAGAAGACCGCCATTCTACCGCCGTGGCCGCGGTAACCCGCCACGGTCATTCTGACCCACAACTGCCAAGCCGCCAAAAACCCGACATCCACGGAAGGCCGCCTCATAGCGGGCAGCGATAAACTGGAGATGACCAAACCTCCACCGCCACGGCAACACAAACACGCCCATGCCATTACGACCCACGAATCCACGCGGCGGTCATTCAACCGCGGTATTCCATTGGCGGTACACACCGCCGCAGTCAAAATACACACCCAGCTCCAAAACCCAGCCACATTGGACAATTTGAAATACACACACCTGATACACATACAAACACCACCCCCACACATCCAAGCAACTATAAAACACACCCCCACATCACCCACAAACCCCCACTAGTTGGAAATCAGAGAGAAGGCGATAGAGAGAGAGCGAGCAAGCACAGCAATCGAAAACCCCAACACACACAGGAACCCAACATCATCAACCACACCACATCTACGCACACATCACCACACACCACCACTCACATCACCACAAACACCACCCCACACCTCATCCACACCACCCCATGGCACCCCAAAGACACCACAGGTTTTCCGACCAAGAACTCCTGGTCATGGTGGAGGAAATCATAAGGGTAGAGCCCCAGCTCTTCGGCACACAGGTGCAACACACCACAATAGCCAGGAAGGCGGAGCTATGGCAGAGGATCATCGACAGGGTCAACGCTGTGGGACAGCATCCCAGAAACCGGGAAGACATCAGAAAGCGCTGGAACGACCTACGGGGGAAGGTACGGTCGATGGTCTCCAGACACAACATCGCTGTGCAGAGGACTGGCGGCGGACCACCACCCACCCCTCCCGAATTCACAGCATGGGAGCAAGAGGTCCTTAACATCCTGCATCCTGTGGGCCTCGCTGGAGTAGGCGGAGGAATGGACTCTGGTAAGTCTAGTCTCAACTACTCCCCCCCCCAACCACCAGCATGCCAACCCACACCCCCACCCTCACCCCCAACCCCCCAGCACACATCCTCCCTGCCAATGTCTCACCAGCACAACCCACCCAACCCAAAACCAAACCCTGAATGCCAACACAAATCATGGACACCCATCACCTATGCATGACCACTGCACATACACATCCCCCCCACAAACCACCCTCACAACTCCTGCCACAAGGGAATGCCAGCACTGGGGGACAAGGGCACCCACAAATCGCACACCATGGAACACACAGAAGCAATAACCATACTCTTTCACCCCTGCAGGGCCCGAACGCCAACACACCGGCCAGGAGGGTCCAGATATGTCCATCCCACCCCCAGAACAGGCCCGCAGTGAGGACAGCAGCTCTGTCGACCTGGAACCTGATGACCAGCCCGGACCATCGGGGACCTCTGGACAGTCGGTTCCCCACACACAGACACAGGCCACAGCAGACCTAACCCCCTCTGGGAATATCAGCACAGCTCCCACCCAGCGGGCCCATGCCTCTGTCTCCAGGACAGGTCAATCAGCGGTGTGTCCACCACTACAGGGCACCCAGGCTGACCCAACACCCCAACAACAACAGGGACCTGGGGGCAGTGGTAGTGGGCACACCGTCCAGGGGACAGAGGCCCGGGGAAACAGGGCAACTGGGAGGGCTGCTGTGCGACAGGGGGGGGAGGACAGGCCCAGGGAACCGACTCTCCAAGAGGCCCTCACCACCATCATGGGAGCATACCACCGCTCCCAGGAGACGATGGCGACGGTAATGGCCAGGTTCCAGGAGATCCAGGCACAGCAGGAGGAACGGTACATGGGGTACAGAGAGGAGCTCAGGAACATCGTCCAGGCCCTGAACCTAATAGTCACCACATTGCGGGACCATGTGGCACCCCAAAGGGCCCCTGTCACCAGCCCGGACCAGGAACAGCCTATCACCTCCGCCGGCGCTAGTGGACAGGAGGCCCCCACACAACGACGGGCCACCAGAACCCCACCTCCTGCTGAAGATCAACCACCCCGCAAGAGGAGCCTGAGATCACAAAGGAAGACAGAGTAGGATGCCAAGACCCCCGCCAGCCTAAGATCCCCCCGGATGTCATTCCACTGTCCCACATCGTCACCCTGTCCAACCTTGAACTGCCCCTGCTCCATCCTTCCACAGGCATATGGACAATGCACCTGTGCGACCGAGAACTGGACTCTGCCATGGACATCACTCCACCCCCACCCATCACCGTTTTACTATCATGGACCTATATGTAGCACTTTAAATAAATCACTAATTGCACTTAAAACACTCAGAAGTCTGCTTGTATTCTTAACAAATGTATTACACATAACGGTTCAAAAACGTTCAGTTACATTGTGATGACAACATACCAATGTCAATGTGCTTTACTCCATGGCCGAACAAACCAGAAGTCACGCAGTGGGTCGTACAGCTCTGAAAAGCCAAGGGAAAGTCAAAATTCAGTTGAAAGGAACTGGGGGGAAACACAGAAAGTAGGGATGCAGGAGGCCAGAAGTAAATGTAAAATGCCGTGGGGGATTCTTACCTGGGTGCTACTGAAAATACTGTTGTATGACCGTGTCCCTGTTGTCCGTGTCGTCCCCGTCGTCTTCCTCCTCTTCACTCTCCACAGGCTCCACAGCTGCTACAACACCACCATCTGGACCATCCACCTGCAGAAAAGGCACCTGGCGTCGCAATGCAAGATTGTGAAGCATACAGCAGGCCACGATGATCTGGCACACCTTCTTGGGTGAGTACATTAGGGATCCCCCTGTCATATGCAGGCACCTAAACCTGGCCTTCAGGAGGCCGAAGGTCCTTTCTATGATCCTCCTAGATCGCCCATGGGCCTCATTGTACCGTTCCTCTGCCCTGGTCCGGGGATTCCTCACTGGGGTCAGTAGCCAAGGCAGGTTGGGGTAACCAGAGTCACCAATTAGCCACACACGGTGTCTCTGTAGCTGTTCCATAACATAAGGGATGCTGCTATTTCGCATAACATACGTGTCATGCACTGACCCAGGGAACATGGCATTTACATGGGAGATGTACTGGTCAGCCAAACAGACCACCTGGACATTCATCGAATGGTAACTTTTCCTGTTTCTGTACACCTGTTCATCGTCTTTTGGGGGTACTAAGGCCATGAATGGCACCAATGATGTTGGGGATATGTCCAAGGGCATAGAAGTCAGCCTTCACAGTGGCAAAATCACCCTCCTCAGGGAAAATAATGTAGCTCCGCATGTATTTCGTCAGGGCAGACAACACTCTGGACAAAATCTTAGAAAACATAGGCTGAGACATCCCTGATGACATGGCCACTGTTGTCTGAAAAGACCCACTTGCCAAAAAATGGAGGACTGACAGAACCTGCACCAGAGGGGGAATTCCTGTGGGTTGGCGGATGGGGGACATCAGTGCTGGCTCCAGCTGGGCACACAGTTCATGTATAGTGGCTCGGTCAAGTCGGTAGCGAAGTATTATATGACGTTCCTCCATTGTCGACAGGTCCACCAGCGGTCGGTACACGGGAGGATTCATCCTTCTCCTCGCAAGTCCCAGCGGACGGTGCCTAGGAAGGACAACATGGAGCACAGAGTCAAGCAACCCACAGGTACGTAACTACAGCTTGCACAGTACACAATTCTCAATGCATTGAATGGCTTGTATGAGTGGCAATGCAAGGCCTAGGCCTGTGTGACGCAGTAGTAATTAAGCCCTGTGGTCCCTTGTAATGGCGGCTGCCTGACCTGAGAAGTGTGACAGTGGGATGTGAGGTCAATGCGCTGGTGTGACACACCGTGCCGGTAGGCGGTCGAAGACCGCGGCGCAAAGCCGCATTGGTTAACATCGAACCCTATGGGTTTCACGAGCCAATGACTAGCTGCGCCGGCGGTCGCGGAACGCACCACGGCGGTACGCGCCGCCGCGGGCGTGACCGCCATTTTCTATCTGGTTAATCACTCGAGACCTGATCATCCACAGGAGAGGACCTACACTGCAAGTGCTCCTGTGACCTCGGTCTGGGAGATACAATGGCTGCTGCGACTGGGGAAAGGGACCCTGCCTTCACTACAGAAGAGTTGGAGAAACTTGTGGATGGGGTCCTGCCCCAGTATGCGCGACTCTACGGTCTTCCAGACCAACAGGTAAGTACACTGTGTGCACGTTGAATGGGCTATGCCTGGGTTGTGTATGGTGGATGTAAGATGGTGGGGTGGGGGGACAGCAGCAAGGGGACAGCCAGCCCCCCCCCTGGAAAGAGGACCCGGAAAGTGAGGGGCCGC
Organism: Pleurodeles waltl; assembly: GCF_031143425.1. Taxonomy (NCBI): domain Eukaryota; kingdom Metazoa; phylum Chordata; class Amphibia; order Caudata; family Salamandridae; genus Pleurodeles; species Pleurodeles waltl. The sequence goes on along the minus strand of NC_090450.1, from coordinate 304,334,287 downwards.
CGCGAGAGGAGTGCCACGGCTGCCCCCAAGGACCAAAGTTCGGCCACTTCACCTGCCACAACATCCAGGGGAGGCAAGGCCCAGAGAGCCACAGCGAAGGAGGGCAAGGGCAGCAGGGCGGAGAAGTCAGGCAGCAGGAGCGCGGACCAGGAGGGCCCCACAAGCCCCATCCCGGGTGTGAGGGAGGACACCCAAGGGCCCAGGACACCGTCACCGAAGGGTCCAGCAACTGCACGGTCGGAGGGCGACTGAGCAGGGAGTCCTGCGCAGGTCTGACTCCCTGGAATTACAGGACAAGCACCGCTGAAGAGGGCCCCGCCGTCCAGAAAGGCACCGCTGAAGAGGGCCCCGCCGTCCAGAAAGGCACCGCTGAAGAGGGCCCCGCCGTGCAGGAAGGCACTGCTGAAGAGGGCCCCGCCGTGCAGGAAGGCACCGCTGAAGAGGCCCCCGCCGTCCAGAAAGGCACCGCTGAAGAGGGCCCCGCCGTCCAGAAAGGCACCGCTGAAGAGGGCCCCGCCGTGCAGGAAGGCACCGCTGAAGAGGGCCCCGCCAAGACAGGCCCCGCTCTGCTGGGCCCTTCCTGTCAAGCACCGCTCCGCTGGGCCCCGCCGTCTCAAGCACCGCTCCGCTGGGCCCTTCCTGTCAAGCACCGCTCCGCTGGGCCCTTCCTGTCAAGCACCGCTCCGCTGGGCCCGCCGTCTCAAGCACCGCTCCGCTGGGCCCTTCCTGTCAAGCACCGCTCCGCTGGGCCCCGCCGTCTCAAGCACCGCTCCGCTGAGCCCTTCCTGTCAAGCACCGCTCCACTGGGCCCTTCCTGTCAAGCACCGCTCCGCTGGGCCCCGCCGTCTCAAGCACCGCTCCGCTGGGCCCTTCCTGTCAAGCACCGCTCCTATGGGCCCCGCCATCTCAAGCACCGCTCCGCTGGGCCCTTCCTGTCAAGCACCGCTCCGCTGGGCCCGCCGTCTCAAGCACCGCTCCGCTGGGCCCCGCCATCTCAAGCACCGCTCCGCTGGGCCCTTCCTGTCAAGCACCGCTCCGCTGGGCCCCGCCGTCTCAAGCACCGCTCCGCTGGGCCCTTCCTGTCAAGCACCGCTCCGCTGGGCCCCGCCGTCTCAGGCACCGCTCCGCTGGGCCCTTCCTGTCAAGCACCGCTCCGCTGGGCCCCGCCGTCTCAAGCACCGCTCCGCTGGGCCCTTCCTGTCAAGCACCGCTCCGCTGGGCCCTTCCTGTCAAGCACCGCTCTGCTGGGCCCTTCCTGTCAAGCACCGCTCCGCTGGGCCCCGCCGTCTCAAGCACCGCTCCGCTGGGCCCTTCCTGTCAAGCACCGCTCCGCTGGGCCCTTCCTGTCAAGCACCGCTCCGCTGGGCCCCTTCATCTCAAGCACCGCTCCGCTGGGCCCTTCCTGTCAAGCACCGCTCCGCTGGGCCCCGCCGTCTCAAGCACCGCTCCGCTGGGCCCTTCCTGTCAAGGACCGCTCCGCTGGGCTCCGCCGTCTCAAGCACCGCTCCGCTGGGCCCTTCCTGTCAAGCACCGCTCCGCTGGGCCCTTCCTGTCAAGCACCGCTCCGCTGGGCCCTTCCTGTCAAGCACCGCTCCGGTGGGCCCCGGGATTGGAAATGGATTTTCTGCTATAAGCAGGTGGTTTGGAAATTGGGAAGCAGATTTATAGGCTTTGTGTTGAGACCACTGTTGATTTTCTCAATTGTGGTAATAGTTCTGTTGGTTGCATGCAAAATCTTCCAGAGAATGAGGACTCAGAGAGGAAGGAAGAGAAAGAGAGCAGAGGTTGAGATGAAAGATAATCAGTGTAAACATTATGATGAAATGGAGCGTTTGGAGGAATCTCAGCAAAAGTTGTTCAAAACAACCAGGTTTTGGAGAGTCTGATTCAAGAATGAAGTGGGCTAATGATGACTCTGAAAATCATCAGAGGGAGGGTTGAGGGAGCTTAACCTGGCGGTGCAATTATGTCTCTAAAAAAATGAAATGAAGGGATAAATATGTTTCTGCATAATGTGAAAATTATATCCATTTAAATGTGGTGCACGGAATTTCATTCAAGTAAAGTGCACAAAAAAATATAATGTCTCATGTATGCCACATTTAATCATTGCTTGAAAAATGTTTGTTATGGTATTTTAAGCACTATTATTCTTTATAATCATTTTATATTCAAAATAGGAAGACGTACAGAATGCATTTAATTGAAAATGTACTTGTGCATTTTTAGCTTGGTAGGAGTGAAGGCCCATATTATTCTTGTGTTTTAATTCCAATGTGAAGTTTGCTTTTGGCATGTTTTTCAGAAGCTGCAGGTGCCAAGATTAATAAGGAGCCTATTGTGCATGAGAGATAAGAAAGTCTGAGATAGGTGTCACAAAGATGGAAGGAGTATCCTGAATCGACAGTTATTGTTTCAAAATTCCTGAGTGTGAGGTGGCACCAAGGCCACATAGAAGAAGCTTAAAGTAGATACTATTACCAATTATCGGTTTGATTTATGCCTTTCTTTTTCAGAAGAGTTTGATAGTGATGTCCTCTTAGGAGGGATCATTTAAGTGTGGTTTACTTAGGGAAAGATTCAGGACCTTTATTCCTTAGACGAAAGCATACCTATTTGAGGTATAGACCTAAATTCTTAGAGATTCAGTGGTTTCAGGCTGCACACATCTCTCTTGACATAGGGATTCATAATAACCCTGGTGGTCGTGTAACTGTGGCGGTAGTACCACCAACAGGCTGGCGGTACATACCACCACATTATGACATTGGTGGGTTGGCTGAAGCCAACCAGACAAAGTACCACGCTGACCGCCATGGCCGCCGCTACTGCTCGCCGGTGGCATTATGACCCTGCCTACTGTCATGGTTTTCATGGTATTTCTAATGCCATGAAAACCATGGCTGTAGGCCCTACCAGTGATAGGGAATTATTTCCCTGTCACTGGTAGGAGGCCCACCCCCCCAGCACTCCTCATACAACCCCCAACCCCCCAACCCCCAACTCCATCCATGCTTCCCCTCTTCCAATCCACCCCCCCAATACACGCACACATGTAGGCACACACCACGCATTCACACACTCACTCACACAGGCATACACACATTTATACACGCATGCATCCATTTATTCACACACACATCCGTACACACATCCAAAACATCATGCAGACACGCATTCACTTTTCCATTCATTCACGCATTCTCACACATGCACACATACATGCACACAACACTACACACTCATCTGCATCCACGCACACACTCACACAGTCATAAACACACACACCCATACACACACAACACCGCCCACCCCCCTCCCCTCAAACCTGACTTACATGTATCCAGGGGGTCTTCCGGCAGGGGACCGGATGGGGCACTGCTACCGCCAAGCGCCCGACAGCAGAACACCGCCAGACGTATTATTTTTCATAATACGGCTGACAGTGGTCAACTGGCATGGTGCTGCTGTTGGTAGCAGCACCGCCTTAACACCGTCCGCCAGTCTGGCCACAGCCGGATTTCCACCCTTCTTGTGATGGTAATCCGGCTGTGGTCATATTATGGCGGATGGATGTTAGCCACGGCGACGGTCTTTTGTCCGCTGTCGCCGCGGCAGTAGGCAGCACTTACCGGCAATGTTTTAATGAGGGCCATAATCTTCTACAGAAGTTCTGTACGCTGACCTTTCTCTGAAACTTTTTAAATATTAGAAGGGTTAGGAACCTAGATTCAATAGTTAGGCATGAGAATCTGAATTGTGATTTTCAACATCAAATGCTTTCCTTGATTTCCTGCATTGTCGCTGTCAAAATATTGGTATTCCATATTCCAATTTGATTCAATATTGTGCAATATTTTAATTGTCCTTTAGTGATTCTGTATATCTATACCATGGTTTTGAGTCTCATGTATGTAGGTTTGACTTTGAAACTTTAAGTTGGTCTCTGAGACTGAATGTGGGACCATTTGGTTGCACTGTAAATGATCCCAAATAATGTAATGTGAGTCTCTTCACCTCTCAGATCAGAGAAGGAAAGATTTATCAGAGTTGATAGTTGCAGGTATAGCCCAAGATGCATCAGGGGCAAGCAACACAGACTAGGGATGGCAGGAGAAAAAAAGACGGTGGGAAGAAGGACACGAGAGAGCCAGCTGAAAAATAAGCACTCTAGTAGAATGCTTAAATACAAAGAAATAAAGTAGTGCCTACAAATTAACAGTGGAAGGACACAAGTAATATGTTTATTATCTGGGGGAGAGGAGGGGGTTTGGACACAGAAAGAGGGAACAAGCCTGTTGCATCTGCCCAATGAAATGTCAGCAAATGAGAGTAGCAGAGAAGCTAATCATTGGTCATTCCTTCCGAAAAGTCCTGTAAAAAAAATTGGATCCCCTCAAATTTTAAAAGCCTAATCCCTTGGGGTTTAACACCAAAGGTAAATTTAAAGTTCACACAAGGAAAACCATTTAGTTTTTCCCAAAAATGATTAATCTTTATGACATGCTAAGGAACGATCCTATGAGTTGTGTCCAGTCCCCTTTCTTATCACTAAACCACGACCAAATTATACACTGATTTATTTTTACATATGTAGATATTTTTTTAAACGTTGATACATTATGAAATTTCTGACGTGATGGTCCTAATAATCCCCGTTCAAAAGTCCTGTGGGCAAACGTGTTAAATAAAAATGAAACTATAAACTGACCTTACGTGAAAATTCTTATTGGGTTTTCACTTCCCACATGCAGTAGTTAGTTCACATGTAGTAAATTAAACAACTTTACACTGGAAGTAAAAGAAGAGCAACAATTAACTCCAGGCTATTTTTTATGTATTACTCTCCTGTGAAACACATTTCCAAATGAGCTGGCAATCATCTGATAGGCCATCTATTAAAACATCTCAGAAACGTAATTATACTTAGCGCTCAGTTTGTTCAATAGAGAAAAAGGAAGTACTGTTTCTTTAGTTTGTGAGATAATGGAAAAGAAAGAGACGCTGAAACAGTAAAACTGGAATAAAAGCTAAGCTCTAGAGAGAGGTAACAGTATATTGCGGGCAAGCTAAATGAGAAATTGAATTTGAAGCAGTGAAATTTAAAATATTTTTAACAAGCCGGGGCCAGTAGATATCAAGGCGAAAGAGGCACAGTGGATGTGAATAGGTAGAAATAGACGTAAGAAAAAAAGAGGATTGGAAGGGGTTAAAGCAAAGCTGCCATGATACGTGGAGTTAGAGGGCAACTTGAGAATAGAAGAATCACGAAAGAAAGGTTGTGTACAATGAATACAAGTGGGAAGGTGAAAAGTTAAATCGCCCAGAGATGTACAGTAAGCCATCAGTCCCTACCATCACACCAATGAGGTAAGCATGCAACAGCTTTGTGGGCACGACCTTAGTCCCACAAGGCATAACCGTGTCAGTGTGAATTATTATATGCACGCAACACAAGGCGTCAGCAAGCAGGTCTCATCCCCCATTGGCCCTCATCGGTCCTGCACATTGGTGAAAAGGAGAAAGACACGGGGCGACAACCAAGAACCATACCTCTGCGTGGCTTTGCATTGCTGTCCAGAAGACAGACGAGCACCTGCCCCTGTGCCTGAAGCTCCGGGTGATGTCTGTTGCAGTGGGACGCATCTCTCAGATCTGCAGGTATCCAGTGGAAAGGAGTACACCCCCACCTGCTGAATGTTCAGCATTCCGTCCATCACTTGTTGTTTTTGCTTTGTGGCCCTGGAGGGATACCTCAGCCAGCACCAGCAGTTTTCCCCAGCGGATGCACGACTGCCTCAAGTCCGACATGGCCTGACACTCTGCACAGGTGAGTCACTGCCACTCAGTGCAAGGGAATGGAGGCAACGGACTCATGACCCCCTGCATGAGCTCAGGGCCAAATACAGTGGGAGACATATAAAGCACCATAATTAAATAAAGAGAGACAGTCACTGAAACCTAACCAAAAAAAAAAAGAGGGAACCAATAACATATCATAGGAGAGCACACCGGGCCAAGAACCTCCACCTGCATCGCTAGTTTTCTTGGACACATCACAGTGCGCCAGAACCACCACAGGAATAAAGACAGGCATAAAATATTTTAAAAATACAAATAATGACAGAGTCCAGTGGAGGACAGTTGAAGGGGCACAACCTCGCAAGAGCGACAAACAGGGAACACAAAGCATAAGATACTAACCAGCCAACATGGTAGGAAACGTACAAGCATCTGGTGTCTAAGGTGTGCCCCCAGTGCAGGCTGCCACCTCCGAACCAGCACACACCACTATTGGCACTCTGACACCATTTATTGAACTAGAGGACCCCCACTACCACTGCCCCCATATGGAGAATATGGGTGGGCAGACTAGAGAATTACTTTAGAGCGACAAGGGAAACTAGTGATGAAGTCAAATGATCCCTACTACTACATTTTGGGGGTGATGAAATTTACAAGCTGTTTCAGCTCCTCCCTAACATGGGAGGGGTAAGTGACGACAATGCAGCAATCACAGCCCCAAATGCTCATTTTGAAACTCAACTAAACCCTGACTTTGAGAAGTTTAAACTACATCAGGTGAGGCAGAAAGAGGAGGAGTCAGTTGATGCTTTCTATGTTCACCTAAGGGCCCTGGCAAGCATGTGCACAGACGCGACCAGTCCAAGGAGGCCCTAGACCAATTGATTCAGTGGTGCAGGTCAGCACACCTAAGATGCCTATCACAATGACAACCAGGGATCATGCTGGATGACATTCTGATTCTAACTCGTACCTGCAACCTGTGCAGTGCAAAGGCAGAGGAAATAGATGTTGCTCTCAACAAAGGATCGAAAGGGGAGGCAGTACACAAACACACAGAAATAAACACTAACGATGTGGGTGAAATCCACAGTAGACCTGTGAGCCACAGAAGGATGGCCGCAAGTGCTGGAGTGCCATGCAGAAACTGTGGCCTGGAAAACTACCATCCAGAAAGATGCCTGGCAGTAGACCACAGCTCCTCAGTGTGATATAACCAAATCACATTGCAAGAGTTTGCAGGGGCAGGGATTAGGGCACAGGGGCCGGGGCTGACAGCCACTAACAAGAGCACTCTGGCAGCTATTGCTCAACAATAAGTCCTCCATGGCCATAAGAAGCCAGAAGTGGTATCCAGAATATGTGGAAGGAGACGAAGTGGACAAGGAGGGAGACATATTCCTCATCTCCTACTCATTCCTCACCTGCAGAGTCAGGAGGCCCCAACTCTATTGCAACATAATAATCATGGGTACGACAGTGCCAGTCCTGATTGACACAATGGCATTGGTGAATGTAATGACTCATCAGCAATACCCATTGCTGTACCCCTGTCCACCCCTCACTCTGTCGCCGACCCAGATATATGCCTGGGGACCGAGAAGCGAAGGCACGCTTCCATGTCACAGAAGAAGGAGAGGACACGCTGATCAAATGCCACACCTTTGAAGATCTGGGACTTGTGTTCTTCATAAAGGAAATCCACATCCTGCAGGTGGATGACATACTAGAAAAGTTCACAGAACTATTCATGGGGATAGGACGTTGGACAGGCCCTCACTCCACATACACAAGAAAATACAGCCGACCATGCTGAGACATTGACATGTATCATTTCATTTGCACCAACAGAGGCAGAGCTGGAGAAACTGGAAAAGATGGACATGATTGAGAAGGTATAGGGCCCACTCCGTGCGTGTCCCACACTTGTGATCACAGAGAAGCCCAAATAGCCGGAATCCACCAGGCTGTCTATAGACTTAAGGCTACCCAACAAGGCAATCTGAAGAGAGCGTCACATATCACCTACAATGGACAATATCATTGTAGACCTGAAGGAGGCAAAACGGTTTTCTAAGCTGGACCTAAATGCAGGGTAACATCAAGAGGTGTTCTATCCCGACAGTCGATATGTAACCTTCTTTGTCACAAACCTGCCGTTACGCCCCTACAAACGATTAAACTTTGGCATTTCATCGTAGGTGGAGTTATTCTAAAATGCAATAAGGGAGACCCTCTCTGGCCTTGAGTGAGTGTTAAATATCAGTGGTGATATTTTAATCTTCTCGACCACCCTAGCGGATCACCACAAGCAACTGAAGGCCACCCTACAGCACCTGAAGGAAAGTGGCTTGACTCTATGGAAAGAGCAGTGCTCTTTCTGCGAGCCCAAGGTGGAGTTCTTTGGTTTTGTATTCTCCCACGAATGTCTACAAGTGGATGCCCAAAAAATAAGCAGCCATCAAGGAAGGCCTAGCCCTGAGAAACCCAACAGAGGTCTTTAATTTCTTGGGCAGTTACTCCCAAACCTCACCAGCCTGTCGGAGCCCCTCAGGGCACTCACTAAGGAAGCATTCAACAACATCAAGAATGCTCACTTGACAGATTCCACATTGGCATACTTTGATTCATAGAAGGCAACCAAATTGGTGGTTGATGCCAGCTCCGTAGGACTAGTCACTGTCCTGAGGCAAGGGTAAGAACCAAGCGTCTGGGCCCCTCTCATTTGCGAGCCATATGTTAACATCCACAGATTTAGTGAGAATCGCTGACTATAAAGTGGGCATGCCACCACTTCCATCTGTACAGATATGGGCATGAATTCAAAGTGATCACCAACCACAAGCCATTGATAAGCTTGTTTGCAGTGACAGCTCCTGACCCTCCCCCACAGATTGAGCATTGGGTAGTACAGTTGCTACCATACTGCTTCACTGTAGTCTAAATGTTGGAACCTGACAACCCCATAGACTTTCTCTCAAGACACTCATCTGCTGAATGGAGTTAATGGATGATGGATATGTTAGGGTGGGGGGGGGTTGTACATATGATAACCATGGCTGCATGCCCAAAAGCACTGACAATTGAGGAAATCCAGCAAGCAACCACCAAGGATGATTGACTGCAATGAGTGGAGTAAGCAATCACAAAGTCTGGAGACTGTTTCTGAGGGATGGGAATCATTGGCACCCAGATGAAAAGCTAAGACGTTCAGAACTATGGAAGGTGAAGAAGAAGCTCATTCTGATGGCTGAAGGAATCATCATGAGAGGCCCACACACTGTCATCCGAAAAGTGTTAGAAGATTGCACCATCGCCCTGGCACATGAAGGCATCAAGAAGTGGAGAGGACCAAAGCCTGGACCCGGAGCAAAGTCTGGTTTCCCAGGATGGATAGCAAAGTATAGGAGGCAGTGCGAGCCTGTCAAATGTGCCAGCTCCTTGGAAGCCCAGTCGCACCAACCCTTGTACTGACCAAGGCGGCAACAAAGACCACGTGGGAGAAAGTGAGCATGGACTTCGGCAGCTTCCCAGATGGAAGAATGACCATGGTGATAGTTGATGATCAGCCCAAGGAATCCAGTAGTGGAGTTAGTAGCTACCACTGCATTCTCCTATGTCAGGCCATATACTGGAGAAGACTTTGGCAGCTTCGAGAATGCCCATTACTATCACAAGTGACAGCCACCCCCTTTTCAGAGAGCTGAGTTTAGTCAATACTTGTCAACACTCGGTATCAAATATCAGAAGCTAACACCACAGTGGCCCCAGGCAAAAAGCATAATAGAGAGGTTCATGAGGACACTAAACAAGGTACTGCAAGCAGCAGTTGACAAAGGCCAGGACTGTGAGTGGGAGCTCTATTGTTTCCTATGAGCCTATCACAATACGCCTTATTCCACAACAAAGTTGATGTTCCAAAGATCCATCCAGGAAAGTATCCTGATGGGCCTGGGGAGGCAGCCCCAGCCCCTTCAGCAAGGCGGAAGTGCAGGCAAGAAGAAAGAAAACCAACAAAAGGTCCAGCAAGACCAGACAAGCCGTTAAACGCCACATGAGGGTTGGTGACCAGGTTCTGATACATGATCGGCACCCTGGGTGGAAGTTTCGCACCCCATTTGAGAGAGGGTCTTGGACAGTAACAGCGGTAAATAGGACCATGGCCACCATTCAGAAAGGCCAAGTGGTGATGACAAGGATCATCTTGTGGTTCTGGCACGTCCAGGTCTTAGACCATCAAGCCACACCAGATGACGAAGGGGAAATGGAGGAATCCATCCTGCCAACACCCGCCGGCAGGGAGAGTGTGGCCTCTCTGGAAAGGTGAGTTGAAGAATATCAGCCATCCAGCATGAAACTGGCTCAAACCCCTCGAAGTCCCTGCCTCAAGGGAAAAAAGAGCAAAGAACTCACAATCTCCCAGCGGCACACTGGGCAGGACCGATATCAGCACCTAGCAGAAAGCTGTGCAACTTTGCATGTGCCCAGCTAATACTGTTCCCAAGTATCAAAGGTTGGATGGGATGTAGTAAGCCATTGGGCCCTACTGTCACATCAAAAGCATGCAACACTCTGCGGTAGCAGGTGAGCTGATAACTAAAAGGGGAGCTAACAGCTCAGGGTTAGTCCTACAAGCCTTAACTATGTCAGTGTGAATTATTATAAGCATGCAACACAAGGTGTCAGCAGCCAGGACTCATCCCCAAACCATCCAACGCGGTCCTGAACAAGAAGAAGAGTTGACCTGGACTCACAGAAGAGAGCAGGGAGGTGGAAGGCAGACAGAAGGTCAGATAGAAGTTGCAACCACCATTAAGAGGAAGCAAAGAGATTAGAGGAGAAAGGAAAGGGAGGAAAGTCTCATAAGAGCCAGAATGACATTTACGTGGTGATGAGGTAGGCAACAAGAAACTAATTGAGAAAGAAGATGGACTGGAAGGGAGATGAATGAATTGAGAATAAAAGTGTAATGGAAGAGATGGAATAAAAGGAAGAGAAAGAACAAGCATTGTCAAAGCACAGAAGTCTCACCTATGCAAGAGCTATTGACTTTGCCAATGTCATTTAGGCATGTTGTACACCATTGTGGCTGCCATTGAGCATGGCTAAAATTTTGTGGTGTGGAAGATAGTCATGTGGAGTGTTATAGAGTGGCATGGTGAAGAGTGTAGTAGAGTCGAGTGGTAGAGAATATTGTATATTGGAGTGTCATAGTGTGGAGTCACGGAGGGTGGCATGCACCTGAGTGGCATAGAATGGAGTGGACTGGTGTAGAGTGCATTGGCACAAAGTGTTTCAGAATATAGTGGAGTAGGGTGCAATGGCATTGGTGCAGTGGAATTGAATTCAGCGGCATAATATGCACTCTTGTAGAATGCAGTGGTGTTGATTAGAGAGGTGCATAGTAGAGTAGATTGGTGTAGAGTGGAGTGGCACAGGATGGAGTGGTGCAGAGTGGAGTGGTGCAGAGTAGAGTGGCACAGGAAGGAGTGGTGCAGAGGGCAGTGATTCAGATTAAAGTCACATGGCATAGAGTGTAGTAGCACAGAGTACAGAGTAGAATTATGTGGCATAGAGTGCAGTGGCTTAGAGTGCTGCAGAGTAGAGTAGCAGAGTGTTGTGCAGAGTAGAGTATAGTGTCATAGATTGCAGTGGCATAGAGTGCAATGGCATAGAATGGAATAATGTAGGGTTGATTACAGCGGCATAGAATTCAGTGTTAGAGAGTGCATTGTAGCAAAGTAGAATTTCAGCATGAAGATGAATAGAGCAGCTTAGAAAGCAGTGGTCTAGAGTACAGTGATGCAGAGTAGAGTACAGTGGCATAACGTGCAGTGACATAGAGTGAGGTTGTGTAAACTGCACTGGTGCAGAGTGCAGTGGTTAAGAATAGAGATGTGTAGAGTGCAGTGGCACAGAGTAGGGTGGGGCAGAGTGGAGGAGAGTGGCTCAGAGTAAAGTGGCATAGGGTAGATTGTTTCAGAATGGAGTGAAGTGATATAGAGTGAAGTGGTGCAGGGTAGACTGCATTTGCAAGGAGTGGTATTGTGAATAGCACAGGGTAAGGTGGTGTTGCGTGCAGTGGCATAGAGTGCAGAGGTGCAGAGTAAATAAGAATGAAGTACTGTGGACTGGCATAGAGTGCAGAGGCATAGAGTTGAGTGCTACTGAGTAAAGTGCATTGGCATAGAGTGTATTGACATGAGTGGAGCAATATAAAGTGCAGTGTTGCACAGTGGCATTCAGTACTGTGGGGTAGAATGGAGTTGTGCAGAAGAGATTGGTGTGGCGTGGACTGTAGTGCTGTAGAGTAAAGTGCCAAAGAGTGCAGTGGTGTAGAGTAGAGTGGTGAAGAGTGCATTGGCTTGGAGTAAAGTGGTACAGGGTAGAGTAGGGAGGTGTAGCATGAAATGGCATGGAGTGCAGTGGCATAAAGCGGAGTGGTGCAGAGTAGAGTGTAGTGGTGTGGAGTGGTACAGAGTAGAGTGGAGTGGCATAGAGCAGAGTATGCATGGAATGGTAGCGAACCACAATTACAAACAACACATTTTCAATTGTAATGACCATTACATTTGCAGAGACATAGAGTTTTGCTAATAAAACTTTACATTCCACAAACAAAAATGTGTTGAAATTGCACCACCTAGTGTAATGATTTACTGTGATCATATTAATGTTTTTCTTTCCAATACACTTTAGAAATAACAAAAAATTTGCTTCCTCTGTGTTCCTAATTCTGATATATTCTGTAACACTCACACAGTATATTTAAATGTTGTAGTGCACTAGAAAAAACCTCTTTCTGACCACTATTATCCAGCAAGATTGTAACATAAATCCTCTCACTTTGAAGTCAGGCAAAGAAATGTAAACAAGAGCCCTTGGAAGACAGCACCTGACATTTGACTTTAGTCTTTGAATGCACAGTAAATGTGACAAGATAAGAATAACATTTAAAGACCTGTTTTCAGAAAGGCAGTTTGTGGAAGAATGCAGTAAACATGGCTTATACAACAGGAGGGATTAATTGAACCTGGAGAGCCTAAAGCAAATAAAAGCCAGAAAATGTGAGTTATAAACCACAAAGCCAATGTTAAACAAGAATGGAATGCATTCCTAGGTCAACTTACTTAAAGTTCCCAAGACATCTTTAGAAAACCAGACAGCCGCGAAGTCTAGTAGGCTGTGGCCTAAAAATGAGTGAAAGAGGACAGTGAGCATGTAGAGGAGGTAAAAAGATAGAAGAGGTGTACAGACAGGTACAATGGCAAGATGGAAACTGAGGAAGGACAAAGACTAGAGTCAAATGGGAGAGTTGGTGAGTAAAAAATGAGAGGTAGACAAAGTGGAGAAGTGGCACACGGAAACTGAAAGATGATAAGCGTGGAGAAATTAGGGTGAAACATAGAAGAGAATTTGGGGTTAAGGGGAGTAATGGAGGGTAGAAATAGATGAGTGTGTAAATAGGAGTGTAGGAAGATATGAAAGGAATTAACATGTGAAAATAGAAAGATGTAAGTGTTCTGATATAGAGAAAAAGTAACAAAAGATTGAAAAAAGAGTAACCTGCAAGGGAAAGTAAAGACAGATCTATTAGGGGAAAAGGAAACTAGAATTAGATTACACAGAAAAGGAATATGAGAAATAAATTATAGTAATGGTGAGAATAAAATAGACATATGCGTTGAGCAGTAATAGATGGATAAAGCAGAGTGAGCACTAATAGTAGAAAGGTGATAGTTGAATGGGAAGGTGGGGACTGAAAGAGTGGGTACCGGAGAATAAGAGTGAAGTGTTATGAGTTGGAGAAACATAAAGGGAAACACACTTTAAATAGTGAAATGAAATAATAAATTATACTAAAAAGGGTAAGGAATTAAGAACTAAAATGAAAGGATCATTAAGAGTAAGAGTGTACTTCATATCACTCTCAGATCCAGATATAAAAAGACTACTATTATACATATATTGCAAAGGGATCATTCGCTACAATGAAGTTGAAGGGCTTCAGATCCATTAGGCTTCAACCAGCAGCCGCTGGCAGTAGTTCTATATTTTCTGATTCTCCCTTTCCTTTACCACGCTCTGAAAGTTTCATAAACCCTCTTCCAGGTTTACTGTTGTAGTGTGCTATAATTCTTGCTGCAGAACAATTATCTTCTCTGTCCATGGGCGGTGATAGAAAACATTTGTACTCTACTGCTTTTTTTAGGTTTTTTGCCCTCATTGTAGTGACTCCCATCTACAATCAGTGGATCAAATATAGGTGAGGATCAGCTGATCACTTGGCAAAGTTTTGATTAGGTAGAATGTTGCTCCACAGTCCATCTTTTTACAGTGACCTGATCCACCACTAATGAAATGAAATTAGAATGGTGGCTTAAGTGCTTTAAATTACGACTTAATTGTGACTCATGGCAGAACATTTGATCTAAAATGAAAGAGGCATTGTTGTTCCATGCTGTTCTGCAAGATCCACAAATCTTTGATTATTATCAGTCCCAAAAAGCCTGAAGAAACTTGAATGACAATGAAGTGGATGTCAAAATACTCAAAAGACACTTTAAAGGAGAGCCCAGCATTGCCTTGGAATGAAAAAGATTAATTTATGATTACTTAACAGACTAATGAAGGTATTGATGGTTATATGGATTCCTTCTTTGAGGACTGTGAGGCCACCTTGTGAACTTACAAGGGTATGTGCTAGAGATTAATCAGTTGTTCATTAGGTTAGTAAGCAAATTCACTAATGGCACCTCTTGTGCATGAATCCCTTCTTAGATGAAACCATACTATTGCCAAGGTGACAGAGTGATCAGTAATGCCTGTTAAAATGTAAACACAAATGGGAGCTCTTTGTGTGCAGTAGTTTTTGCATGAAGGTTGGCAGTGTTGCAAAAACTGAGTCTCTGGCTCAGCTCTACAACATTTACTTTCCCATGGGTGACACAAATGAACTTAGTTCAATGTACCGACACATTAATGTGAAAGACAGGTTTTTGTAGCCCCGCAGAACTCCAACCAGTACATAATTGAAGAGGTGTCAATGTTTTTGGGTTAATAACATTCCCTAAACAGGGACCCAGGGACACAGCAGTGAACAGAAACACATTTTTTGCTCTTTTCAAGCACACACACAGGATGCTCTGACAAAAAAGACACTTTAAGTAAAAATGTCATTTATTTAAAAATCTTCTCCCTGTTGCTCAACACATTTAAATTAACCACACAAAAAAAGAATAAAACAGCACAAATGCACATTGTGAACAATGAAAATAAAGTGATCATATCTACCATGGGTAAAATGTCATCTAAGAAACCAAGCACCAGAAAAACTTACTTTTATGCGCTACACTAAGAGAGCACGGAGAGTAGAATAACTGGCACCTAGATTTTCTTTGGAAAGATGAGTGCACTGTATACCTTGTTTATAGAAGAACACTATAATTGTCAGGCATCAAGGATGCTTTGTTCCCTGCGAAAGACAAACAGATGTTCAGCACGAGCATCAGCTCCTCCCAAGCTCAGTATAAGCTTTCAGTAAAAAGTGTGTTACTGCAGTAAAATCTCTGGTAGGTAAGATTGTCTTCCAGTCTGGCAGTATCTTGCTCATGATAATCTGGGGTAAAGGACTTCTCTTGATAGGTGGTCAATTGGCACACCTTTTCTACTCTATTATCTAAGGTTGGATTTCCAACATTACCTTAGGAATGTTTGATATAATCAATGAGCACCAACATGCTAGTCTAAGACGAATTCCATTAAACATATAAGGTACACATATAATAATTCAGGCTACATTGTTTTGACTGTTTTTTGTTTGACCATGAAACTGAGATAAGAAGGCATTTGTTCTAGGGTGATGTTGCATCAGGTGTTTTGTTGATGTCTATATCTAAACGACTTGACACTTTCACAGTTCTTGGAAAGATCAAAGGAAATATCTGCGTCAAAGGCAGACATGTTGATGACTCTGTAAAAATACAGAAAATTGAGTCACGGTCTACTTATGTCCTTACATCAGCAGAAATGCAGATGACTTTGCGTCCATGAGCCATCATTGATAATAGAGTGAGGTGGTTGTGGATCTTGATTTAATGCTTCATACGCAAGACTGTATATCGTGATAACCTAGGAATGAAACAAACTAGAACAAAAATAGGGTATTTTGTGTAAGTGGGCAAACGCTTTGGTAGCTACACACATTAATGATTAGTATCAGTTACTTTCTGCTGAGACAGACTTATACAGGGGAATGCTGAGGGACATTGAAATTAAGGCAATAGGGTTACACTTTTTGTAGATTGAGGATCACTGTATACCATTTTTTGAGATACTAGCTACTTATGTTCATTACAAACAGTGTATTGTGTAGTTGTTATCCTATGCTGTCTCCCTTTTACTCGTCGTCTTTCTTCTGCACCTGCACATCTTTTTGTCCTCCACTATATGCCCCTTCAGATCTCTGTGCACTGGGTATACCTTGGTTTACTTAATAACAGTTGCTAGGATGTAAGCAGAACTTGAGGTGTTGCATTACTTAATCTAATTATTCTATGCTTCTGTTTACTTCATGTACTTTGGTGGTAAACTTGGTGAGAACTTGGTCCTGACAAACTTACACCACCGCTGTGAGTAAGCTCCATCTGACCACTGTGTTTGTTCCTTGAGCATTCGTTCATCCCCTGGTTGACCTTGCTAGTGTGCCTGGTCCTTAGTAAGTAAACTTACAAGGGGACACATATAGGTCGACAAACCTTTTGAATCGCATGGAGTATCCCAGTCATGCAGTGACCACTGAATCAATAATTATCATCAATAATCAAAAAATATTGTATGATAAACAGCTCAAAACCATCTACTCATGAATAACCACAACTCAGTAAAGAGTTAAACAGTTTTATATTTCCCTATTGATTACAATTATAAATCATGTGTTAGTTCAATCTTTATTCAATCCACTTGATTATTAATTTGTTAATGAAAAACATCATAACATAACTTGAACGAAACCATCTGCATAAATGCATCTACATAAGCCAAGAATACCAGCATTAATAGCAGAGTTCAGCAAATAGCTTGTCAGTCAATTGTCACTGTCAACGTCATCCTTAACAGCCTACCAACCCAAGATTAGCATCAGCATGTGGACCTTCATGCAAAACAATTTAGAGAAAAACATACATTTGGAAAAACCTATCTAAGTGAGAATTCTATAATCAGCGCAGTTGGTACCTAGAAGAAAAGGCACAATTTGTCAGTCACATTTTCATAGCGACCTATCCAGGATGGATCAGCAACAAGTCAGTCTTCGTCTTCAGGTCATCAAATAGTCAGCCATGCATCAGGCTCACAGAGTATGAGCCCAACAACAGAACCTCAGATAGCGTCTCCTGACGTCATCAATTCACACCTTGCATCTTCCCCCATCTGCCCAAAGTCTCCAGCATCTGAAGTTTTAGCCCCTTGTCATGACTTTTTATTAGGGTCTCCCAGTCCATCCCCCTAATTCCTCATTGGTCAGTCAGTCAGCAGATATAACTTTAACCTATGCTATTTGTTTACCAAATCTACTAATTTCAATATCGGTCCATTCAAGAGATGTGGATTGGTCTGCTATACGATGTCCTCATCATCCGGCTCTTCAGGTATCAAAATTGTTGCATGTTCCTCTTCAGTCAGTGCCTTCATTGTACAAGTCCGTGGAAAGTACATTTAGCCTACTCTACACATAATTGAATCAAATTGTCTTCATCATCTCCTGTCCACTGGTACACTGCAGAAGATTCTAGCTAAATAACTTTAACATCGGGCCAGTCAAGGACAAGCCATAGCAGCTTCTTGCAAATGCAGTTATTGTTTCTGCTCTCTGTGTTCGAGGACTAGGAAGACTAGGCCTCAAGTTCGGCTAAGTTAACACTACAAATTGAAATAAAACATAGGTTATACATTTCAATATGACACATTACTACATTTTTCTCATATATTTTTATTATTTCATACAGTTTCAGTTATATTAGTACACATGGCGTACCCCAAGGGCACATTTTCAAACATGCACATTATTTTCTCTACGATTAATTTCTCTACACATTTGTCATTGTTAAGCACATAAATATCATTAAGAATTTTCTTAATTAGCATATCTGCTTCAACAGTCCCACCTCTGATGACTAAATATAGCATCACACCTTTCTTTACCAACACTTTCACAATTCCGCCTCTGCTGTATTTTGTCTTCTTCTTACATTTTTCCTATAGATTCTTCCTCTAGGTTGTTCTACCCTCCTCTGATTATTTCTAGATCTCCTCAATTTTAATTTTTGCCATATTTTGCATATGCCCCACAGTCCTAATATACAAGCAATCACAATTATTATTCCCTGTACAATTTTTAATAATACCCCATTCCAAATTTGACTAAACCAATAACCCACTGAAACAAATCCTTTTCCGACCTTTTCCCAAGCCCCTGGTTCCTTCAATTCCTTCAAATCCTCACTTGAATTAGTTACGTTAGTAAGTAAGTCTTTTATCTCCTTATCATTATTGGGTATAGAAGAACAGCAATTCCTAGCATTAATCATCCTACAGACTCCGCCATCTTTCGCTAAAAGTATGTCTAAAGCAAGCCTATTTTGAAGCGTCATAGCTCTATCCACCGCTAAATCAGTATCTAACAGGAGTATTGCCCTTGTAAAATTCGTCAGCATGTTATCCACAATAGTAGACAACTTTTGTATCATGATTGCTTTCAAAATAACTTCTACAGAAGGAATTACTGCACCAAAAATATCTCCCACAATTGCAGGTTTCCCTCCTCTGTCGATTATGATGTAATTCAGTCACTTTCGGTAACTTCTGAAAATCATCTATCTGATAAATTTTAGGGAAAACTATCCCCAAATAGCATGTCCCATACCATCCTCTAGGAAGACAGTAATAAGCATTAAGTCCACAAATATAGTAAGTCCCAGGAATCGCAGATATCTAATAATAGGAACAAATGAACACACTAAATCATAACTAGAATAAAAGTATTGTATACTGTATAATCTTTGTTATAGAATCTTGTTAGTAGCAAACTACGGCTTATGCCATATGTTAATGGTAGACTATGGTACGTAACCCCTTCTTCCACTGAGGAAGGAATTTGCGTACATACAAGACAATTCTTTGCATCCATAGTTTCAACATACTCACTTAACAAGTGATAGAATACATTAGAAGAAAGCTCTCCTTGAGCATTAGTATAGCCGTGCAAGTATTTCTCATCTAACTTAAAACTTTCTAAAGCTGTTAGTGCAGTAGTTTCATGAACAGAAACAATAGTAGCCCTTTTCATATCATGAATAGACATTCCCACAATCATTATTATATGGATTATTCCATACATAATTGCCACTCCAACACTCGAATGCCTACAATACCTAACCTTCCTAACTTGGTTTTTTAACTCAGCCATGATCTGTAAAGAATCAGAAAGCAGAAGCAACTTTTAGATAAGGTGCAACATAAAAATAAAAAATGAAGAACAATATTTCTTTCTCACAGTTCAGTTTCACACCCTGCTTGTCACATTCAGCTCTCAATTGTCATATCAGGTTATCAATGCCTTTTCCGGTTTTATTCAACAGTTCCTCTTGTCAGGTTTTTTGTTAGATCAGCTCAAGAACTCAGTCTATTGATCGCCTTCAGGTTACATCAAAGTACTGACTCGGAACTTCTCTATCAAAACAAAAGGACATAAAACTGCGTATCTTCAACTTGCTATTTGTTTTCTTTTCAAGCTTCATTCACCACCTATTTCTCCTTCACTCAATTCTTCCTTTCTTGTAGTATCCACTTCTTCTTCTATTGTTTCAATTATGACCACTTCCTTCTTCTTTCCAATTTGTGATTCAGGCCTATTATCTCCTTTTCTCGTTCCTTCTGTCAATATTCGGATCAGGATCGGACTCTTTTCCTTCTCTTTCTCTATGGTGTTTTCTCTTGATAGACTTGCAATGGGTTCAGGAGGAGTCAAATAACTTTGGCTTTGATCCGTCTCAAATCTTTCACCCTCTTGCTCTGGCACACGCTCTGTTTGCTTTTTAGCACCGTCTGCTTCTGGGAGAACCCCTGCTGTACTCGGTTGTCCTGCTGTATCCGGTGTGTTAGGCTTTTGCTCACCCTCCTGTAATTCTTCACTCTCGTCTCTTACAGGGGTGATAGACCCATCCTCCACAAACTCAGGTTCAACCTCAGCTTTAGCTTGCTCTTGTTCTGGTTCACGTGTAGCCACTTGTTTTGCTGTTGTTGGTGCTCTCAACAACACTTCTTCATGATCTTGCGGACTCACCTCTCTCTTTGTATGACTTGCATGTACCCAGTTTGTCAGTCCTGCACACATTACAGCTGTCGTATTTGTTAGCAGCACCAGGTAGGGACCTTTCCAACGCGGTTCCAAACAGGTCTTGTGAACATGTTTCTTAATGACGACCCAATCTCCAGCTCTCAGATTGTGACCTGGGTCATAGATGGGTGGCAGGGTAGTAGCCTGCACCTGCTGAGAGAAAGAACAAACCATATCAGCAAGACCTTTTCAGTAGTCCAACACCATATCATCTGTAATATTGACAAGTGCATTGGCTGGAATTGCTGGTAATCTCATTGCTCTGCCTATTGAGGATCTCAGGGGGCAACAGCCCTGTCTTGCTGTCAGGCATGTTTCACATTGACATCAACACCAAAGGTAATGTGGCTGGCCATTTCAGATTGGTAGTGGCACACATCTTGGCAAATCTTGATTTCAATGTACCATTAATTTGTTCTACTAGACCTGATGACTTAGGACAATAGCTACAATGCAACTTCTGCTCAATGTTTAGTGCTGCACATAAGAGATTGAGCACCTCAATATTGAAGTGAGTTCCCTCAAATCCGAACCATGGTATTAACTCTGTGAGCAACAGCTTTGCTACTGTGAGGCTGTCATTCCTTCGTGTGGGATATGCTTCAATCCAATGACTAAAGACACACACAATCACCAACGCGTACTTCAGACCACCACATGCAGGCATCTCAATGAAATCCAATGGCATTCTGCTGAATGGACCTCCTGCTCTTCCAATGTGGCTCAAATTCACCACTGTCCCTTTTCCCACATTTAGTTGCTGACAAATTACACATTGATGACATACTGCCTCTGCTGCTTGTCTGAATTTAGGATTGAACCAATCAACCTTGAACAACATGACCATGGCATCCCTTCCAATATGTGCCTGCCCATGGCAATACCTGGCCATCTGGACAATAAACTATTGGGTAGCACCATCCAAATTTCATCAGGTCTTTGGACAAACTTTAACCCAGAGTCATTTCTCCTCCTTATCTGCATTTTCCTGCAATGTTTTCAACTCCTCCAGAGTATCGATCACTTTTAAGGCAAAACTTGTGCAATTATTCTCTTCCTCAGGCATCAGGTTGCACTTGTCTTTAAACGATATACAGTTCAATGCGCAAAACCTTGCAACTTGATCTGCATATCCATTTCCCAATGAAATGTAATCCTGTGTCTTTTGATGTGCACTGCATTTGACCACTGCAATTTCTTCAGGCAACTGTGTTGCATACAACAACTCTTTTATTTTGTCGCCATTTCTTACTGGTGTTCCAGTAGAGGTCAAAAACCATCTTTGCGACCACAACTATCCAAAATCATGAACAATTCCAAATCCATATTGACTGTCTGTATAGATTGTGACTCTAAGTCTTGCAGAACCAGAGCATGCTCTAGTAAGAGCTACCAATTCTGCCACTTGTGCAGAATATACACCTTGAAGCCAGGAAGCTTCTAATGTGTCTGTAATTGTGTAAACTGTGTATCCTGCTCTCAATGTCCCTCTTCCATCTCTGAGACACGAACCATCAAGAAAGACAATTTAGTCATTTTCTTCCAAACGCATGTCTCTAATATCAGGTCTTGGTTTTGTACACAGCTCAGTTACCTCAAGGCAATAATGCTCAACTTCTTTTTCATTTTCCAACTCAACAGAATCACTTGGAAGAAATGTCGCTGGATTCAGCACTGTACATCTTTTCAGTGTTACATTTGGAGCACCCAATATGCTCGTCTCATACCTTGTCAGTCTTGCACCAGTCAAATATTGCGTTATGGTCCTTGTCAGTAAACTTTCAACAGAATGTGGTACCATTACCATCAAAGGGTATCCCATGACTACCTCCTCACATTGAGAAAGACTTTGACCAACTGCGGCTCCTGCATGCTGGCAACCTGGTAAAGCTGCTACGGCCGGGTTCAAGATAGCTGAAAAATAGGCTACAGGGCGATAAGCACCTCCATGGACATGTGTCAAAACAGACAAAGAACAAGCATCACGTTCATGACAAAACAAGTTGAATGGCTTTGTGTAATCAGGCATTCTCAACGCTGGAGCTCTGCACAAACTCTCTCTTAGTTCAGTGAATGCTTTCATCTGAGCTTCATCTAGCGTAATGGGATCTGTAACTTCCTTGTGTGTTAAATGCTGTGGGGTTTCGCAATCTCAGCAAAGTTTGGAATCCACTGTCTATAGTACCCCACCATTCCCAAAAACATTCTGACATTTCTCTGCGAAATCAGAGGATTTCTCTGCAATATCTTGGTATTTGTTTCTCTGGAGATTCTCCTTAACCCTTTTTCAGTCTGATGTCCCAGGTATTTCACTGATTTCTGACAATACTGCAATTTTGCAGATGAAACCTTATGTCTTAAATTTCCCACATGATTCAACAGGGCAATCGAGTCATACTTACACTCAACCCTTGTTCTGGATGTGATCAGCAAATCGTCAATGTATTGCACTAGAGTTGATTGGTATGGTAATTCCAATGACTCCAGATTCTTTTTCAAGATCTGATTAAACAGTAATGGTGACTCCGTATAACCTTGTGGAAGCCTGCACCAGCTATAGACTCTGTCTATGAATTTGAAACTAAAAAGAAACTGACTATCCTCATGAAGAGGCACAGAAAAGAAAGCTTGTGACAAGTCAACCACTGTGAACTACTCTGCATCGCAAGGAATCTTAAACAGTATCACTGCTGGATTTGGCACAATTGGACAACACTTGACCACCAGATCGTTCACTTTTTGCAAGTCCTGCACAATGCGCACTTTCCCACATGGCCTCTTTAAGCCCATTATTGGTGAATTACATGGACTGCTTAACACTTCCTTCAAAAATCCTTGTTTTAGAAAATCTCAAATTATTTGCGCTACCTTCATCAGAACATCTTGTGGCATGTTATGCTGTGGAGGTTGCGGGAATAGTGCATTCTGCTTCAAAGTGATCTTAATCAGTTCTACTCCTTTAATCAAACCCACTTCTTTACCCATCAGGTCCCAGATATCTTCCTTCACTGTTCCTTGTAAATCTGCATGCAATTCTATCACAGTAAACATTGGGTAAAACTCAATCAATGGGTATTCCTCACTAGCATTGTTGATCACCATTTCAGTCACTTGTTTTTCTTCATCATCGCTATTAGTTTGTACTTCTATCCCAGTGTCTGAGCAATTAATGGAGCATTTTGACATACACAGTAAGTCTCTTCCCTGTAGGGATACTGGACTCGAGTCGTACACTACAAACCTATGTAGTCCTGGGTAATTACCGATCTCTTCCTGCACTGGATATGTGATTGGAATTGTCAGCTGTCTATTCTCCACTTCCACAACTTGAACTGTTCTGCCTCAAAGAGGTAAATTTGGGACTTCCACACTTCTTACTGTAGAGCGTGTAGCTTCTGTGTCCACCAAAAATGAAACCTTGTAACCCATCACCTTTCCTTTCACAAAAGGACCTCTCTGATCTACTTCTAAGGATGCTGCAAGCATACACGGTCCTTCATCTGAACTGTCACTCATCCATACTTTGTTCATTTCATCCTCACTGCAAAATGGAAATGTATGTACTGTGTCATTACTTCTGTCTTGTCTCTGACCTGTGAACTGCTGAGTAAGCATCACCTGTTGCTCCTCCATCGGGGCTTGAAGTATCTGCATTTGCTGTCTAGGTACCATGGGAACCTGCTGCTGTATTGGTTGCAACTGTGTTAATTGTGCACGCGGCACTTGCACTTGCTGCACAGGCTGGGAATTCTGTACACGATTCTGAACATTAGGAATAAATCCTTTCATTCTTGGGACTTTCACAGTTTGAAATGTACTGACATCACTTCCTTGCTGAACGACACCATCCGGCACCATCAACGGACACTTTTGCTTCCAGTGTCCCACGTTTCTACACAAATAACATGGTAACATCTTTTTAAACCCCTGCATGTCATTCTGAACTACTACAGTACCCAATTCTGGTCCACGCATCATGTCCATTTCACGACCTCTACCTCGCATTTGAGGCTGGAACATAACAGTTCTCTGCTGCTGCGGCACAGATGGTACTAAAGCTCCTTGCACTCCTGTCTGAGCTGCCTTTGTTTGCATCACCATTCAATCTCATCACTACAGTATTTTGCATACTGCAACACCTCATCAATCAGCTTTGCCTGTCAACAAAACAAATGACTCTTAATCATCTGTCCTACTTCTAGTCTCAAACCTTCGACGAACCTGAACACAAAATGCAACGTCTTTCAGCTCAATTGCTTCCTTGCCACTGTACTCTTTGAACACCTTTAACAATCTTTCATAATAGGTGTGTATTGACTCTTTAGACTCTTGAACTGTTCTGTCAATTCTTTGCCAGTCAATATCTTTGGGAAAAATTCAAGTCTTCAGGAACTCAATCATCTTATAGTAATGTTTCATCACCTCAGGTGAAGGTGCACCCGTTACTCTATCCCTTTCCGGTTCACTTGTTGGCCAATCCACTGCTCTCTTACACTCAACCCACAAATCAGCTGGAACCACTATTTCCAGCAATGTGTTTAAGTCTTCCCAAAAACATTTAGAAAGTTTCACAAACCTGTCTGTCTACTGATACCACTCAACCAGTTTCTCTCTCAGTTTTGGGTAATAATTTGTGAATGACAATATATCACTCCTGTGCCATGCGACATGAACAAACTACCCTCCTTGAATTTCTGTCATCGGAAGCATCTTAACTGATTCCCTTTCTTTCTGAACATCTTCAGACCCATCTTGTGAATCTCGTTTTCGCTTATCCTTCTTCTTCGCCCATCTACCTTCCCACTTTTCTAATGCTCCCCAGATCTGAGCACTCTGCAACAATTCTTTCAAGTGAGCCTTCATTCCCACTGATCTCATATGCTTAAAATCCTTCGCCTCAAAATCTAACCTGTAACTGCGTTTCAAATGCTTTGTTTTCTTAATCTCAATGTCATGTTTCTCTGCCAGCTTTGCCAATTTCTGATGTATTTTACTCACTTCCTTTGAAATCCTGGGGGCACAAATACCTCAGCTCTTCTTCTGTGTAGGATTCTAACCTGTTCACGCCCATTGTTCCCTCAATTAGCTCCGTTGCTTCTGTAGTTAGCTTCACACAATTTATCTGCTCTTCATCCTTGGATGTATTTTGAGGTGTGTTTAGACTGTCTTACCAATCACTCAATTGCTGTGCTGATAATCCCTGTAATGAGATGTTGCTTGCATTTGGCACTGGTACCTGTTGCATCGCTGCACCTGGAGTTTGGGGCATCAAAATTTCAAACTTTGACACGCATTCGGGCCATTTATTGCATCTGGAAGTGCTACAAGTGGACTACGATCCATTAGCAGTCTGGATCCATTAAAAGTCTGACCCACAAACGACATCATCTGCTCAGGATCACTCACTCCCCTTTTCACAAGCTTTCTTTTGCGCGAATAAAGGTACAGCTGGACCAACAGTATTGCATCTGGAGCTGCCCTGACACTTGCACCTGGTGGAAAAGTTACCCCCAGCGTCTGGTTCATGACTGGTGTAATGTCTGACTGTATTCCTGTTATCGGTGTAAACTTCAGCAAACCCTGTAGCTGCGCCGGAGGAAATAACATTGGAGTCGGCTCTGTTTGAACTAGCATTGGCCTTGAAAGCACTTGCTCTGATGGCACCACTAAGTTCAAAATTGTTTCAAGGACTGGCACATCTGGATAAATTCTCTGTATTGATGGTGGATGCATCTGCGCTTGGACCACAGTAGTAGTCCCTGCAGTAGGTGTACTCTGTACTACCCTGGAATCTATCCACCATCTGTCTGCACTGGTCCCCCTGTTCCCTATGCTTGTGCCGAAGCAATTGTAGCAGCACTAGTACTTGGACCCCCTGAATAAGTCCCAAAGGGTGGAGGTCAATACCTCAACAACTGTGTAATAAGGTCCTCAACATCTGAGTCCTGATCGTCTACATAAGGCTTTTTCTTCTTCTTTTACCCTGCACTCTCACTGCCTTTAGCATTATCTTCTTTCTCTGTCTCGTCTTCCTCTGTGATTGCAGGAAACAATTTAATTCCCTGTAGCGTCTCTGTTCTCCACCTTTTCTGTTCCCAGTCCCACCTAGCTTCAGCTAAGGATTTTTCCACTCTTTTTATTCTCACTTTGAATTTCATCTCTTGTTGCTGTCTGGCCACCAGCATCCAAACCGCTAAAGCCTCAAACTGTGCAGGTCTCAGTAATGGCTTCATCTCATATAATGCCATTCGTAATTTGTCCAAAATTCTCAAATTAAATGTTCCATGCTCTGGAAACGCTAAGGGCCATATTTATACTTTTCGACGCACAACTGCGCCAACGCAGTTGTGCGTCAAAAAGTCTAACGCCGGCTAACGCCATTCTGAAGCGCCATGCGGGCGCCGTATTTATTCAATGACGTTAGCCGGCGTTAGCCGGCGGAGCTGCCTGGTGTGCGTCAAAAAAAACTACGTACACCAGGCAGCGCCGGCGTAGGGGAATATGGAGCTTGGGCGCCAAAAAATGGGGCAAGTCAGGCTGAGGCAAACTTTTCGCCTCAACCCGATTTGCGCCATTTTTTTTTACTCCCAACCCCCATTGTAATGACTCCTGTCTTAGCAACTTAAAAAACTTGTTGATTTTGCTTTGTCGCCCTAAGTGGGAAGGGTATGCCCAAACGTGGGTCCTGTGCTTCCCATGCCACTGGATTCAAGCTAGCCTGGCTGATGAGGGGTGAAACCCTGAAACCGGTCCCAGGATGCTTGTTTCCGGTCCAGTGAGGACCTGGCTTGGCAGTTCGGTCTGGACTGTTACCATGAGGAACAGGGTCAAGACTGATTTGCATATGGCTGGGTCCAAACTGGGGTGGCATGGTGAGCAAAAGAACGATAGATTAAACCCAGATCTATGACTGGGGGTGAGTGTTTAACAATGTTCAGCATTCCGTCCATCACTTGTTGTTTTTGCTTTGTTGCCCTAAGTGGGAAGGGTATGCCCAGACGTGGGTCCCATGCTTCCCATGCCACTGGATTCAAGCTAGCCTGGCTGATGAGGGGTGAAACCCCGAAACCGGTCCCAGGATGCTTGTTTCCGGTCCAGTGAGGACCTGGCTTGGCAGTTCGGTCTGGACTGTTCCCATGAGGAAAAGGGTCAAGACTGATTTGCATATGGCTGGGTCCAAACTGGGGTGGCATGATGAGCAAAAGAACGATGGATTAAACCCAGATCTATGACTGGGGGTGACTGTTTGACAATGTTCAGCATTCCGTCCATCACTTGTTGTTTTTGCTTTGTTGCCCTAAGTGGGAAGGGTATGCCCAGACGTGGGTCCCGTGCTTCCCATGCCACTGGAATCAAGCTAGCCTGGCTGATGAGGGGTGAAACCCCGAAACCGGTACCAGGATGCTTGTTTCCGGTCCAGTGAGGACCTGGCTTGGCAGTTTGGTCTGGACTGTTCCCATGAGGAACAGGGTCAAGACTGATTTGCATATGGCTGGATCCAAACTGGGGTGGCATGGTGAGCAAAAGAACGATGGATTAAACCCAGATCTATGACTGGGGGTGAGTGTTTGACAATGTTCAGCATTCCGTCCATCACTTGTTGTTTTTTCTTTGTCGCCTTAAGTGGGAAGGGTATGCCCAGATGTGGGTCCCGTGCTTCCCATGCCCCTGGATTCAAGCTAGCCTGGCTGATGAGGGGTGAAACCCCGAAACCGGTCCCAGGATGCTTGTTTCCAGTCCAGTGAGGACCTGGCTTGGCAGTTCGGTCTGGACTGTTCCCATGAGGAACAGAGTCAAGACTGATTTGCATATGGCTGGGTCCAAACTGGGGTGGCATGGTGAGCAAAAGAACGATGGATTATACCCAGATCTATGACTGGGGGTGAGTGTTTGACAATGTTCAGCATTCCGTCCATCACTTGTTGTTTTGCTTTGTCGCCCTAAGTGGGAAGGGCATGCCCAGACGTGGGTCCTGTGCTTCCCATGCCACTGGATTGAAGCTAGCCTGGCTGATGAGGGGTGAAACCCCAAAACCGGTCCCAGGATGCTTGTTTCCGGTCCAATGAGGACCTGGCTTGGCAGTTCGGTCTGGACTGTTCCCATGAGGACCAGGGTCAAGACTGATTTGCATATGGCTGGGTCCAAACTGGGGTGGCATGGTGAGCAAAAGAACGATGAATTAAACCCAGATCTATGACTGGGGGTGAGTGTTTGACAATGTTCAGCATTCCGTCCATCACTTGTTGTTTTTGCTTTGTTGCCCTAAGTGGGAAGGGTATGCCCAGACGTGGGTCCCGTGCTTCCCATGCCACTGGATTCAAGCTAGCCTGGCTGATGAGGGGTGAAACCCCGAAACCGGTCCCAGGATGCTTGTTTCCAGTCCAGTGAGGACCTGGCTTGGCAGTTCGGTCTGGACTGTTCCCATGAGGAGCAGGGTCAAGACTGATTTGCATATGGCTGGGTCCAAACTGGGGTGGCATGGTGAGCAAAAGAATGATGGATTAAACCCAGATCTATGACTGGGGGTGAGTGTTTGACAATGTTCAGCATTCCGTCCATCACTTGTTGTTTTTGCTTTGTCGCCCTAAGTGGGAAGGGTATGCCCAGACGTGGGTCCCGTGCTTCCCATGCCACTGGATGCAAGCTAGCTTGGCTGATGAGGGGTGAAACCCCGAAACCGGTCCCAGGATGCTTGTTTATGGTCCAATGAGGACCTGGCTTGGCAGTTCGGTCTGGACTGTTTCCATGAGGAACAGGGTCAAGACTGATTTGCATATGGCTGGGTCCAAACTGGGGTGGCATGGTGAGCAAAAGAACAATGGATTAAACCCAGCTCTATGACTGGGGGTGAGTGTTTGACAATGTTCAGCATTCCGTCCATCACTTGTTGTTTTTGCTCTTCTCACTAACCAACCTATCTCAGCACGGCACACTCTGATGTCACACTCACACACTGCGGCTGACAAAGTCTTGCAGCTTGTCCTCCTAGACTTCAACTCACACAACAAATGCAGATTATTGTGAGCATTTTAACTAAAAAATAATATCTAAAACAATCCTGCTGGTTTACTACAGGAAGGGACACAATAGCTTCAGAGACCTTACGGATTTTCACTAATGGGGCTTTCGCTCATGTAATAATAACTTTTATTCGGTATGAAAAAATTCATCCATTACAATAAATAATCTTCAATACATTTGTTAAAATTAGCAATAGAACCATAAATAATGAGAACACCCATCAGGAATAAAAACATATATAACCACATATGTAAAAACAATAAAATAGAAGTATTCATTCTAAAAACTCTACATTGTTACGCCAAGTAATAGCTCCCTTCAGGAATGATTCCAGCCCCTTCCACACCAATACATCTGAGGCCATCTGCAGCCACATAAAAGCCGGACGATATTGAACAAAACCCTTGGGCTTTAGGAGAGGTAATAGAAAACGAGTTCTGAATGGTGCATAAAAAACACAAAACAAAGTAAAATGGGGCAAGGTCTGTTGGGACACCCCATCACAGGGGCAGGGTCTAATACATTTGTCCCCATACTGACCTAACGGGAAACACAAATTACTTCTAATGATCCCCAAACAGAAACGGGTTATGAGAGACCTTTCCCTCACATCCTTAATCTCTAAGAGATAGCGCTCAGGTCCTGCCCACATCTTTAGCATAATGAAATCCCTGATCGATTTTTTCCCTAAGGCCTCCCCCTCCCTCCTGTTCTTCTGGATTTTTAAAAAATTCTCCTTAACCCATTTCTTATCACACCTGGTCAGGCCTTCAGGATAATCAACCAAATCAGGCCGCCCCAAATCATGAGCCATCTTCCTTATGTGCATCAGCCAGGGAATAACCTTTACATTGTCACAAGCCAGACAATCCTTTAAGATATCCCTATTCAGAGTGGCATGCTCAAATTCCAAATTGAAATCCATAGCAGAAGGGGAGCCAACTGAATGGTGTCCTGGACAAACTCAAGCTCCAGCTCCAAGTGAAGGCTGAAACCAGGGATATTTTGTCCAACTCCCAATAGCCTTCTACAGAACCGATTTTCTTCTACCGTAAGGGCTCGGGAGTCCCTATACTCCCAAAGTGCAGCACCATACAGCAGGACGGGGAGGCATTTCCGCCTATAAATTTCAAGCAAGGGCTTGATGGGTTTACTACCTACCCTTACAGCAAAGTCAAAAGTTGTGCCAACTACCGCATGAAAAAGCGCACCCCTTCTGGCAATACAAGGTTTCCAAGATCCTTTCTCATCAAAAATTATCCCTAGATATGGAAACTCGTGGACCCTATTAATAATTTGATCCTCCACCGTTAGCTCCCCCACCCTACTCAGGGGTCTTCCACACACCATAAAATGAGATTTCTTAAAATTGACCTCTAAACCCAAAGCTGACGTAAAGGAGGCATAAGCTCTAACTGATTCCCGGAGACCAGTCATAGTACGGGCCATAAGGACTGCGTCATTCGCGTACGTTAGTACAGGGATATCAGTACCATTCACCTTTGGAACATCCCTACAATGTTTCATCAGAAAATCAGACAATCCATTTGTATATAGAAGGAACAAAGTAGGAGCCAGAACACCCCTGGTGCACACCCCTTGAAAGCTTAAAGGCCTCTGAGCATTCCCCTTTCGACCCCACCCTAACATTAGCAATCGTCCCAGAATTTAAGTATCGGAGCAACTCTACAATATTAGGATCCAGCCCTAGCTGATTTAATCTTACCCATAATATAGACCGGTTCACCTTTTCAAAGGCACAGATAAGATCCATAAAAGCAAGATAGAGCGTACCTTTCCTAGCCTGCGTGTATTTACCGATCAGCATAAACAGATTAAGACATTGATCTCGCGTGCCAAGGCCTTCCCTGAAATCATACTGATCCCGGCATAAGATATCATTCCCTATCATCCAGGAGTCCAGGCGCCTTAAAATAATCCGTCCCAAAATCTTCACCGAAGAGTCCAGTAGAGAAATAGGGCGGTAGGACTTAGGATCATTTCGGTCGCCCTTTTTAAACACTGGGACAATACATGCCAGTCTCCAAGAGGCAGGGATACCCACAGTAACTGCTGCATTGAGGACATTTAAGAGAACAGGGGCCCAAAACTGGGGGTTCGCTTTATACAGGTCCATAGGGATCGAATCCGGGCCCGGAGCTTTATTGCATGCACTACTCTGTATCGCATCCATAACCTCCTGGAGCGAAAACCTAATTGCTAGGTTGGGAGCCATCTCATACTCATTTTCCTGATTATTTCTTAGGGGAGAACCCTCAAAGATACTACAAAAGTGAGTTACCCATGCTTCCGGGGCGATGTTACAGCCAAGGCCCTCAGATGTGTCTGTTCCAAAGGAACCTCTATTTATCACTCTCCAAAACAGGCCAGGATCCTTCAGAGCTATGGCACGTTCTAACTCTTCCCAGGCTTTATCTTTATGTTTAATCTTGCTATTCCTCAGGGCCCTCTTGTATTTCATTCTAGCTTCTTTTACGAGGACCCAATCTCTAGGATGTTTCTTAGTGGCCATCTTCAGGTTTGCCCTTGCATCATAGCAGATCTTGTCAAACCAACCACAATTACGTTTACTAGGTTGACTGCTTACTGAAAAAAGGCAGTCTCTCACTGCTGCCTTTACTATTGTTATTGCATTCATAACAGTTTTAGGATTAGGAGCCTCCATCAAGAGTGTGTCCATAAATAGATGTACATTTTTCCCCACCACCCTTTCAACAATTTTTAGGGAATCCACTTGCTTCCACCCAAGCCGCCTACCCTGGTCCTTTATCTCCACTACTACCAGCCTACCTCGCCCTACATTACGTAGGGCCCCCAGGGAGTTTAAAGGATACTATAAGGGGATTGTGATCACTGAAACTCTCCCCCATCACCTCTCCTCCAGTCACCAGGTCTTTCATAGGTGGAGACATAAAGATATAGTCAATAGTGGATTCAAATCCTCTTCCCACATAAGTTGGGAGTTGTTTAGTGCCTGCGGCTTCTATATCACACACATTCAGAAGACCCAGCTTCCTGAGTTCCTTGATTAGAACCCTGCCTCTGGCGTCCTGCAGACCGTCCACTGAATAATCCTCACAGTCAAGAATAAAGGGATTAACCACAGTACTGAGCCTCCCCAGCTTAGCATTAAAGTCTCCAGATACAATAGCACAGAATTCTAACCCCATCTCCTCCATTCTGTATTTCAAAACCTGAAGAACCGAAAACAGGGCCCCAATTTGGCATCCCATATCCCATACAGCATTATAAAAGTTAACCAGTAAAATATTACAATTATTAGAGAAAATTACCCATAGCAGCAAGATACCTTGGTGATTGCAGTTAATTTGAAATGCACCCACTATCTTAGAGAGGCGAATTAGGGTAACCAAGCCACCTTTTGAATGGCCACCAAGAGACTTCACAGCTGGAATTGCAAATCTGTTGTACCCATCCCACACAGACAACCCCTCTGACCAGGTTTCCTGAAGCATGATCACATCAAAATTAGTCACACACCTAATCCACGCCTTATCGGATAACTTAGCATCATAGCCCGCAATATTCCATGAGATAAGTTTGCACTGTGGGGGCACCTCTTCCCGTATAGCCAGGGTCTTGGCGCATTGTCAATCCACCCCTTCTAAGGATAGATTACTGTTAGTGACAGTTCTTCTGCTGGTTGCCTGGTGACTATTCTGACCCAGGGGGGGAAACCTACCAAAGCCCGAAAAAACCCCGGCACTCAATCGCATATGGTCATAAAAATAACCCAAACGGACCATGCCAATTGTACCAGGTCTAAATACAGCAGGGTGGTAGGTAGAAAGGAGCCTTTGACTCAAGGCTGGGTATCTGACATTTATAATAATACAATCATCATCCCCCACCTTATTTTTGGGCCCAACCCATCCAATTCTTCTGGCAAACAGAATATCGTTGAAATCCTTACATGAGAAATCACAATTCTTACTCAACCAATATCCAGCCTTGTTTATGAGTTGAGCCGTGGACTCAGTAACCCCAGGGGCAATGTAGCTATTCTTCTTTCTCAGTCTCCCACATTCGCAAGCAAAATTCTACCCGCAAATGTCACTCTCAACTGATCAGTGGGTCTGTCCTGGTGCACATAGGAGTCACCAAATCTCAGTCAAAATATTCATTTTATTCATCTATCTCACACACCGACTTGTTGACCACGCCTGATCAAACTACTAAATTAGACAGATTACAATATATGACCAAGTGTCTCCTACACTTGTCAATATACTCCGAAGTCTTAGACCACGCAGGGTCCACACATCACCAACAACCACGTGGATAATTTGTTAGCACAAAGTACCACACGCATGTGAAGTTTGATGACTTCCCTACTCTCCTACTGCAGAGTACGCACACTCCTACTAAACCTTAACTGGAGTACGCAGTCTCCCTACTTTTACCTCACATACATCACAATTCACCTGCGATTTGCTCAAGCCTGTGCAAGCGCAACCTACCACTTTCACACTAACACAAAAACATGCCGAGAACATACCCAACTTTACTAACGGGATCCAGGATCTGGGAAAGTCATTTCTATGCTAAAGGGGACATCATCTTTGCTATAATTGCCATTTCAGTAAAACAAAATTCAAACCTCATAAAAATATGAACAACTAACCCTAACCTAAACTACCACCATAACCAGTAATCACCACATAACTAGTTCTGCAAGGCAACTAACCGTCAAGCTGCTACCAAAAACTGCTAGCACGCCTGGTCCTTAGTAAGTAAACTTACAAGGGGACTGTTGGAAAATGGGTTATTGGTAGGGCAGGTAGGTACCTACACCTAGCAACAAGCCACTAACCTCCACATAGGTACAGTTAGGTCTCAGTAAATTAATCCCAGCTCAACCCTTGGTAGCTTGGCAACGAGCGTCAAGGCTTAACTTAGGAGACAAAGTGTAAAGCATTCAAATATCACAAAACAGTAATTAAATAAAACACTGTAAACAGTTTAAAAATCCAAAACCAATTTATAAAAATAGTTTATATTTTTATCTTTAAAATGACACAAAAACGATTAAAATCGGTTCAGGGGAACCGGAGATATGAATTTTTAAAGAATTATTACTTTTCTAGCGCTTAGAAACAGAAAGCGCCAATCGGGTCATCTGGTTGCACCTCGACCGGGGCAAAGTCAAACTTTCAGGCCGACCGCGATGGAGCCCTGCTCGGCTACAGGTCGCGGGAGGCCTCGGTTAAAAAGTTACCTTCTGACTTAGTCTTTATTTTGAAGTTTTTCTTCACCGGGACGAACCTGCCAGTTGAATCCGACCTCCTGGAGCCCTTGTCCGGATACGCGATGTGGGTTTCCTCGGTGGAGACTTTTACCTTCGGACTTAGTCGTTTTTTCAAGATGAAAATCCTTCGACCGGGGTAAACCTGGATCTTGATCCAACGTCCATGGAGCCCTTCTCGGATACGATGGCTGGGAGGTCCCGGTCAACTTTTTACGTTCGGACTTAGTCTCTTTTTTGGATGTTTTTCTTTACCGGGACGAACCACGAAGTCAGGCCGGGTCGCGGTTGAGGCAAGCCGGCTAGAATTTCCGCGGCGGGTCGGTCCCTCTCTGGAGCTTTTTTCCAAAAATTCTCAAATCTTTTCCAAACTTCTGGGGCTTCACCCAGATGTTCTTTTAAGGTTCTTTTGTGGTCCACAGCTCACCCCAAGGGTCCAGAAGTTCTGTGATGGTCCTTGGGGGGTGCGGACCTCAACTCCCAGAATGCACCTGGCGCAAACTCCTTTTTGGCCACTGGACAGTGGTCAGCTGGTCGCTTTCTTCAGGAGTTGGTGCAGGGGACTCTGGTTAGCAAATTTTCACCTGTAGCAAACAGGGAGTCCCTCCTTGAACCAGTTGAAGCCAGGCAAAGTCCTTCTTGTGGTGAAGCCCAAGTGTGCAGCTGGTGCAGTCCTTCTGAGTGCAGGGTCCAGGTGCAGGCCAGGGGTCCAGCAGGGCAGTCCTTCTTCTTCTTTAGTTCCTTTCTTGTTGAATTCTGGAGGGGATCTGAGGTGTGGGTGCAGGTCTGCCAGTTTTATCCTTGCTCCTGGGTGAAAAGCAGGGGGGCCCTGGTTCTCCAATCAGGGACAGGGTCGTCCCCCTGTGATGACCACTTCCTGGGAAGTGTCGCAAAAATCCATCCCAGAAGGCAACAGTCTCTAAAAATCCAACATGGATGAATCTGATTTTTGGAGGTTACATCTGGCTGAGCCCACCCACTGGTGTGGCTAAAAATCA
This sequence comes from Pleurodeles waltl, assembly GCF_031143425.1. NCBI lineage: Eukaryota > Metazoa > Chordata > Amphibia > Caudata > Salamandridae > Pleurodeles > Pleurodeles waltl. The sequence continues at coordinate 304,298,781 of NC_090450.1, read as the reverse complement.
TAAACACACCCCTCTCCTGCCCTCTCCTAATCTAATCAAGGGGGCACCTAATTGTCTGGGGTTGCAGGATGTGGGGGTGTTGCTGGGTGCTGCAAATGTCCTTCTCTGCCTTTGAAGACCAGTTTGGCAGCCCTCCCCCTTCCTGCCTCACCATCTGCTGAGGGGAGATTCTCTCCCCCAAGCACATTCCTTTGTGTGAAGTCTGGCCACTTCACACCTCATCAAGGCAGCCTGGCAGAAGCTGCTGCAGGCTGGCCAATCAGAGCACAGCAGCAAAAACAATGCAGAGCTGAAATTGGCAACTTTTTAGGTAAAGTCTAAACTTTTTACCTGGACAAGTTATATTAAATCCAACAACTGGAAGTTGTGGGATTTATTACAACAATCAATTTGATACCAAATTCTTGGTATGTAACATTTAAGGAGACTTTAAAATTTAAAATAAAGTATGCCCATTCTAGCCCATGAAGGCCATTTACTTCAATGAGGGAAAAACGAATTTGGCTGTTTTTACCTCACCAGGGCTTATAAATCTATTTTTATAAAGTCCCTGCTTATAGTTACATGGCACCCAGCCCTAGGGGCACATAGGGCACACCTTAGGGGTGACTTATATGTAAAAATAAGGTAGTTTAAGACTTTGGAAGTACCTTTAATTCCAAAGTCGAATTTGCATATAACTTTAATTTAAAAGCAGCCAGCAAGGCAGGCTTGCTTTTAAAATGACACTGGGCACCTCAGCAATGCACCTAGGTGTGCACCACCTATGCTGTGGTCCCTAAACCTACATGCCCTACCATATACTAGGGACTTATAGGTAGGTTAACTTAGCCAATTATAATTAGCCTAATTTGCATATCCATTTTACACAGAGCACAGGCCCTGGGACTGGTTAGCAGTACCCAGGGCACCTTTAAAGTCAGGAAAACACCAGCAAAAAGTGGAAAATGGGGGCAAAAAGTTATGAGGCCTCTGCAATCAGCCCTGTTTTCTCACAGGGACGCGTATAGGTCGATGAACCTTTTGAATCGCATGGAGTATCCCAGTCATGCAGTGACCACTGAATCGATAATCATCATCAATAATCAAGAAACATTCTATGATAAACAGCTCAAAACCATCTACTCAAGAATAACCACAACTCATCAAACAGTTAAACAGTTTTTATTTCCCTATTGATTAAATTTCTAAATCATCCGTTAGTTCAATCTTTATTTAATCCACTCAATTATTAATTTGTTAATGAAAAACACCATAACATAACTTGAAGGAAACCATATGCATGAATGCATCTACATAAGCCTAGAATACCAGCATTAATAGCAGAGTTCAGCAAATAACTTGTCAGTAAGTTGTCACTGTCAAAGTCACCCTTAACATCCTACCTAACCAAGATTACCATCAGCATGTGGGCCTTCATGCAAAACAATTTAGAGAAAAACATAAATTTAGAAAAATCTATCTAAGTGAGAATTCTATAATCAGCGCAGTTGGTACCTAGAAGAAAAGGCACAATTTGTCAGTCACATTTTCATAGCAACCTATTCAGGATGTATCAGCAACAAGTCAGTCTTCGTCTTCAGGTCATCAAATAGTCAGCCATGCATCAGGCTCACAGAGTATGATATGAGCCCAACGACAGAACCTCAGACAGCGTCTCCTGATGTCATCAATTCACCCCTCGCATCTCCCCCCATCTGCCTAAAGACTCCAGCATCTGAAGTTTTAGCCCCTTGTCATGACTTTTTATTAAGGTCTCCCAGTCCATCCCCCTAATTCCTCATTGGTCAGTCAGTCAGCAGATATAACTTTAAGCTATACTATTTGACTATCAAATCTACTAATTTCAATATCATTCCATTCACAAGGTGTGGAGTGGTCCGCTATACGATGTCCTCATCATCCGGCTCTTCAGGTATCAAAATTGTTGCATGTTTCTCTTCAGTCAGTGCCTTCATTGTTCAAGTCCTGGGAAAGTATCCTACTCTACACATAATTGTTTCAAATTGTCTTCATCATTTCCTGTCCGCTGGTACACTGCAGAAAATTCTAGCTAAGGAACTTTAAAATCGGGTGAGTCAAGGACAGGTCGTAGCAGCTTCTTTCAAACGCGGGTATTGTTTCTGCTCTCTGTGTGCGAGGCCAAGGAAGACTGGGCCTTAAGTTTGGCTAAGTTAACACTACAAATTGAAGTGTATAGGTTACACATTTCAATATGACATATTACCACATTTTTCTCATATATTTTCATTATTTCATACAGTTTCAGTTATATTAGTACACATGGCGATCATACCCGAGGGCACATTTTCAAACGTGCACATTATTTTCTCTACGATTAATTTCTCTACACATTTTTCATTATTAAGCACATAAACATCATTAATAATTTTCTTAATTAGCATATCTTCTTTAACAACCTCCTCTGCTAGGCATCCCATTAAGGTACGCTTGGCTGAGTACATCATTGTGCATTGCATGAGGAGTGTGTTTAACTCTTATACTCTTAGGTGGAGCTTTATGTTATCTGAGCATACAGTTCTCCTATCTTGCTGAGGAAAAGCCCTGAGCTTGGAATACCCATTATCATTCCACATATTTTCCCTCATCCAATGGTAACAACTCAAGCAAAAGCCTTATTAATGGCCAAAACTTATAATCCTGCTTTTCCCACTGTAGTGTAAGGGAGGGATTCAGCCCATCAGGCAGCACATTGAGGTGGTCAAATTACTCCTTCATGCCTCAAGAGAATTTTCTTGTTAGAGCATCAACCATTTTAAAGTGATGCACTTATTCTGCTATGCTCCAGACACCTTGTGCCAAAAAACCAAGACACTATTAAATTAACATTGTGACATTGCATTGCAAATCACCTCTGATGTACAAAAGAGTTGAAGAATTTTTCAGCATAAATATATAATGCTATGTTTATGGAATCACTGTGTATTGCTTGCTCCAACACACAGAAATTCAATACACCCAGTATGTTTGTAACTAAGGCTTGCACATCTCCTCACTGCCTTAAGCATGCAAAACATTCAAAGCTACTAGCATGATTTCATCATTACCTACATAATTCACATTTACTAGTGCTGCAGGCCTCACAAGATTCCTTCTTTGAACCTTTTTTAAATGCATATGATACACACTCACACACACACCCCACACACACACAAACACACACACTGGTTCCACAAAACGGCTGGCACCATATGAAGAAATGGAAAATAAAATGAACATGGCAGGAGGCTCTTTCCATAAAAATTGGGGAAAAGGAGTAAAGGTTGCAATGAACTTTAAAAATGCCCTAAACACAAACAGTACAAGGCAACAACTATCCCTCCAATACTTGTAAAAGTTGAAGAAAGAAAATTAATCAACCATTTCACTCACATAGACACTAAGATGGTGAGCAGGCACATGGGGAAGAACAAAGGAGAATGCCAGACTACAGAGATATGGACTCCAAAGTCATCCTGAGCCTAGGCACTAACCAGCACATGCAGACAAAATATATATATATCTTTGTCATGAATACAAGGCCATCCACAAGCCACAAAAAAGTAAAACATGTCTCTAGCACAAAATATAGTAAGGGTGAAAAAAATATTAAAAATGAATTGTTAGACCTGCTGGCCTTATGGTTGTCTTCCCCCAAACCTTTTGCCTTACGCCTCCATTTTTTCTGATCTCAACTTGCTGGGCTTAGGACTCTGTGCATTTTGCCACTGCTAACCAGTGCTAAAGTGTATACGCTCTCTCCTTTAAACATGGTGAAATGGATTTACAACTAAATGGCATAATAAATTTTACTTACACGTTCCTAGTAAACTGGTACAATATGTTCCTAGTGCCTATAAAGTAAATGCTACTAGTGGACCTGCACCACTTATTATGCCACCAACTTAGGTAGCCTTTTAAACATGTCTCACACTTGTCATTGTAGCCTGTGTGCGCAGTTTTGAACTGCCATTTTGACCTGACAAAATGAACCTTTTGCCAGGCCCAAACCATCCTTTTTAGTGCATATGTCACCCCTTTATTAGGCCCCAGACAGCCCAAAGGGCAGGGTGCAGTATATTTAAACAGTTGGACGTGTCCTATTATCTTTTACATATCCGAGTAGTTAAAAACTCATAAATTCATTTGTTTAGTGCTGCTAGGTCTGCTTCTCCCATTGAGTTAACGTATTGCTTTCAGTAAGTGATAACTTTCAATTGGGAGCAGGATATCAGTCCATCCTTCCATTCCATCTTGGTAGTTTGTGAGTGTAATGTTTAGGTTCCCCATATGTCAAGTTTGGTGCCTAAAGAATTGTAATTTAAAACCCTCTTCAAGGATAAAATCAGATTTTAAGTCACAATTATGAAAATTCAACTTTTCGAATGTTGCCAGTTTCTTGTCCCAACCACTTGGTGCCTACAGCCTGCAACAGTCCCATGACTAGGTGTAGCTGGCAGCTAGTCTTTGTGTATTGCTCCAAGACAGAGATAAAGAGGAATAATAACTGGCAGGATGGGCCATCGCCAACTTGATAAGGGGGAGGAGCTGTCAGCTGCCACACTTGCAGATCACAAAAGCTTTGCCCAGCATATTCACACAGGGTTTTGACACTAGTCTTTTGTGATCCCAGACAGGCTGGGGCCAGGGCAGAGAGGCAGAAAATTCCAAACACCTCTGGTGAGGGAACCCTCTAGAGCCTTCTACTACATCAAAGTGGGCACCAGGTATAAACAATGGACCCTCAGACCTTAGTCTTCAGTACATTTCTGGACCAGTGGAGAACTCAGAGGAACTACTGTGCTGCTCTGCTGCAAGAAGGACTGACACTCTGCTGCCCTGCTGCCTGAGTGAAAAGAAATAGACCTGTATCTTGAACCCAAGATCACCCAAGTGACTTTAAAGTCTAGTTGGCTGGCCTTCTGAGCACAGCCTCTGGACATAAAGGGCTCTAACCACTTTGAACCCAACATCTGGCTACTGTAAGTCTTGCCCCCTAAATGGTGCAACCGTAGTCCTGGACATTTGGAAATGGGCCCGAAGGTGCTCTGCCAGCCCAGCTGTTGCCTCGTGGGCAGAACCGACTCAGTGTGATGCATCTCCCCACACTCTTGGTTAGGAACCACTGCTGCATCACTGCTGCATCCCGTTGCAGGACCTTGAATTACAACCTGACTCTAATCCCTGATGCAGGACTTTACGATCTACAAGCCCTGTCGGTGGCATCTTCAACAAAGACACAGGATCTCACATCGCAAGCCTCATCAAAGTCTCCTTAGTAACCCGCTGATGTGTGAGGCAACTTCGACGTAGGATCTTACATTGCCACCCGCAGCTCATTGGAGCTGCTACTGTGTGACGCATTCCCAATGCTGGATCTCGCAATGCTTTGCAACCAGGACGTAAGGTACTTTGCTCACCGGACCAAAATGAGGGCCTGTATCTGGCCCATGCTCCATGTTGGTCAGCCTGAACGTTTGACTTTGTCCCAGTCAGATGTCACCAGTTAATCACAGTTGGCTCTTTGTGCTTTTGTACACTATTTCTATTTAACTCTTTAAAATTGCATATCTCCAGGTTCTAATGCTTGGATTTTGCTCTTTTGCTTTCAAGTAATTTATACATTTTACCCTGTTCTAACTCTATTTTCTGAATTGTTGTCAGATTTTTCTTGTGTTGTGCTTTCACTCTATTACTGATTGAAGTGGGACTAAGCCTCCCTTTTTCTTATAGACTAGGTCCAAGGCCTGCTGACGCTCTGCAGATTACTACTCATGCAAACTGTGACTTTCTTGATACACCAACCTTGCCAAGTAATCCAGAGATGAAGAAACAATGTGCCAAGTAGACTTTGCTAACTTCTAATCAAGATCTTCTCAAGATACAGCTACAAGTGGAGAGCTAAGAAGTAATTCCATCTCGTAAGCACACTCATTCCCTGTGCCAGCATTTACTTGTCATTATAAGTAGGGGTGGGTGAAAAATTCTACAAAACTCTGACAACTGCCACTTGGTGGAATTGTTTCTCGTGTGCGTCTCACAAATATTATGTTGCCAAGCGCCAGCAAGAATCCACATCCACAAGTGCAATTTTTGGGTGCTAGAATGCTTCCCTGGGAGATTTCTCAATGCTGGCAGTTACAGCAGGTCGTGACTGTTCACATTCAGGAAACTGATTCTCAAGTAGAAAGTCTACTGGAATGGTAAAAAGAGGCACAACCCTTTGGTGCACTGCATGGTGCAGTTTACACAGATTTTACAGTGCAAAAGAAGTTTCCGGAGCTGGAAAATCAGCATGAGCAGTGCAATGTGCGAGTTCCATCCAGACCTAGCTAAAAGTTCCCACTAGCCTCCATCTGGTATGACTGAAATACAGGCCCATCACCAACTTCAATTGTCCAGGTGAAGCAGGGGGGGGGGGCCTGCCTGAGACTTAATGAGCAGAGGTCTTTCTTTCAGCTGGTTTGTGCAGTTCTAGATCTAGGCTCTCCTTCATAGTCGTTGTGTGTTGCCATTCATACCCTTATTTCCAGAGGGCGAGAACTGTATCTGAGGCTGCATCATAGACATGAAGTCAGTTATCGAGTATTGCCTACATCTTTTGGTCACAGCATGCTCAGGTTACAAGGCACTGACAAGCTGTAATTCTAAACTGGGATTTATTTTGTTTTTCGTTTAAGATATGTTGTTACTTTACAGACTTCTTTAGTGTCAAGTGTTTAGTATATATATATATATATATATATATATATATATATATATATATATATATATATATATAACAGAAACATCTCTTGCTCAGGCCATGCATTAAGCTAAGGCAGGAACAAATCCAATAGTTTCATGGCACTTCATTTTTTCCTGCTGCTTTCTCCACCTAACGTGTTTCGGACTTTCAGAGTCCTTGTTCACAGGCGAATGTGAGGCAAACCAGTAACACTGTTGCACATTACTAATTTACTCCTTCCCTCTAGTGGGCTCCCAAAAGGGCATCTAATACTAATACATGCTGGATTTTGTAGTGCCTCAAAAACGATTCTTACCCTTCAGTGGGTTAATTTAATAAGAGTCCTTAGCCCAGCCTGTGTCTGAAAAGCGTTAGGTGGAGAAAGCAGAAGGAAAAAATGAAGTTCCATGAAGTGCCATGAAAGTATTGGATTTGTTCTTGCCTTAAGTCACTAGGAATGTTTAAGATTCAACAGAAACACGCTCAGGCCATGTATTAATTTAAGGCAGGAACAAATCAAATACTTTCATGGCACTTCATTTTTTCCTGCTGCTTTCTCCACCTAACGTGTTTCGAACTTCCAGAGTCCTTTTTCACAGGCAAGTGTGAGGCAAACCAACAACACTGTTGCACATTACTAATTATATTTACTTCTGCCCGCTAGTGGGCTCACAAATGGGCTTCTAATAAAAGTGCATGCTGGATTTTGTAGTGCCTCAAAAATGATTCTTATCCTTCAGTGGGTTAATTTAATAAGTCTTTAGCCCAGCCCAGTCCGAAATGCTTTCAGTGGAGAAAGCATAAGGGAAAAATTAAGTGCCATGAAGTACATGAAAGTATTTGAATTAGGAATGTTTAATGAATGAATTAGGAAAGTTTAAGATTCAAAACATGAACAAATAAACAAACATGCTTCCATGAGATACCAGGTTGAAATCTTCAACCTACTGAGCAATAGTCCGAGATCATCACCAGCAGGTCACAAGTGACTATGCTTTAGTGGGTATCAAAACATAGCTGTGACATTTGAACCAAACATCTTGCTACACTGTCACTGAAGTTATTGCATGGAGAGACCATTGCAATAACAATCTCTCTTTCTCTACCATCCCTTTCTGGGAGAGTCACAATACCACTGGGGGAACCTGAAGGCCCCTACTGTCCTAGCTGGCTCCCCGTGTCCTGTGGGAGCCAGCATTGCTTCCACAAGCAGAAACCTGCTTGAAATAGCAGTTCCCTTCTTGCAGGAGCAATGTTTATATCTGGATCTGTTTGACAGCTCCTGCTTGCAGAAAGCGGAGTTATGTTTGCTATTGCATGGTGAGATCTGTCACACACAAAACCATCGAAATTATAGTTAGAGTTATTTCAGATAACTATAACTTGTTCCCTAAGGTAACTATAACTTGTGCCCTCGCCATGCAGTTTTCTCATTAATAATTTTACTTCAATTGTTACAGTAAAATTATCAATGATATCTTAGAAGATGTCATGAATGATGTAACATCTGGGGTAATTGGCAGTGCGTGGCGAGGGCTTGTTATTATTCCCTTAGGGCACTATTTATAGTTACTTTAAATAACTCTAACTATAACAGCTGAAATTCTATGGTTTTGTGCATGTAAAATCTGAACCTAACTATAATGTCCCTGTAACCTTTGGTCTTTTGGTGAATTTCTAAGGTGTTTTTTAAATTCTATTTGTTAACTATAACATCCCTTTAACCTTTGTTTTTTTCAGTGAATTTCTAGGGTTTTGTTAACGTCAAGTAAAATGCCCATCACAATGCAAGGTGGAGTGGGATGCAGGGCCTGGCATTGTGCTGCCCCTAACCAAGCTTGCTGCTCTTGCCCCTCTCCTTCTTGTAATCCAGTACAAATGTGTGGCCATTATTCTGCCACTGCCCTTCCCATCTGCCCTGAACAGTTAGCTTGCTGTGCCATCCACCTCCTCCCTTCTTTCTGTTGCCCAAGTCCATGCACCAGCCATCTCCGTCCTTCCCTGCACCCTGCAGCCACTACCCTCCATTTAGCTTGATGTCCCTGCCCATTCCTCCTGTCCTCCATTGCTCAATTCTATGCCCCATCATTGCCCTCCTGCTTAGCTTTTGTGCTTAGCTTGCTGCCCCAACCATCCTTCCCCTGCCCTCTGATGTCTGTGTGCTTGGCCCTGCTCCCTCCTTTTAGCTTACAATTCTCCATGGACCTGACACTGTCCCTCCTATCTTCTCTGAGTGTTCTGTTAAGCTGCCACTGGCCCTCCCACCTGCCTAGCATTGTCGGATGACTGACGCCTGTCCCTGCCATCTCCACCCTGCCTGTCAGAATTATCCTATCGCTCCTGTTCTCCTTGGTCTATTTTGCTGCCACTCCCTTCCGTCCTCCATGCTCTGTTGTGCTGCAACTGTTCCTCCTGCCTACTGCACATGGTCCACTGTCAAGCTCCTTCCATACCATTTCTTGCCCTCCCCTGTCCAGCCCCTACCCATCACTTTTTTCCTGAATGGCCCTCTGTGCATTCTTCCTCCCTCTTGCCCACCATGGCCGTTGTGCTGCTACTAACCCTTCTGCTTGCCTTGCATGGTCTTCAGTGCTGCCACAACCCCTCCTATCTGCCCTGTGTGGTCGGCTTGCTGCCCCTGACCCCTCCCACATTCCCTCTTTTGTCTGTGTTTATGCCATTATAGTTTCAATGTTGTCATCCTGTCTGCCCTCCATGTTCAGCTTGCTGGTCCAGCCTTGCCCCTTGCCCCCTGCCCTCTATTTTCCATGTGAAAGCCCCTATATCCTCCCTCCCATCTTGTCTGGTCTGTTGTTGTCCCCCTGCCCCTCCCTCCTGCCCTGCATTGTCTGTTGTGCCGCAACTGTCCCTCCTGTATGTCCTGATATGGTCGGCTTGCTGCCTTGCCTCTTTCCCCTCTGCTCTCTTTTGTCCATGTGCATGGCTCTGTCTCCTCCCTATTGCTTTTGAGGGTCCGTTGTGCTCCACTGCCATCCTGCTTGCACTGTGTGGTGTATTGTGCTGCTGCAACCCCTGAAACCTGCTCGGTAAGGTCAGTTTGGTACCCCTGGCCATCTCTTTCTTGCCCTCTGTTTTCCCTGTCAATGTCCCTACCCAATTCGTCCTGCCCTCAGTCATCCAATCTACCACCCTTGCCAACATTTTGAACTTGGTAAGAGGGAGATTTGGGGAAAAAAGCTGGGGAATTGATTTTCCCCATTGACTTTCATTGAAAAAGAGGAGATTGTAGGCAGGAACTAGACAAAATAAATTCCTTTTGAGCCTAAAAACATTGGTAGTCTCCTTCCTGAACAGGGTCTTTTGACATGTATAGTTGTACTGCCACTGCCACTTCCTTCTGCACTCAATGGTCTGTTATATTCTCCACGGCCTCTCTTGCCTTTGCTTTTTGGTTCGTTTGTTGACACTTTTTGCCCCGCCTCGCTTTCCCCTGCCCTCCGTGGTCTATTTGCTGCCACTGCCCCTCCTTCCTGCCCAGTATGGTCAACTTGTTGCCTGTGCACCCTCCTCCCTGCTCTCAATTATCCGAGTCAGTGCCTCTTACATCTGCCTTCCCACAGTATTATAATGAACAACTAGATTGTTAACATTCTTATTGCAAAAATGTGGTACCCCTGAAATCATCTTGATGTTACCAAAGCTGTAATACCTCAAACATTTCTTTTAGAAATTATAAAAAATGAAAGAATGTTATTCCCATCGAAATTATGGTTAGTGCTATAGAAAACTAAAATGAGGACATATTATCGAGTTCTCAAATAGCGACAAAGTACTTCTAAATTATTTGCTATCTTATTTATTTTATCCAGTTGATCCTTTGATTATGTGTTGCACTTGAGGAAGAGAATGTGATGCTATGGCCAGAGCTGCAGACTTTGCAACTGAGGAACCAGGTTTGAGTTTCGGCTCAACATCCTGTGATTCTGGGCAAATCACTTAGGGCCTGATTTGGGGTTGGTCAAGGGGAATACTCTGTCACAAACGTGATGGATATCCCGTCTACCTTATTACAATCCCATGGTATTCTGTGGAGTCCGTAATAAGGTAGACAGGATTGTTGTGTAGCCATTTTAGTTATAGCTCCATGCACGTTATTTTAACACACTAGGCCGTTGTGCACTTTAGCCTAGATATATTTTATTCAGCTTTGCTTTCTTATTATTACAATAACCATTTTTACGGTCTTGTTTTATTTTCTTCTATGTAACTGTTTTTGCCTAGGCCAGCACTCTGTTCTTGATCACTCTTTGCTTTATTCAAGGCTGAAGCTTGGTACATTGCCCGTGACCGTGGTAGAAGTTTAGTCTCCATCATTCGTCGAAAATACACATCTTTACATAGGGACATTTTCTCGGAACGCCAGCTGAGTTATTATATAAACACCTCCTTGTCCCTTACACGTTAGAGGGAGATTCCAGCCAGGGAACCACAACTGTATGCTGATTGCTGAATGCTTTGCTACAGATGCTAATGCAGACCACAGGTCTTTGCTCAGGTATGAGGGTTGATGTCTTCCCAGGGGAAACCTGAAAGGCAGAATCAGAGCTTAACATGCTGTGCTCAAATTACAACCTTGATAGGAAATAGTCCATTGATCATAGTGACAATATGATAGCATTGTTTTTATGCTTCACTCTTCTCGTCACAATTTTAATAATGTCATGTTGTGTCGTCCTCGTTATTGCAGCTCACGCTTTGCTATTTAAGATGCAGTTGTTTTATTAAACTCATTATTGAAACATATACTGCTTCTGCTTGTCATTTATATATGAGACTAAGTTGTAAATGAGAGAACCGGATGCGACCTGAGTGACCACGACTTCCATGAGAAGCCTAGTATGTCATGCACTCGGCTGCATAATCATCAGTATCCTTTTGTAGAGATGAGGCACTGCTAGTTAGCCGTAGCAAAACCCGGATTGGAGCGACAGGTGTAACCTGCAGTGGGTTGGACTTAGGCCCTCATTAAAACCCTGGCGGTCAAAGACCGCCTGGGCTGTTTTGGTGATTGCACCACCAACAGGCTGGCGGTGCAATCTTGCCTATTTTGACCGCGGCGGAAGCGCTGTGGTCGCACCGCCGGGACCGGTGGTGTTCCGCCACGGTGGTCCCAGATTATGAGCCCCCTTCCCGCCAGCCTTTCCATGGGGGTAGGAACCGCCATGGAAAGGCTGGCAGGAAGGGGAGTCACGGGGCCCCTGGGGTTCCCTGAACTGCCCTTGCACTTGGCATACTGCTTTTCACTGTCTGCACAGCCGACAGTGAAAAGCGCGACGAGTGCAGCTGCACCCGTCGCACAGCCGCAACACTGCCGGCTCCATTTGGAGCCGGCTCCCATGTTGCGGCCCACATCCTCGCTGGGTGGAAACTCTGTTTCCGCCCAGCGGGGATGTCATAATGGGCACGGCGGTTACAACTTGGCGGGCAGCAGTTGCCGCCCACCAATGTTGTGATGAGGCCCATAGATTCCCACACCGCGGGCGATTCTGCCACTCAAAATCCAGTAGTCTCATTAGAATAATGAGAACCTACGCAACAGGATATCTGTCACATTTGTGATGGAGTATTCCCTCCACCAAAAGCTAAATCAGGCCGATAATCTCCGGGTGCCTAAAGCTAAAAAAGAATGTGCCTTGTATAATGTATTTATGCTCATGTAAAGCATTCAAATACCTTCGGGTTAAGTCTGTGCTATATAACACTGCAAACAAAAAAAAAAATATGTGTTTAGCACACTTCTATTATTGCAGATATGTGGGTTACATTTAAGTGATATTTGTGCTACATCTGGGCTCTTTTTTCTCCGGTGGCCATCTTGGGAGACTTATTTGTAATGAAGCTCCCTAATCGCCTCATTCACTGAAGTATCCTCAGCAGAAAACGCTTTCCATTTTTCACTTCAATTCATGCAAAACAATTTAGAAATAAGAATTTAGAAAACATCTACCTAAAAATACTATTTGGACCGCGCAGTTGGTACCTAGAAAGAAAAGGCACAAAAATACAATTCAGTCACGTTGACATATCTTCTTCTCCAGTCAGTGTCTTCATTGTTCGAGTCCTAGGAAAATACATCTAGAGCATATTACACACTTTTCGATTCATTACAAGAGACCTCATCTTCTGTCTGTCGGTTCTCCTAGAAAGCTTCGACTAGGCATTTTATGAAACAATAAGCAGTTCACAGTTAGTTCATTTTGTCAGCATTTTCCATTGAACGTTAAGAAATACAGCTTCTGCATGAGGCCTGACAAGACTAGGCCAAGACCCTCGTTATGTTAAGGCTTGAAGAACATAGGTTATAATTCTCAATATGACACATTACTATGGTAATCTACTACATTTTCAATATTTTATGTATGTTAATCACCAATTTAGTACAATTCGTAAATTCTGGTGGCCATTCTCTGAGGTCACAATTTCAAACGTGCACATTATTTTTCTACGTTATTCATTTTCTCCCACTTTCATTATTCAAAATACAAAAACATTCATTAGTTATTTCTAATTAAGACATTTGCGTTAACAGAAGTAACTGGCAGTCTGCTGCTGGTGTTCAAATTGCATGTTTCAGTCTACATGTCAGAATATTTTAATGAAAGAGAAGAGAAAGATATTTGTGAACTCACTTAAAAGGTGTCCTCCTTTTTATTTCTACAGCATTAACCATAATTTATATGATAAAAATGAAACCCCTCATTTTATTCCTTTCTAAATTTAGGGCTAGATGTATCAAAGGATTTTGCATTTGCAAACAGTGCAAATCGGTAAAATCCACCGTTTGCGAATGCAAAATCGCTTTTCACGATCTATGAAAGGCATTTGCAGTGCAAATTTAAGAAATCACGTTAAACTCAGCCATAACACTTGACTTGATAGCTGATTTACAACCCCTACTGCAGTGAAACAGACACAAACCCAATGCCATACCCACTCATGTGCAGGTATTATGCCCCCTGCACCTCTTAGCCTCAGGAAGCTATCAAGGGATCCTAACATCAGCTGGAGGTGTCTCTCAAAGTGCACTTTCACGCTTCTTTAATGCATTCCTAAATGCCATCCTAACCAAAATTCACCTGCACAAAAAATTCCCCAACACCCCCCAGGATTTGCAGAAAACAAAACTTGATTTCTACCAGGAAGCCCAATTTCCACATGTCATTGGATGCATTGATGGGGCACATGTAGCTAACTGTCCACCATCTGAAACATAGTATGTTCATCTGAACAGAAAGAGAGCACATTCCATGTACGTACAAGTCATATTCAATGCCTTCAATGTAATAACAATGTAATAACAGATCTTGTTGCCAGATACCCACATAGCACACATGATTCCTACATCTTCAGGCACAGTGGAATACACACAATACTTCTTGCTGGGGAGTTTGGCAAAGGAAACCCTTGGTAATGTAACAGTTGACAATGTTGCATTACGTCTATGTGATGTCACAGAGAACAATAACTCATTTTACTCTCCTGTCATTCTAGGAGACAGTGCATATGCAGAGCGGTCCTTCATCTTAACACCCTATCTCAATCCTGCCACGCGAAGTGAAACGAGGTACAATGCAGCACACAGGAGGACATGTAGCGTGATTCAGCCTGCTGAAGAGTCGTTTCAGATGCCTGCACAAGAGTGGGGATGAACTGCAATACAGTCCGGAAAACACCTACAAAATCGTGGCCACATGTGCTATGTTGCACAACATTACAATGATGAGACGCATACCAGTGGAACCCACAGAGCCTGACTCTGATGAGGATGACGAACCCTTGCCACCCCTTTACCCACCAGACAGAACCAGTGCAGCAGAGGGCAAACAAAGATGTGCTGAGATCATGCACAACTATTACAGATGTAAATACTGACAACACGACGTCTATTTTCATTTACTGCTGTAGTTAGCACATTTATTGCCTTGACTTCAGGTTATATATGTGTGAATAGGACATAGGTATACAGTATACACAATCAGGTCCCAATTGCAGTGTGACACTATTAAACATCATAGTATCACTGCATTGCTACATGCTATGCAAGTCCCCTGTACTTCTCCACACTACTTTTTGCGTCCACGCACTCCACTTGAATGCTCCATGGTCTCAGTGGCACCTCTTGTTGCAGGTTCAGATACAGTACTGTGTCTGGAACTGTGATGCCTAGGATCCATCACAGGGGCTGTGAGACTGCTGAGGCCAGAGAGTTCCTTACTATCCCCACCACCCAGTTTGCTGTTTGTAGCACTCCGGGCTGTCTGCATTGTCTCCAATACATAAGTGATTTACACCAATCCTCGTGCAACATCCCGACTGCAATGTGCCATCACTTCTTGCATGCCCACAGCACGTCGTGACACCTGAGCAATTGTGATAGTGAGCCCATTGACAGATCTGCTGAACCCATCCAACCTGCCCATCAATTGGTGATGGCGCCTATGGTGGGTAACATGCTTCTGCTGCATTACAGTGCAGAGTTCCCTAATGGCATTTGTCATCTCCCTTACGTGTTCTGCTGTAGCTTGCTGTCCCTCATGCAGCTTGCACATATTGTTATTGAGAGACTCCAATGGCCTGTGTATTGATCTCATGTTGTCATCGATACATCCCAACTGCCTGTGCATTGATCCCATGTTGTGATCGATTGACACCAACTGCCTGTGCATTGATCTCATGTGTTTACATTGCATGCGCTGCACTTTCAGCAAAATAAATTGCAATGATGTTGCTACATCACATTTTGCGAATCCCAGTTAGCGATTCGCTAAAAATCGCTATTTGGTATTCGCCAATGTGAACCTTGATACATTTAGACCTAAACGTTTTAAGTTTTACCAGTTTGTTTGAATCAAGATAGCTTCAGGTGTGCCACACTTTTGTTGTTCTTTAGAATGCTCTGGGAGACTGCAGTATAACACAAGGGAATCAAATGACAGGCTGCTCCTGTTGGAAGTACGTTTTACTGAAAATGTCAGACTTCATTCTCATATGGCTGAGAAAGATAGTGTGAATTTGCAAACAATATGCTCCCATTTAAGCATTTAGAGCACCTTCCATCGCCTTATGGGAAAATCATGAGAAAACTGTTTTCTCTCAAACACGATTCATGAAATCTCAGCAGACGGCCCACTGGGTAAAATCCCCTTAGCAACAAATGATTTAGATTGTAACTAAAACCTATTATCACCCTTCATACATCTTCCTTTTTGTTACCTCCAAAACCTGTCATTCACTACAATGTATTTCAATGGGGTGCCATCATGTATATTGGTCCCAAGATGGCTATCAGAGCATTCTGGTTGAAGCACTGACGGCCAATCAGATCTCACCATGAGAATTGTGCTTAGGCTCTGCCCAGATATATAAATTTGGATTTTCTTTAATATCTCAAACTACTGAATGGAGTTACACCAAATAACAGAAAGCATGCTTTCTAGTCCAAGATCTAACTTCCTGCCAAGTATGGTGTAATTCCTTTCAGCGGTTTGGGATGAATTTATTTCTAACATCTCTTTGGGAATTAACAATGGAATCACACTTTTTTGATCCCCCTACATTTTGTGGAGTTTAAGTATAGTTTGCAAAGAAAAGATAACTTGCAGTTATAGTGATTTAAAGGTGGTGCATAATTTATAAATTGAAGGTATAATTGTAACTTTAGCATTTGTGGAGTTTGTTTGTTTTGTACAGAAAGAATAAACTTTCCTTAACTATAGCAACGGTTTAACCTTAGTTTTTTTTATTGATTTTATTTTATTTTTTTAAATGTGTTTTAGATCACAGAGTCCAGTGTTGTCAACTAGAGTGTCATTAAGTGGAGTGTTATACAGTAGAGTGTTCTATAGTGTAGTGTGGTATACAGGAGAAGAGTGGAGTTGAGTGAAGGGGTGTAGTGTACAGTGGACTATAATGTCATAGAGTGCAGTGGCGTGTTATGTTGTGCAGTGGTGTGGAGTGTACTAGAGTGGACAGGCATAGTGTACAGCAAAGTGTCAAATTGGAGTGGCATCTTCTGCAGTACAGTGGAGTGGTGTATCATAGAGTGTAGAAAAGAGTCATAGAGTGGAGTAGAGTGTTATACTGTAGAGTGTTGGGTCACAGAGTAGAGTAGATGGTTGTAGAGTGGAGTGCAGGGGAACAGAGTGGAGTACAGTGTGGTATAGTGGCACAAAGTGTATTAGAGTCTTGTAGAGTGGAGTTGCATAGAGTGGAGTAGAGTATTGTAGACTGAGTGGTGTAGAGTAGAGTGTTGCACATTGCCTTAGTGTACAGTAAAGTGTTGTGCAGTGGAGTAGAGTGGCGTCCAGTGGAAAGGCATAGCGTAGAGTGGAGCAGCATGTTGTAGAGTTGAGCGTGATGGAATTAGGTGGAGTAGAGTGAATTGGCATAGAGTACAGTGGAATATAGTGTTGTGGAGTAGACTAGTGTGTGGTACAGTGGAGTGGACTGACTTTTTGTACAGTGTCAAACTGTCAAAGAGTGGAGTAGGGTAGAGTACCACACAGTGGATTTCAGTGTTGTACAGAGTGTGGCATGTCAAAGAGTAGTGTTGTGTTGTATGGTGGAGTGGAGTGGCATAGACTGTCATAGACTTGAGTGGCGTGGAGTAGCATACAGTGGAGTGACATAGAGTGCAATAGTGGTGTAGAGCGGAGTAGTTTCTCAAAGAGTAGAATATTATGGAGTAGAGTGCTGTATACATTGGCATTGACAGGAGTACACTATTGTAGTGCTATAGAGTGGCGTGCAATGTGGTAGAGTGGACGGTCGTAGACTGTTAGGTGGAGTGCAGTGTTCTTGGGCAGAGTATCATGGAATGAGGTGGAGTGGAGTTGGGTAGAGTGGAGTGGCATAGTCTGGAATAGCATAGAGTGGCGTAGAATGGAGTTCTGTACAGTGGAATGGCATACAGTGGAGTGGCATAGAGTGAAATTGCATAAAGTGGAGTGCAGTAGAGTGGAGCTGCATTCAGCAGAATAGCATAGAGCATTGTTGCATTGACTGGATAGTCATAAAGTGAAGTGGCATACAGTGGAGTGATGTAGAGCAGACTAGAGTGCAATGGAATAGTATGCATTGGAGTGGTGTTGAGTGGGGTAGCGCACAGTGGAGTAGAGTGGCATACAATGGAGTGGCATTCAGTGGAGTGGCATAGACTAAAAAAACATACAGTAGAGTGGCACAGATTGAAGTAGAGTATAGTAGAGTGAAGTAGTGTGGAATGACACAGCGTGGAGTGACTTACAGTGGAGTACCATACACTGTAATAGACTACAGTGGAATGGCACAGAGTTAAGTGGAGTAGAGTACAGTGGCGTTGAGCGAACAGCATAGAGCTGAGCTGCATAGCGTAGTTGCATACAGATTAACAGAGTACATGGGAGTGCCATAGAATGGAGTGGTGAACAGGAAGAGGAGTAGACTGTAATATTGTACAGTAGAATGCCATCAAATGGAGTGTCATACATTGAAATAGAAGTGGAGTGCTGTACAGTGGAATATTGTACAGTAGAGAGATGAACAGTGGAGTGGCATAGACTGGAACAACATAAAGTGGAGTAGAGTGGAGTTATATACATTATCATATTGTAGAGTACAGTGACATTTGCTGGAGTGTCATAATGTGAAGTGGCGTACGGTGGAATACTGTACAGTGCAGTGATGTCAAATGGAGTGGCATACAGTAGAAAAGCATACAGCAGAGTGGCATACAGGGAGTGGTGTTCATGCAGTGGAATACAGTGGAATGACTTACATTAGATTAGTGTACACAGGAATAGTGTAGATGAGAACAGTGTACACTGGAATGGCATACACTGGAGTGGCATATGTTTGATTGCCATAGACTGGAATAACTTATAGTGGAGTGGCATAGACTGGAGTGATTTACAGTGAAGTGGCATAGTGTGTTGCGACGTACAGTGGAGTAGTGTGCAGTGGAGTTGCATACAGTGGAGTGGCACACAGAAGAGTAGAGTAGAGTGGAGTGGTGTTGAGTCAAATAGCAATGAGTTGAGTGGCGCAGTGTGTAGTTGCATACAATGTGTAATAGCATATATTAGAGTGCTGTACAATGAAGTGGTGTACAATGGAGAGGCATAGACTGGAATAGTGTACATTAGAGTGTTGCGGAATGGAGTAGCATAGAGTATAGTGGTGTACAGTAGAATAGCAAACGCTATGGTGTGGAGTGAAGTGGGGCAGAGTGTAATAGCGTACAGTGGAGTAACATGATGGCATAGGTGGAGTGAGTTAGAGTGTAGTGGTGTAGAGTGGACTAGCATATAGTGGAGTGGCATACAGATTAGTGCAAAGTGTGGAGAGGTGTGGAGTGGAATAACACAGAGTGGAGTAGTACATATTGGAGTGGTGTAGAGTGGAGTGGTATAGTGTGTAGTGACATACAGTGGAGTAGTGTACAGCAGAGTAGCGTACAGTGGAGTGGTGCACAGAGGAGTAGAGTTGAGTGAAATGACACTGAGTCAAATAGCAAAGAGTTGAGTGGGGTATGGTGTAGTTCCATACAGTATGTGATAACACATATTGAAGTGATGTAGGGTAGAGTGGTGTACAGTGGAAAGGCATAGACTGGAATAGCGTACAGCAGAGTGTTGTAGAATGGTGTGGGGTAGAGTAGAGTGGTGTTCAGTGAAATATCAAACACTATGGTGAAGTGGTAAAGAGAGTAATAGTGTACAGTGGTGTGGCATAGAGTGGAGTGGCTCAGGTGGAGTGAGTTAGAGTATAGGGGTATAGAGTGAAACAACATTTAGTGGAGTAGTGTACAGTATAGTGACAGGATGGAGTGGCATAGAGTGGAGTAGCATATACAAGTGTGACAGAAACGGTAGTGGCTTACAGTATAGTGGTATAATATAGAGTGTCACAGAGTGGAGTGGTGCAGAGTGGAACAGAGTATAGTAGAGTCATACATTGGAGTGGTATAGGTAGAATGCCGTAGAGTGGAGTGGCATAGAGTGGAATAGCATAAAGTGTAGTGGTGTACAGTAGAGGGGCATAGACTGGAGTGGCATAGAGTGTAGTAGCATGCAGTAAAATAGTGTTCAGTGGAGTAGTGTAGAGCGCAGTGGTATAGATTGGAGTGTGGTAAATTGAAGTGGCGTACAGTGAAACAGCATACAGTGGAGAGGCATAGAGTGCAGTGGTGCTGAGTGGAGTGGCGTACAGTGGAGTGGCAGACAGTAGAGTGGTGTAAAGTGTAGTGGCATTGAGTGGAATAGCGTATAGTGGAGTGTCATAGAGTGGAATAACTTAGAGTGCAGTGGCACACAGTGGAGTTGCCTACAGTGAAACAGCATTGAGTGGAGTAGTGTAGACTGAAGCGGTGTAGCGTGGACTGGCCTAGAGTGGAGTGGGGAATGGAATGGTATAGAATGGAGTGGCATACAGTGGACTTGGGTAAACTCCAATATTTTTGAGTGGAGTGCAGTAGAGAGTAGGAGTGTAGACTGGAGGAACTTAGAATGTAGTGGGCTTCAGTGGAATACCTACAGTGGGGTTGAGTAGATTGCAGTGGTGAAAAGCTGAACAGCAAACATTGGAGTGGCGTAGAGTAGAGTGGAATAGTGTACAGTAGAGTGGTTCATACTGAGTGGAGTAATAGAGAGTAGTGGAGTGAGGTGAGGAATAGTGTACAGTGGATTGGTATGCAGGGAAATATTACACGCTGGAATGAGGTAGAGTGGTGTAGATTGGACTGGCATACTGTGGAATATCGAAGAGTGGAATGGTGTACTGTGGAATACCATGGAGTGGATTGACACAGAGTGGAGTGGCCTAGAGCGAATTGAAGTACAGTTAGTGGTGTACCGTGCAAAAGTGTAGAGTGGAGTGGCTATACTGTAGAGTAGAGAAGAGTAGAATAGCACACAGTGGTGTGGCATACAGTCAAGTGACAAAGTGAAGTGAAAAACCATAAAGTGGATTGTTGTAGAGAGGAGTGGGGTAGAGTGTAGTCTCATACACTCTAGTGGCAAACAGCATAATAGAATACAGTGTAATAGAATACAGTGGAGTGGCATACAGTGGAGTGGTGTAGAGTTGAGTGGCATAGAGTGGAATAGTATAGAGGGAAGTAGTGTGCAGTGAAGAATGTTGAATGAAATAACATTGAGTTGAGTGTACTGGCATACAGTGGAGCAATGTAAAGTGCATGAAGTAGAGTGGAGTGTCGCACAGTGGAATAGTGTAGAATGTAGTAGTCTAGAGTGGAGTAGTGTACATTGGAGTGCTATAGGCTGGAGTGGCATAGAGTAGAGTGGTATAGAGAGGAGTAGAATAGTGTAGAGGGGGGTACAATGGAATTGCAGACAGTGAAATGATGTGCACTGGTCTGGCATAGAGTGGAGTGCCATAGAGTGGTATAGTATAAAGTGTAGCATCATAGAATGGAGTTGCATACAGTGGAATAGCATAGAGTTAAGCAGTGTTGAGTGGAGGGGTGTACATTGTAGTGGCGTAGACTGGAGTGGTGTACATTGGAGTGGCATAGAGTGGCATAGTGCACAGTGGAGTGGTGTAAAGTTTAGTGGGGTAGAGTAGAGTGACTTATAGTGGAGTGACATAAGAGTGGCATAGAATGTAGTAGCATAAAGTGGAGTGGCATAGAGTGGAGTGTGATACTTGAAAAAACAGAAAGATGAGGTGTAAATGGTAATTATTGTATTAGGTGTAAACAGTGTAAGTGGTGTTAATGTTATGAGTGTTAAAATACTTTAGACCTGATTTAGATCTTGACAGTTTTACCACCAAGCCGTGTCAGCAGCGGACCCAGAAGGACTGTCAAGTCGATGGTGTTCCACCTGCCGTATTTAGATGTATTGCGGCTGAGCTGAAGACCACCGTGACGGAGTGCACTCTGTCGTGCAAGCTGCATCCCACCGCAGATGAATCTGACTCCAGTGCCGACGAGTAGCCCTCCATCGGCATCTTCACTGCAGTATCCTGCAGAATCTATTTAGATAACACAGTTATGCTGGCGTGTATCAGCGAGACCATGACAGCGGGAGTCCGTCGCAGGATTCTTTCAGTATAGTACTATGGCTGTGGCTATTGGTTTATTGTACAATTGTGAACATATTCAAAACACACACTCCATTTCAGACCATGATCCTTTCCCATCACACTGCAGAAGACTATTCAGGTAGCAGAATTTTTGACACAGGAGACAGGTTTTATTTCTGTGTTCTTTTCCCTCTATGTTTTTTGTTCATTTTACTTTCTTTCGTTATCATTCAAATTTTTTGGGCACTCTATTTTTTTAATAAAATAGTCACAATGGGAGGAGAAATCTCTATTTCTCAGAGGGAGAGTTGTCTGTCATGGTGGATGAAATCATTAGAGTGGAACCTCAATTGTTTAGAGCCCAAGTACAAAATACAACCATATCTCAGAAAAGGCAAATGTGGTCTATAATAGTTAACACAGTGAATGCTATAGCAAACAACCTGCGCACACAGGAGGAGATTAGGAAGAGGCGGAATGACCTGCGGGTAGGTGCATTTCATGGCCTACAAGCATCACCTGGAGGAGCCAGAGGTCTGGTGGTGGTTCTCCCGGCTCCCATCACAAATCTTAACCTGGGAGGAGAAGCTCTTGCAGATCCTACATCCTGAAGGCTTGACTGGAATCCCTGATGGAGTAGAGTCTGGAAATTTGCACTTAGCAATGTTTCAACAATCACAAATGGAGTCATGCCTGTAGGTTAGACATTTAAAATAGTTCAACACCCTTAAAAGACAGATATATCTAAATTTTACTCTACAAAATATCTTGTTTCATACTGATTAACAGCATCATGGTTGTATGTCTCTTTTTAACAATCTGCAATATGTTAAGTCACATTGGGTGTTATTCCCAATGGATCATTCCTTGCATTTGCTTAGTTCCTTGCTTTCTATCAATGTATGTTGCTGTTCTCCTTAAAAACAGGTCCAAAACCCCCTCCATTTGAACATGAAGATATAGTGCTTTTAAGTGGTATTTTCACCTACTCACATTTACTCATTTGTGTGTACATGTTGTAAATGTGTGTTCATCTTCACTATAGTTATTAAACTAGATATGTGTAACTCACTTTTTAAACAAGTATTGTCTATGGTGTCAACATATGACTACAACTACCATGATACCCTATTTTTGTATCTGCAAAACAATAGTTCAATGCAATGTTGTTCCACCTTCTTTTACTTCCATATGTGTACACATCTCAAAAACCTGTGCATTTGACAGTCATCATGTCATGTTATGGATGGAAACATCAGTTGCTGTATATTTCAACTATGTTGAAACCTTCTCATAGCTACATTGAAGTGCTGTATGTGCTTGCATAATTTATATTCTGTTGAATCCAAGATTTCCTACCATGTGATGTGGCATGCTGAATAGAAGTTGTAGCCACACACAATTTACTTTGGACTGTCCATACAACGAGAGGTTTAATATTAAGTTGAACCATAGTTTGTCTAATGTGTTAAATTCTGCAAGGTCTTGGAATGGTCCAGTACTCTGATCTACTCACCACTATATTGGGTTGAACGTTTGGTGCATGTAATATACAATTCAGAAATAACATTTTGCATTTCAGGACATATCTACAACATCATCACTGGAGTTTGTAACTGTATAAATTAGCCTGCATGTGTAAAATAATGAAAATCACACAAAGACCTAACCATTCTAACGGTCTGATTTTCATTTTTTTAGGTTGCCCCATTTGTAGCTAAAGACTCCAGTTCTGCAAGTCTGCATGATCAGCAGCAGCCTGGTCCATCTGGTCTGTCTGGCCGGACAGCTCCAGTGAGTCACACTCAGCCCACACTTACACCTCCCAAATCAGCTGCAACAGCATCTCAGCATCAGGATACCTATACTTCCTGTGTACCAAGAAACTACACGCTGATCCTGTGCCCCCAGTCCTGGTTACTGTTGAAACACCACCAACATTGCCTCCAGTTGTCTATTTGGATGGGGCACACTGCCTCAAAGGCACAGGGTAGTAGTTGTAGGGTTTGTGGGAGGGAATCTGTGGGCCAGCAAAGTGAGGCTACTGGCATCTTGGTCAATTGTGGTCTGGCTGACAGAGTCTTGGGAGAAGTACAAAAGTCCCAACATGTTATGTGGCAGGTCGTAACTGTGTTCCATGAGATCAAGGAGGTACAGAGGGATCTCATGTTGGAAATACAAAACCACAATGACAAAATGAGCTCCCTGACTGGGGTGCTGTTTTACATGTATCACAACATTTATTTCCCATACCCTGTCTGTGGTCCTTTTACATCTGGGGAAAGTACACCAATGCCAGCCACAGACAGGCAGACAGGGAGGCCCTACCATATGAGGAGCCTGCTCCTCCCTCCACAATTCCTGCCCCCATTCCCCCGATCCTACCCAGTGGGGACAGTCATCTGGACCGCCATACCAGGAGTATGAAAAGACCTCCACCACCACATCCATGAGACACATATCCTAATTTTCACCCAGTGTGTGTCTACCATTCACTCTATGGACTATTTTAGCAACACATTTACCTTTTTTAAGGACAGTGGTATTTTGTGCTTTGGACTCCAAACTGTTTTGGATCTACTACTATACTTTCATCCACCATGATAGGCTTCTTTTGTTAATTTTCTCATTGTTTGAATCAACTTTTTGTTCTTTTGTGTCATACAAATGAATGATATGGATGCAAACTACAAGACTCTTGTTGTATTTATTGTGGCATTTCATTAGTCATGTCTGTCTTCCAACATCATGTTGTCAAACCTTTAAAACAATTATCGGCAAAGGAAAGTAGAAATGACAAAGAGGTAAAGTGTTAACCATTTTATTCAAACAAAACAAAACGAAATCCCAATGTATTAGCAACATACACGTGTAGGTAACAAGTACTTGATGAAATCACAGCTAAATTTTACAAACCATGGATAACCCCAATAGTCTGTGCCATTTAGATGTGGACACTCCACAATCTTGACACCATGGAAGAAAGTGAATATTGCATGGGATCAAATTAAATAGTCAAACTATCATAGATGAATGACCTTAGCTGGAGCCATACATACTGCCCTCACAATAGGCACCCTACATCAATAACAGTCTACATCATGACAGTATAACAATTTGAGGCCACATGACCATTACAGGACACTGTGGCAGTATCTGGTGCAATGTCACAACCATAATTTAGAGGTGTGCTAAACCTCCACTAAACACAAATTGAAGATTTAGCCAATGTGAAGAAAGAACAGTATGCTATGACTTGACATACATATATGGTTTGAGCAAGTTAAGAGGCACATATTGCCTTGAATGTAACATCACACAGAAAACAGGGCTAATCCAATCTCCTGAACTCCAAGTCAATCACAGTGCAAGTTGTTTCTGTACAAGATCTGTCTATCCCAAGTGGGTGTCTGTCCCAGGATCAACATGTTCACTTTCTACTTTCCAACAGCAAAATATCATTGCAAGTACCACAACTTTGAAATATCCACGTGAATGTGACATGGCGAAGAACCCTAAAACTGAATAACAAGGGATAATTAGTGATCCTGTGTATACAATTTGACTCAAATAGCACGTTAGGAGGACACATATACTTATCACAAGCAAAGTTAATCTATGGCAATGAACACAGTTGTAAATGTAGGGAAACTCTAATCCACTAACATCTTTGCCTTGGACTTTTCTGAGCTGAGCATTCCTACCAAATTACCATTGTAGACTGATATGTACCCTATGTCACAAGTTGTACTGACGTTGAAGATTACAATATGTAAAGGTACACTTACACTTGGGTGAAGAAATGGTTATTGACATCTTGACATAGGTCATTTTGTTCTTCTTCACCACTGTCATCTTCATTGGGCATTTCAAAATCCTAATCCAGTAGCTCTCCACTGTCTCCATCCTATGTGATTATTGGTGTGTTCAGTTGCAGGGTGATGTTAGTTAGAATGCGGCAGGCAACCGTGATTTGGCAAACTTTATCAGCTGAGTGGAGAAAGGCACTACCAGTCTTGTCTAGGCACCTAAACTACATACTACTGCATACTTTTTTTAACATTATATAGGAACTTTTAAATATTCTTCGCTATTACCACTTCAATAAAGTGGCAATAGGTATGGGACTAATATAAAAACTATTGTTTACCCCTATCAAAGGGTGTAACTAAGAACACAGCCAAACTGTACTTAAAACAATATGACTGCCTTTAAATTTGATAAAGGCAGTAATTAGTACTTACATAGTGCCTTGTCAGTGATATGTACTGTGGCATTACCGCACAATACTTCAAAATTTCACAAAACTACTTCAATAATGGATCTCATTAAGGTAAAATGTGTTATAACTTAAAAAAATACTTACCTTACTTACCTCTGGTACCCAAGAGGCACTCCTGCACACCATAATGTATAATGCTGCTAAATTTCATGGAAGTCTGTTCAGCTGTTTTGACACTACAGCCAATTAAAAACTGTATGGAAAATGCATTGGTGGAAAAGCGCATTTTGAGACCCCTCCCCTTTTGTTTTTGTACTCCCTTGACCAATCCCCACAAAACTTTCCATCCTCTAACAATTTAGAAAACTATAAGGTCTGGAAACTTTCATGGAGGTTCGTCAAATGGGCAAAGTTATTTGCGATCAAAAAACTGATGAATTCCTCTACCTGGAAAACCTAACCATCACAGCAATCCAGGCTGCAGATCTTCTCACTACTGAGACTGCTGCAACTGTTCCATACTATTTCTCTATTCAGACTTCACACTACCTCAATTGAGCCAGGCATTTCTTTTTCTATCAAACAGTAATAAAGATTAAGGAAGGTTGTGAGGACATTTTTCTGTTGCAAACCAAATACCAAGAGATTTTATTTGCAGGGAACATTAACAATCTCAACTTTGAAATTACTGAGTGCTGCCTATAATCTCATTGGACGGGAAAGCATGTGCCAGCTACATTACATTGAAGCTTGGTTTTATGAGGTTGCAATCTGTTGTTAAATTAATTCTTTTAATATTTTGGATTTCTCCTAGAATTACTCTATCACCTCACAGTCCTTATGGCCCTCCTCCTTGATTTGAGCTTACAGAGCTTTAGAAAATTGAAACTTGGCATTATTAATTGTGAGAATGTTGTTAAAAGGAGTCTCTCAAGGCCAACTGCAGTGGTGGCTTGGCAATCGTAAAATGTTTTGGTCATTTGCAGCAGATTTTTCTGTCTAAAAAAGTGTGTCCATTTCAGTAGAAACAGTGATAAGAAAAACAGTAATTAAGATTGCCTGTAAGCAGTCTCTCCTTTTATATGTACACTATTGTTTCTTCCTATTTATGAATCATGTTTTAAATCATTGTCCGGAATGTCCAAGAATAAATGAAAATATGTACTATGGAGCTCAATGCCAGCTGTCTGCAATGAAATGTTGCTCAAGTATGAATTTACCTTGAAAAAACGAAGGACATGAGGCGCATTGCATAGCAGCAATAGTTTAATTAAACATTACCGCAGGGAGAACAGTTTTAGAAAAGGGATCTCAACGTACAGTTGATATGAGTGGTGTTTAATACATTTTTTCTCAGTACGATAAAACAATTGAAAAATTCCTTTTTGGGTCAAGAATGTCAGCAGTTGTCTTGGAGTCATAAATAAGTGCCTGATAACAAATGCAGGTGGGCCTCGAGCTTGCACAGACACAATGAAGTCCAGTGGGTAACATGTCTAGATGTCTGGTCTGAGGGGCGCTTGATCACGGTGTTACTGTTGGTGCTGTATTCTGATTTGCTGAGTGTCATTAACTACACATAGCATCTGCTTTATGGAGATTTAGGAATGTGTGCACCCCTCTGGCCATGTGTGCTTTATTAGGGCTTATCTCCTGGGACCATTGTGGTGTTGCTTCACCTGTCAGTGTGAGTGATCTGAGTTTCCTGTTCACACGTTTGTCTGCTGGCTGGGTGCTGTCCCATCTGTGACCCGTCAATCAGTAACCTCAGGCCTAGGTCTCAGAGCCTGTCTGTCCACAAACTTCTGTGTCGGAGTTGATAGAGAGTTCATGACGGGTGAATTTGGCAAAAGTGATGTGATTTTGTTTTTGTATGTGAACTTATCATGGCGCACATCAACATCTATTTTTCCAATATTTACATTCCCCTCTCTAGTTGAATTTTCAACTACACTGTCTAACCCATACTTCATGACAGTCACATTATTGGGGACTTTTTTTTCTACTTCCCTAGTTACTTGCATTCTACCCAATTTGAGGACTACGTTTTTACAGTAGGAAACCCCCACTTGCAGGAAACCACATAAAAACAATAATATTATGAAAATAGGCAACAATGATGTGCACAGACCAGTCAGCCACCAGGGGGGACCTTGAGAACCTGTTTGTGAACCCTTCCTCCTCAGCGGCACCTTCCTTCTCATATATGTCTCATTGTAAATGATGCAATGCTTAGATGGCAAGAGTCAGAGTTCAATTGTCCATGTCATTGCCTGGTATAAATGTGCACCAAGAGGCATCGATCTTGGTGCACACCCCTCCCTCCATTGCAGTCATTAAGTCCACTACATATCAATGTTGCACAACCATGAGGCAGATGGCTCTCAGCTCTTCCTTCTTCGAATTAAGGCCAAGCTCAGTGTTGTTCATCATCTGGAGCATTTCCCACCTGGTTATCTGTAACCAGCGGGAGTTCACTTTAGTCTGCAGGGTGACAAAGAATATGGATCCCAGTGCTGATATTTGTGTGGCAGAGAACAGTCTGGATTCTCCTGGAATGTCTCTGTGCTAAGCCTAGCCAAAATAATCAGCAGTTCTTTTTTCTCAAGCCTAATGCAACAAAGTCACATTTTTCTTCAGCGGGTGTTGGTACAACAAACATAGATCTTCTCCAGGAATGACAAGGGTCACGTAGTGTATGGTGACGAGGGAACATATGCCATGCATGCACAAGCTGAGTGTAGGCAAACTCACTGCATTGCCACTAAGGGCCATATTTATACTTTTTGACGCACAACTGCGCCAACGCAGTTGTGCATCAAAAAATGTAACGCCGGCTAACGCCATTCCAAAGCGCCATGCGAGCGCCTTATTTATGGAATGACGTTAGCCGGCGCAGCTGACCGGTGTGCGTAAAAAAAAATTACCCACACCAGGCAGCGCCGGCGTAGGGGAAAATGGAGCTTGGGTGTTAAAAAATGGGGCAAGTCAGGTCTGAGGCAAAATATTGGCCTCAACCCGATTTGCGCCATTTTTTTTTACTCCCAACCCCCATTGAAATGACTCCTGTCTTAGCACAGACAGGAGTCATGCCACCTTGCCCAATGGCCATGCCCAGGGGACTTATGTCCCCTGGGCATGGTCATTGGGCATAGTGGCATGTAGGGGGGCACAAATCAGGCCCCCCTATGCCACAAAAAAATAAAATAAAATTACTTACCTGAACTTACCTTAAGTTTCCTGGGATGGGTCCCTCCATACTTGTGCGTCCTCCTGGGGTGGGCAAGGGTGGCAGGGGGTGTCCCTGGGGGCATGGGAGGGCACCTCTGGGCTCCTTCCGAGCCCACAGGTCCCTTAACGCCTGCCCTGACCAGGCGTTAAAAAATGACACAAAAGCGGCTGGACGTCATTTTTTTGACCCGCCCACTCCCGTGCGTCATTTTTGCACGGGAGTTTAAATAAGGCGCACATGCCTTGGAGTCATTTTTTAGACGGGAACGCCTACCTTGCATATAATTAACGCAAGGTAGGTGTCCACGCTAAAAAATTACGCAAACTCCAAGATCTTTGGCGCTAGACGGGCCTAACGCCAAAGTATAAATATGGAGTTAGCTTTGCGTCGGATTTGCGTAAAAAAAAATGACGCAATTCCGGCGCAAACAGAGTATAAATATGCCCCTAAGTGTCCATCAGAATGGAGGAGCCACATTGCATGTCTAGAATGTGCAGAATTGTGCCACAATTAAATTTCTTCTGAGTGGAATTGTTCCTTTTACTCTGAGACATAAGGAATACAGTGTGAGTTTCTGTACAATTAGGTGTTTCCCCTTTCCTTCTATCCACGTATGTCTATCTATCTCAGTCCCCCAGATTTCCTGACATGGGGTATCTATGCTGTTTTCCCTATGAGACTCATTTCCCTTTGTATCATCGAGGTGGATGGTCCTACATGGGAATACCATGTCTGGGGTCCATTTGATATTTAACAGGACACCCCAGATATGCAAAGGATCACTGGACCATAGATGGAATCGGAAGCGGAAGTGGTCATGCATTGGCTTAGTGGTTTTGCTACCTCCTAGAATCACTTTTCTCGAAAGTCTAGGGGCCAAACAGTATCCTCCCCATGGTACCCTTCCTGTGCATCCAATCTAGCTCAGTTTGAATTTCGCTAGGCTCAGTGAAAAGATACAGGGCCATATTTATACTTTTTGACGCAAAACTGCGGTAACGCAGTTTTGCGTCAAAAAAATTAGCGCCGGCTAACGCCATTCTGAAGCGCCATGCGGGCGGCGTATTTAATCAATGACGTTAGCCGGCGTTAGCCGGCGGCGCTGCCTGTTGTGCGTGGAAAAAAACGATATACACCAGGCAGCTCCGGCGTCTGGGGATATGGAGCTTGGGCGTCAAAAAATGGGGCAAGTCAGGCTGAGGCAAATTTTTCACCTCAACCCGATTTGCGCCATTTTTTTCGACTCCCAACCCCCATAGAAATGACTCCTGTCTTAGCAAAGACAGGAGTCATGCCCCCTTGCCCAATGGCCATGCCCAGGGGACTTCTGTCCCCTGGGCATGGTCATTGGGCATAGTGGCATGTAGGGGGGCACAAATCAGGCCCCCCTATGCCACAAAAAAAAAAATATATAATACTTACCGGAACTTACCTTAATGTCCCTGGGATGGGTCCCTCCAGCCTTGGGTGTCCTCCTGGGGTGGGCAAGGGTGACAGGGGGTGTCCCTGGGGGCATGGGAGGGCACCTCTGGGCTCCTTCAGAGCCCACAGGTCCCTTAACGCCTGCCTTTTCCAGGCGCTAAAAAACGGCGCAAAAGCAGCCGTACGTCATTTTTTTTTACCCGCCCACTCCCGGGCGTGAATTTTGCCCGGGAGTGTAAATACGGCGCACATGCCTCGGAGTCAATTTTTTTGACGGGAATGCCTACCTTGCATCTCATTAACACAAAGTAGGTGTCCACGCTAAAAAATGACGCAAACTCCATGGACTTTGGCGCTAGACGCGTCTAACGCCAAAGTATAAATATGGAGTTAGTTTTGCGTCGGAATTGCGTAAAAAAAAACAACGCAATTCCGGCGCAAACGGAGTATAAATATGCCCCACAGTGTGGTGGTATTGGTCTTGTATCGGGTCATGTTCACTACTACTCTATGGGGTTCTACTCTGTTGGGCTACATCTTGTGCCAAATTCTACAAAGGTATAGGTGGATAAGGCATTTTGCTTTTTCAGGGGCTACCTCCTGGGACAAGTAAAGCCTGTCTGCGCCTACTGCATTTGGTATCAGCAAACAGATGTAACATGACCTAGATAATATCTTGGAGCCCACAGCGGTCATGTGCTGATACCATGTGTTGTGTAAGAGGGCACTCTGTAGTTCGTGTGGAATGCTAGTGTTGGGTGTGGTGTAATTATAAGCGACGTGAGAGGAGTCCCTTCACAAGCGCTGTGGCAGTTTCTGGATCGACTCCATTTGACTTAGCAGGATTGTACTTGAAGGAGTTGCAGAAGACTGCATTTATTTTACAAGAAGGAGCGATGGGTAACCAGGGGGTGCATCAAAACTGTGCATTACCTCATATACTGACATGCATCTACAGGGAAACCCATCATGCCACAGAGATTACTCAATATAGGGTTGCCCCAGTTACACTTACCAAAATACACAGCCAAGGACAACATGATAGTGGAACTTCAGGATGACTCGTTTATCCCCAAGTTTACCCAAATCGTGATGATTATATAAACAGAGGTGCTGTCTGCTGATTATACTTACTCAATCCTACACTCAATAGCATGTCATCAACTATTAAGAGACCAACGGGGCACTTCAGGGCAATACACATCAACTTTATTGATATAATCGATCATGTGCGAACTATCAATACTTAATTGTTGTAGTCTGCCCACTCTTTTTAGTTTTCGGAGATGGCAAAGCCCTGATAGAGTCTGCACATTCAGGCATAACCTGTCAACCAGCTCATGAGATCAGCTGACCCAGGTAACTAACCTCATGTCGTACATACTACATCTTCCTGTTCTCTTCTTTGTACCCTCTCTCAGCGAGTGAAGCCACAAGAGCTTTCATCCTGACAGCATAGGTCCTCAGAGGGACTGCATATCAAGATGTTGTCTAGATGTCTGGTCTGAGGGGCGCTTGATCACGGTGTTACTGTTGGTGCTGTATTCTGATTTGCTGAGTGTCATTAACTACACATAGCATCTGTTTTATGGAGATTTAGGAATGTGTGCACCCCTCTGGCCATGTGTGCTTTATTAGGGCTTATTTCCTGGGACCATTGTGGTGTTGCTTCACCTGTCAGTGTGAGTAATCATAGTTTCCTGTTCACACGTTTGTCTGCTGGCTGGGTGCTGTCCCATCTGTGACCCGTCAATCAGTAACCTCAGGCCTAGGTCTCAGAGCCTGTCTGTCCACAAACTTCTGTGTCAGAGTTGATAGAGAGTTCATGATGTGTGAATTTGGCAATAGTGATGTGATTTTGTTTTTGTATGTGAACTTATCATGGCGCACATCAACATCTATTTTTCCAATATTTACATTCCCCTCTCTAGTTGAATTTTCAACTACACCGTCTAACCCATACTTCATGACAGTCACAACAACAATGATGTGCACAGACCAGTCAGCCACCAGGGGGTCCTCAGAGGGACTGCATATCAAGATGTAGTCAGCATACTGAATGAGGGTGCTATTTGATCAGAAGTTAGCGAGGTCCTTCTTAAATATTAAATTGAAGATACAGGGAGACTCACAGTACCCTTGTACGGTATTGATGCGCCCCACTAATTTAGGTCCCTTCACCCATAACTGTGGCAGTATTGCTGACAAGTTTTGCTCCTACTATGTCATCAATACTGCCATGGGCAACAGAGCCCTATTTCGCAGTTCTACCTTAACCTTAACTGAATTGGTGAAGATGATTTCTGAGGCCCCTGGACGCTCACTGAACAGCTGGTCGTTGGTTACCTCCTGTATACTGAGATTGTGCATAAGGAAGATGATACATGCCCACATGGCGTTCACTTGGTCGGAGACCAGCAGGACCTCATATTCGGGCTATACCTCAATGGCCTCCAAGCAAAGCAGTATCTCCTCTTGGGGTTTCATCTCATGGCGACCCTCCCAGCGGAACATGAATTTGCAGGGCAGCTGTGATCTCCGACCCAGCAGTCCCATTAGTAGTAATTGTGAGGACAGCATTAGTGAAGGCCATCAGGTCAGCGGGTGTCGCTCTTATCAAGATTTCTGTGCTGTGTGGACGGGTTAAAGACATGAGTCTTGATGGGGTTGATCAGGTCATTGTTACATCTTCTGAGAATTGGATGGTCATGTTTAGTTTGGCCATCAAGTCTCTTACTTTTAGTTTAGTCAGGGATGATGGGTGATATAGCAGCTGTCCATTCATGCAGCTACTTCCCAATTCCGTATCGTGGGGTTTTATGAAGGGAGCCCTAATGACCATGCCCAAGAACCCCTGTGTGTCTATGGAGCCTTTGCATAAGGGCACAATCCCTTCCTTTAAGCATGATTTTGCCCCTGTGTCAATAAGGAAGCTGTAGGGTGTGTTATTTACCCACACTGTCACAGTCCGTTCCTCTTCAGATCGTTGAGTCACTGACAGCATGGGACAGGTGAGAGTGGATGTGGGTGTTTCATCCACCGGATGCTGGACTGACCCATGTTGGCCTCGTGGCTTCTCTGGTTCTGGAAGCATAGGGGAAATTGTGACCTGATCCCAGCTTTGGGAGTCCCCACTAATACTTCCTCAAATCATGCTACTGTGTGCTTTATCATTTTTGAACATCTGTGGTGGTACCGTCATTGATGCCGCCACCTTCAGTGCCATTGTGACCACAACAGTTCTGACCAGGATCGCCTGCTCCCAGGTCAGGTGTTTCCC
The DNA here is from genome assembly GCF_031143425.1 of Pleurodeles waltl. Taxonomy (NCBI): domain Eukaryota; kingdom Metazoa; phylum Chordata; class Amphibia; order Caudata; family Salamandridae; genus Pleurodeles; species Pleurodeles waltl. The sequence continues at coordinate 304,264,853 of NC_090450.1, read as the reverse complement.
ATAACATCCGGGTTCCATCCCAACCACTTCTTATTCTTTCTCTCTTTCCTTCTCTCCTTGACTTGCCTGAACTCCCAACATTGCTGAATGTAGGGGAAATTCCAGTTGGGATTTCCCTTCCTGTATCTGATACAATTCTTTGCATAGCCATGTCCTCTGGCTCAAATAACCCTCCTCTAGGACTAGTCAAATTGGATCCCCTCTTTAGCCCAGTCTGCTAGCAAGATGCAGAAAAAGCGTGAAAAGATTTCTCCTTCGTCTCTCGCTACTATCTCTCTTGGGGTTAGTTTATCTGTCCTGCATGTTCAGGAGGAGAAGCAGACACCTTTGTTGCTGCTCTCCTTGTGCACGCGCTAAGGAGCCATCTTGGTTCTTCTGCGTCTAAGTTGAGTTTGTACCAGGCTGTCTTGGTCTCTTATTTCTTGGTCACCCCCTCTTCTATGTTGACAATCTGTTGAGACTCGGATCACAGCCAAAGGCCTCGCCTCAAGTTATATCTCTGACTCTTCTCCAAATGTTGCTCTGTACCTACCCCTGCTCTCCTCAAGTGGAGGGTGCACTGCTCTACCTTTTCCTTGTGTTTCCCGGGTGAGAGCCAGCTCTCTCTCCTTAGTTTGCGCCTTTCCTCTAAATCCCTTCAAGCTGCCTCCTTTGTTCTGTGCTATGTATTTTTCTTTTTGGTCAGGACTTGCCCTCAAACTCACTGTCTGTTGTTTCCTGTACTACCTAGGCAATCCCTGTGGCTCCCTCTTCTTCATCCAATCCCAGTGGACGGGGACCCCTTTCCTCACACCTGCTAGTTGTGTCACTATCTGGAACCACTATGGATCTTCCTGTCACTCGAGTGTGTTCACCAGAACCAGTGGAAATGCATGTTCTCTGTGCCACAGAGGTTTGATGGGCTGTAGGTAATGGACAGGGGGATCAAACTTAGGGAAGCTCTAGCACTGGATTGGGTGGTACCCAGAGTGCCTGGGCATATTGGCCTGTTAGTCTGTCATGCCTGAACCTAACAATTCATTGTTCAGTAGGGGATCCTCTGGCTCCCTTGCCCAGCGGATTGGTGTAACCTAATGCAGATGGCAGGCATTGGAGAGAGAACCTCCATTCCTGCATATGGGGGGGGAGATGCAGACACCTTGCTTGCTGATTGTGGGATAGGATTATCGGTCTGGGCGTTCTCAAAGATGGCCCTTAATTCTGATAGTGGCTCTCTCCTGTCCTTCTTCTGCCCTACATGCCTCATCCGTATGTGTGTCCTCATTGGTTCGATTATGTTAGTGTCAAATTTGTTTGAGCAGGTAAACACATGTGTCTTAGTGTGTGTTCTATTTGTGGCAAAACTTGTTCAGCTTTTTAGGCTGTGTCAAGAATCTGGTTTGCATGTGTTTTACAGCAACTCCATGATTATTTGGGCAGTTTTTTTTTAAGGGACAGATACACTTCAAGCTTTTATGATTTTTGGGAATCTTAAGTTTTACTCTAGAAGTGGGGAAATATATACATGGTGATTGCTAGCGTTAACTATTTACTATGAGCTCAGCATTATTTACAGATGCATCAACATGAATATTTCACAAGCACAAATAGCAGTGCATATGAAGGGTCACAACCTAGAAGAAAGTGCAATTGTCAATTTAAGCATCATGAAATTTGGTATCTAAATGTCAACATAAGGACAGTGCGCTCTCTACGGGCGACTAAAATGCAAAAACCCAGTCTTTATGCAAGAGCACAATTCATGCATTGTGTTTATATGCAGTTTGTTAACCTTTCGCATTGCAGAGTTTTACCTTGAAACCACTATTAATGATGTTTGCAAATAATGTTAATTTGCAAGGTATTGCTGCAGGTTTACAGAGTGTATCAGGGTGTGAGCCCTATCTAGGACCTTCTAGAAGCCTTCCCTGCAGCATGACTGGCTGTGGTTTTTGGGCTGGGCCCGACTCTATATAAGGGAGCCAGCCCAGCTCCACGTGCTCACTATTCATAGGTCCCGGTGCAGAGCAGCAGCAATTTCCTGAGCTCCTGTTCCGGAGGCCTACCTTGACGTTCCAGGCCTGTCCTGCATTATCTTGATGATCCTTGAGCAGGGTGGTAAGGCGGAAGTCGGGCTGGGCCCCCGACCCCGTTCTAAAAAGACTCTTGAGTTTTTGCTCTTACTCGTGAAACTTTCAGAGTATGCAAATCATTGCTCTGAGGTAAATCTTGGTGTTCAGATCAGCAAAGGCTTGCACGATCATTTCATGGCATTTGCATATTCTTGTTGGAATCGGCAGAGTGTGCGAATTATTTACTGCATGTCAACCTTGGTGTTCAGATCGACAAAAGCTTGCGTGATCATTTCATGGCATTTGCGTATTCTTGTTGGAATCGGCAGAGTGCGCAATTCATTTCCCGCATGGAAAACTTGGTATTCAGATCGGCAAAGGCTTGTGCGATCATTTTATGGCGTTTACATATTCTTGTTAGAATCGGCGTAGTACGCGATTCATTTCCCACATGTAAAACTTGGTATTCAGATCGGCAAAGGCTTGCGCGATCATTTCATGGCATTTACATATTCTTGTTAGAATCGACCGTGTGTGTGATTCATTTCCAGCATGTAAACTTGGTGTTAGGATCTGCAAAGGTGTGCGCGGTCATTTCTTGGCAACTAAAACTTTGATGAGTAATGTTTGTTGAAGTGAATACATTTATTCCGAGTCTATGGATTTCCTGTGAAGATGCTAAATTCAAAATGTGACGTTCTTTGTGCATATTAAGTCCCTGATCCAATTCCAATTTCTTTACAGGAAATATTTCAGATTGTCTTTTGTCCTCATGTTAACAAAGCATTGTTTGTTCTAAAACAGTGTTCTAGAAGGTTCATGTATTTCTAGACATTATGTGACATTTTATGAAAAGCTCATATGACAAGTTGCATTAATCATTCTTGATTTTTTCCAGGTACCTAGATTTCTTGAGGCCTAGTTAGAGTCTAGTTCTAGGCCATTCATGTTCCTTCGCTCTAAGTGTTATTTCATGTTCAGAATATCATTGAACCCCAGATTCAAAAAAGTGTTATTTTATGTTCCGAGTATCATTGAACCCTAGATTCAACACAGTGTTATTTCATGTTCCGAGTATCATTGAACTCTAGATTCAACAGAGTGTTATTTCATGTTCCGAGTATCATTGAACTCTAGATTCAACAGTGTTATTTCATGTTCCGAATATCATTGAACCCCAGATTCAACTGAGTGTTATTTCATGTTCAGAGTATCATTGAACTCTAGATTTAACAGAATGTTATTTCATGTTCTGAATATCATTGAACCCCAGATTCAACAGAGTGTTATTTCATGTTCCGAGTATCATTGAACTCTAGATTCAACAGAGTGTTATTTCATGTTCCGAGTATCATTGAACTCTAGATTCACAGAGTGTTATTTCATGTTCCGAATATCATTGAACCCCAGTCTCAACAGAATGTTATTTCATGTTCTGAATATCATTGAACCTTAGATTAAACAGAGTGTTATTTCATGTTCTGAGTATCATTGAACCTTAGATTCAACAGAGTGTTATTTCATGTTCCGAGTGTCATTTAACTCCTAGAACCATAATCTAGTGAAAGTCAATGTGATTATATTCTGATATTGTGTTGTTTAACCTTTTGCTTCCGACAGGTCTCCTTCCCAGCTGTTCCCTACCTAATCCCCTTTTCCCCACTTGGATTCTCTTAGACTCTGTGATATTCCTATCGGAGTTTTGGAGCTGTCTTGTGGTGGACATGTTGGGAACGTGTGCAGACCCCGAGGATCTGGTCTCCCTGACAGAATAGTGAGCCCACAAATTTATTATCCTCCTGGTTTGGGGGTGTTTTCAGCATGCCACATTGAACGAGCTAGTCAAAGTGATCACGCAGCTCCAAGCAGAGGTAGTGTCATCGAAGGATATAGCAGCCAGCTTAGCTGAGAGAGTGAGTCAGTTGCAGGAAAGAGTGGGAAAGATGGAGTAAGGTCCTTTGGGTGCTGGTTGGCTTGGTCCTCCTCCTCAAGGTACAAGAGGTAACCCTACAACTAACATTTCTCTCAACATTCCCTCAGCCTTTCATCTGGCTCCTCCAGAACGGTTCTCAGGTGATCCTTTGAAAGCGCAGTTCTTTTTGATGCAAGTAGAATTGCACTTTACCTGTCGACCAAGTGTTTTCCCTGATGACCAATCCAGGGTGGTCTTTTTGCTATCTTATTTGACTGGAGGTGCGGCCACCTGGGCAATTCCTCTGGTGCGTAAAGACAGTTTGTTGCTCTACAACTGGAGATATTTTGTTCATTGGTTTGAACGAGTGTTTGATTGAAGAACAGTGACATTGTCGGCAGATCGTGAACTATTAGACTTGTGACAAGGTAACCAAGATCTAGTTTCCTACTTAGCTAATTTTAATCGGCTAGTAGCCGAGACATCCTGGCCTGAAGAAAAGCAAGCGGCCTTGTTCTACCAAGGACTCAAGGACGAGTTAAAAGACATTCTTGCTCAGATAGACCGGAAGCCTACAGATTTTCAAGATCTAATAAACCTTGTTTTGAGACTGGATCATCGTCTTGCACAATGAAGGGGAACACGCAAAAAAACTGAGAAATATTCCTGGCGTGTTCATGATTATAGAGAATCACAAGTTCAGAAAGAGAACAATGAGGAACCAATGGAAATTGGAACTATCACGTGGTCCTTAACAAATGAAGAGAAAGACCTATGCCGGAAAAAGAGACAATGCTTGTATTGTGGCCAGGAGGTTCATTTTGTTAAAGAGTGTCCAGTAAAACCAAAGAGCAAATTGGCTGTTGCCATAAAGCTTGTTACCAAAATAAATTTTGAACAGGAAAAACTAAAATCCCCAGGGTGCAAAGAAGGGTTAGTCTTGGGAGTTACCACGATCCTTCTCAGGAAGAGACACAACCGTTAAGAAAATCACGGTATTTGAAACTGGATCTAGAAATTCAGGTAGAAGAATACACCTACCTAAGAGAAGCTTTAGTGGACACTCAGGTGCTACTGAGAATTTCATAGACACTCAATTGGTGGAAGCATGGGGGATCCCGTCTGAGAAAAAGAAAATACCAGAGCTAGTGGAAATCGCAGATGGCAAGTTCCTAACGGGAGGTCTAGTGACTCTGCAGACCCTGCCCTTGTCAGTAATTTGTAATGGACAAACTTATGACACTAGACACGTCAAGGTGGTAACCTTTGATGTTATTCACGCTCCTCAGTATGGAATCGTCCTCGGAATGCCCTGTTTGAGTTACCATAATCCTCAGGTAGACTGGGAGGAGAGAAAGATAATACTCCAGTCATCTCTTTGTAAGGCAAGATGTCTTAAAACTTTGAATGTTCTAAATCTGAGTGAATCTCAGTAAACTATCATCGCTGCAAAGGAAATTACATTGCCTTCACAAAACGCATCATGTAATGGTGTGGAAGGGGCAAAGAAGAACAGAGAGCCCTTCTTGTGTCCCCCGGAAGCCGATAAGGCCTTTTTGGTTTCAAAGGAAGTCTTTTCCAGTACTCCTATCTTTACTTGATCAGAGGCTGAAAGTCTCATTGCCACAGAAAGCTGTCTCCAGCCATCCAGTGGTATAGATCCTCAACAAGCCCACATGGCCAAGGATGCTGAAAAAGAAGACTTCTCCACCATCCCAGTCTTGACTCATCCCAATCTTGACCGTCCAGTCATAGTAGAAGCAGGTGATTCAGATAGAACGAGTGGTAGCGTGTTATCGCAAAGCAATAAAGACAGACAAAAGCATGTAGAGCATCACGACAAGAAACACAGTAAAGGACTTCAATATAAAACAGGTGACAGACTGTGGCTTTCTACACGACATATTGACTTTAAAAAAAGACACGTGTTTAGTCCCAAGTTCACAGGTCCTTATACCGTCTTTCAACAAGGCAATCCAATAACCTATAAACTGCAGCTCTCTTGGAAAGGTTACGGTCCTGAGAGTAACTCATGGGTCTCCACTTCTGACATTCATGCTCCACAATTAGTGAGGCGTTTTCATCGCCTAAACCCAGACAAATCAGGCCCTAGAGTGCGGTTGGTAGAGGGGAGTCCTGTCAACATCAGGACAGTGAACGCTCTACGGACGACTAAAATGCAAAAACACAATCTTTATGCAACAGCATAATTCATGCATTGTGTTTATATGCAGTTTGTTAACCTTTTGCATTGCAGAGTTTTACCTTGAAACCACTATTAATGATGTTTGCAAATAATGTTCATTTGCAAGGTATTGCTGCAGGCTTACAGAGTATATCAGGGTGTGGTCCCTTTCTAGGACCTTCTAGAAGCCTTCCCTGCAGCATGACTGGGTGTGGTTTGTGGGCTGGGCCAGACTCTATATAAGGGAGCCAGCCCACCTCCATGTGCTCACTATTCAGAGGTCCCGGTGCAGAGCAGCAGCAATTTCCTGAGCTCCTGTTCTGGAGGCCTACCTTGACGTTCCAGGCCTGTCCTTCATTATCTTGGTGATCCTTGAGCAGGATGATAAGGCGGAGGTCGGGCTGGGCCCCCGATCCCGTTCTAAAAAGACTCTTGAGTTTTTGGGCCTACTCGTGAAACTTTCAGAGTACGCAAATCATTGCTCTGATGTAAATCTTGGTGTTCAGATCGGCAAAGGCTTGCGCGATCATTTCATGGCATTTGCATATTCTTGTTGGAATCGGCAGAGTGTGCGATTCATTTCCCGCATGTAAAACTTGGTATTCAGATCGGCAAAGACTTGCGCGATCATTTCATGGCATTTACATATTCTTGTTAGAATCAGTGGAGTGCGCAATTCATTTCCCGCATGTAAAACTTTGTATTCAGATCGGCAAAAGCTTGCGCGATCATTTCATGGCATTTACATATTCTTGTTAGAATCTTCAGTGTGCGCGATTCATTTCCCACATGTAAAACTTGGTATTCAAATCGGCAAAGGCCTGCACGATCATTTAATTGCATTTACATATTCTTGTTAGCATCGACAGTGTGTGTGATTCATTTCCAGCATGTAAACTTGGTGTTCGGATCGGCAAAGGTGTGCGCGATCATTTCTTGGCAACTAAAAATTTGATGAGTAATGTTTGTTGAAGTGCACACATTTATCCTGAGTCTATGGATTTCCTGTGAAGATGCTAAATTCCAAATGTGACGTTCTTTGTGCATATTAATTCCCTGATCCAATTCCAATTGCTTTCCAGGAAATATTTCAGATTGTCTTTTGTCCTCATGGTAACAAAACAGTGTTCTAGAATGTTCATGTATTTCTAGACATTATGCAACATTTTATGAAAAGCTAATATGACAAGTTGCATTAATCATTCTTGATTTTTTCCAGGTACCTAGATTTCTTGAGGCCTAGTTAGAGTCTAGTTCTAGGCCATCCATGTTCCTTCAGTCTAAGTGTTATTTCATGTTCAGAATATCATTGAACCCCAGAATCAACAAAGTGTTATTTCATGTTCCGAGTATCATTGAACCCTAGATTCAACAGAGTGTTATTTCATGTTCCGAGGATCATTGAACTCTAGATTCAACAGAGTGTTATTTCATGTTCCGAGTATCATTGAACTCTAGATTTAACAGTGTTATTTCATGTTCCGAATATCATTGAACCCCAGATTCAACAAAGTGTTATTTCATGTTCCGAGTATCATTGAACCCTAGATTCAACAGAGTGTTATTTTATGTTCCGTATATCATTGAACCTTAAATTCAACAGAATGTTATTTCATGTTCCGAATACCATTGAACCTTAGATTCAACAGAGTGTTATTTCATGTTCCGAGTATCATTGAACTCTAGATTCAACAGGGTGTTATTTCATGTTCCGAGTATCATTGAACCCCAGATACAACAGAGTGTTATTTCATGTTCCGAATATCATTGAACCCCAGATTCAACAAAGTGTTATTTCATGTTCCTAGTATCACTGAACCCTAGATTCAACAGAGTGTTATTTCATGTTCCGAGTATCATTTAACTCCTAGAACCATAGTCTAGTGAAAGTCAATGTGATTATATTCTGATATTGTGGACTCTCTTAGACTCTGTGATATTCTTATCGGAGTTTTGGAGCTGTCTTGTGGTGGACATGTTGAGAACATGTGCAGACCACGAGGATCTGGTCTCCCTGACTCTAAATAGCAAACTTACTTTGGAATAAAATAGCAATTTGTGAGAATAAGCAATGCCTTCATATAGGACACTGAGTTGGTCTTTACAACCCGGGCGGTCGGTGTTAACGAGGGGGGTAAAACCGCCAACAGGCCGGCGGAAAAAAAAATGGAATCACGACCATGGCGGAAACCACCAACAAAGACAGCCACTTTGACACTCCGACCGCCACGGCGGTAGAAACAAACACCGCGGCGGTAATCGCCAACAGACAGGCGGAAGACAATGTACCGCCCACAGTGTTACAACAGGCCAATCCGCCACCTTTTCCGGGGTGGATTCACAGTGAACAAACACATGGTGGAAACAGGACTTGGAAGGAAAAACGCTCACCTCTACAAACCCCATGAGGAACCAGGACGCCATTGAGCCGGAACTCCATATTCTCCCTGCCTTTGTCTTCCTGCTCCTCTACCAGGAGCACGAACGCCGGCGGCGAAGACCACAGTGAGTACTGCACCTACAACACAGGGGAGGGGGAGGGAAACGAAAGTGACACACACACGCAACACCCCCACCCCCACACACACCCTCACCCACCACAACACACACACTAATACATGTTGATGCATTACAGTTACACCCCCCAGCCCACCCCCGGAAGAATGCAAAGACAAAAGGAAATGATTGTAACCATTGTAATCTATTAAAATCCAGTACTCAAAAATATATATACACTATAAACAAATATTTACACCAAGAATACAAGTCCAGGTATTGCACCATTTACGTCCGTGGACCACTGGGCCCAAAATGCATGGGCAAGGCCCATACTCAACACCCAATCAAAACGGAGAGAACACTGCAGGGGCATCAGATAGAAAAACAACAGGCACCTAAGGGTGAAGGGAGGGGGGGCACCTCAGCCGGATGAGTGCACGACGCCAGATCCACGAGGGAGCTCCATGCCCACTGCTATATCCTGGGGAGTGCAGAGTCACAGTCTCTCAAGTCTTTCCAGTGGGTGCGTTGCTCACTGCTTTATCCTGGGGAGTGCAAAGCCACAGTCTCTCAAGTCTTTCCAGTGGGTAGGTTGCCCACTGCTTTATCCTGGGGAGTGCAAAGCCACAGTCTCTCAAGTCTTTCCAGTGGGTGGTTTGTCCACTGCTTTATCCTGAGGAGTGCAAAGCCACAGTCTCTCAAGTGGATAACAGTCTCCTCTGGTTCTGGAGAGGGCTTTGTGCCCAGAGTGCTTCATCCTGCCAAGGACTGAGGTAGTGGATGTGAATCTCCACTGGTTCTGGAGGGGCTTTGTGCCCAGAGTGCTTCATCCTGCCAAGGACAGAGGTAGTGGATGTGAATCTTCACTGGTTCTGGAGGGGGCTTTTTTCCCAGAGTGGTGGATGTGAATCTCCACTGGTTCTGGGGGGGGGGGCTTTGTGCCCAGAGTGCTTCATCCTGCCAAGGACAGAGGTAGTGGATGTGAAACTCCACTGGTTCTGGAGGGGGCTTTGTGCCCAGAGTGCTTCATCCTGCCAAGGACAGAGGTAGTGGATGTCTTTCGCCACTGGTTCTGGAGGGGGCTTTGTGCCCAGAGTGCTTCATCCTGCCAAGGACAGAGGTAGTGGTTGTGAATCTCCACTGGTTCTGGAGGGGGCTTTGTGCCCAGAGTGCTTCATCCTGCTTGTAGCGGCCTCAGTAGCAGTGGTGCTTGCAGCGCTCTTGGGCCTGCGGTGCTGGTGGGTGGCTCAGTGAGCGTGCTGCTGGCGGCGGTGACCTTGGCAGCGGTCCTGGTGGCGGCGGTGTCCTTGGCAGCGGTGCTGGTGGCAGCGGTGTCCTGGGCAGCGGTGCTGGAGGCGGCAGTGTCCTTGGCAGTGGTGCTGGTGGCGGCGGTGTCCTGGGCAGCGGTGCCGGTAGCGGTCTTGTCCACCGTGCAGGTTGTCGGCGTCTTCCCTTTCTTTCTGTGCCCCTTCCCCACCTTGAATGGTGGCGCAGCTTTCTTCCCACTCCCAACTGTAGTCCTGGGAGGGCCCTTGGTGGCAGCTCTTTTACCCTTCTCCCTCTGGGCAGTGGCCAACTTCTTATGCTTCTGAGGTGGGGGACTGTCCGTGGTCCGGCTCCTTGGCACACTGGCTGCCCTGCTGCTTGACGCACTCCAGAAGCCGGTTAATGCTGGCACCACTGTTCCCGCTGATGTGGTGGCTGAGGTGCTGGGTTGGGACCTGGAAAGGCGTGCCCTAGGGGACTGAAGGGGTGGGGGAGGTGAGGGGAAGAGGTCAAGGTTGGACAGGAAACATTTTTTAGACACACTGGGATGGGTAGATGAGGGGGTTTGGGAGTGGAGGAAGAGGTAGTGGTTGTAGGAGGTGTACGTTTGCTGACTTTGGGTGAAGGTGCATCGGCTGGAGGCTGTTGTGAGGTGGATGGCTGTTGGGTGGGTGTGTGGCTGCGTTTGTGTACCTTGGGAGGTGGGCTCACAGACACACTGGGAGAGGACACAGGGGATGTGTGAATGGTAGTGGGGGTGGTGAGTGCATGTGAGTGGGGTGTGGTGATGGGCGTGCTGGTGATGGAGGCAGTGGCTGAGGATGTAGTGCATGCAGGTGTGAGTGGAGACGAGCAGGGAGAGAGGAGGAAGACATGGAGGAGGGGGACAGAGAGGAGGCAGTGGCTGTTGGTATGTCTGCATGGGTATGAGGCTTGTGTGAGTGCCTGTGGGATGTGTGGGGCTTATGTTTGCCAGAGCTTCCCTTGTGTGTTGAGGTGTGTGCATGCTGGTCTGATGGTGTGGTTGGGATAGGCTGAGGTACAGGGGTTTGGGTCTGGGTGGAAGAAGTTGGAGGGGGAAGGCTGGACACAGGGACAATGGCTGCCATCAGTACTGAGGCCAGAGTCTGAAAAGCTTGCTGTTGGGCTGCCTGACCAGAATAATTGCCCTCCAGGTATTCATTGGTCTGTTGCAACTGCCTCTCTACACCCTGGATGGCATTCAGAATGGTAGACTGCCCAACAGTGAGGGATCTGAGGAGGTCAATGGCCTTCTCACTGAGGGCAGCAGGGCTGACAGGGGCAGGGGTTGAGGTGCCTGGGGCGAAGGAGATGCCCACCCTCCTGGGTGAGCGGCCACTGGGCACACGCTGAGGGGCTGCTGGGAGGGCGGTGCTGGTAGGGGGGCGGCGGCTGTACCTGTAGATGCGGGGGGGACAGAGGGACAAGCCACCGCAAGGGAGCTCACATCAGAGGAGGAGTCTGTGTCGCTGGTCTCAGCTCCTGTTCCCGCCGTGGAGCTCCTCTCGCCCTCCGTCCCACTGGTGGCTTCAGACTCCGTTGTCTCGCCCTCCAGGGCCATGTGGGATGCAGCTCCCTCCTGCTCCGGTGCCACTGCTCCTCCGCCTGATGATGCTATTGCCCACAAGAACAGGGAGACCAAAAAAAGGGGGGGAAGACAGAAGAAAGACATGTTGAGTGCATGCAATACCGCTACCGTTGGTGGACACTACAGACACAGAAGACCTCTGCACTACGCTGTGCACTTAGAGTTCCCTAATTATTCACAGGGACATGGGGTACAAGGCTTATGCCTGATTGATGCACACATGGATGTCACACGAGCCTCACTAGGTGTAGTTGCCTCTGAACACTGGTGGGGTGGCGTGCCACATGGCCTGCCTTACGAAGGGACCTTGCCTACTAAACTCGCCCTGGCCTAGGGGAACCCACAGCCCACCTCCCCCACCCAGACACCTCGTAATGCGCGCAGATTCAGCTGAATGAGAGTGTAGTCACCCCCTGGTGGCAGCTGTGATGCCCTCAAGTGCCCATCCAACTCTGGATACGCCACCGCCAGGATCCGGAACATCAGGGGGGTCATGGTGCGACGGGCACCCCTCCCACATCGAGAGGCCATCCCCAGCTAGGCCTCCACCGTCTTCTTGCTACAGCGGCGAATGTCCTCCCATCTTTTATGGCAGTGGGTGCTCCATCCGTGGTGGACCCAAGGGTCCAGACTTCATTGGCGATGGCACGCCAAATATCCTTCTTTCTGATGGGCGCTGACCTACAGGAATGGTACAGGGGAAAAGGAGGAGATATAACCATCTGGACCGTCACAGTCAATGGCCCACGTTCCCACCTTTGCCCTGATGCACATGCACTCACCGTCATTTCATGCACGCCTCATACCCCCCCTCTTCCATCCACACCACTACACACAGACATTGCCCATACAGCATGCTCACAGTGTACTTACCTGTTTGTCTGGAGGACCGTAGAGTAGCGTGTACTGGGGGAGGACCCCATCCACTAGTTTCTCCAACTCCTCTGTGGTGAAGGCAGGGGCCCTTTCCCCAGACACATGAGCCATTGTCTCTTCCAGACTGAGGTCACAGCAGCACTAGCAGTGTAGGTCCTCTCCTGTCGAAGATCAGGTATCAAGTGAGTGAAAAGACAGAAAATGGCGGTCATGTCCACGGCGATGCGTACCGTCACCGCCGGCGTACATCGTCATTGGCTCCTGGGTCCCATAGGGTCCAATGTTAACCAATTCAGGATTACGCCACGGTCCTCGACCACCTACCGTGACGGTTTACAACGCCACCGCAGTTATCTCATATCCCCTTGTCCCACATTACAGGTCAGGCAGCCGCCATTTCAGGGGGCCACGTGGCATTCATTTTAAATGTGTCACACATATCTAGGCCTTGCAGACACATTACGACAGGGACATAGCGATTTGAAAAATGTGTGCAATAAAGTTGTGTTTTCGTACTTCAGTGTTAGCTGACCCTCTGCTCGTTGTTCTCATCCATAAAGCACGTCCGCTGGGGCAAGTCAGGAGATGGCGGCATCCTCCGGTGTACAGACCGCTGGTGGACCTGTCGACAATGGAAGAGCGACATGCAATTGTCACCTACAGACTGTACCATGCCACAATCCTGGAACTGTGTGCCTAGTTGGATCCGGACCTGATGTCAGCTATCCGCCATCCCACAGGAATCCCCCCTATAGTGCAGGTGCTGTCAGTACTCCATTTCCTGGCAAGTGGGTCTTTTCAAACAACAGTGGCCATTGCATCAGGGATGTCCCAGCCTATGTTCTCCAACGTGTTGTCCAGAGTGTTGTCTGCCCTGCTGAACCACATGCGCAGCTACATCGTGTTCCCTCAGGTGGAGGATTTGCCTACAGTGAAAGGTGACTTCTTTGCCCTGGGACATATCCCCAACATCATAGGTGCCATTGATGGTACACATGTGGCCTTGGTCCCCCCACAGGAGTGAACAGGTGTCCAGAAACCGGAAGAGTTACCATTCAATGAATGTGCAGATGGTGTGTTTGGCCGACCAGTACATCTCCCATGTGAACGCCAAGTTTCCTGGCTCAGTGCCTGACGCTTACATTCTGAGGAATAGCAGCATCCCTTATGTGATGGGTCAACTCCAGAGGCACTGTGTGTGGCTTTTAGGTGAGCACCTGGAAGCAAGTGGGAATGGTTGTGTGGGTCTGAGGATATCCCTACAGGTTAGTGTGTGTCTAACAGTTGTCCCTCGCCATCTGCAGGTGACTCTGGTTACCCCAACCTGTCATGGCTATTGACCCCAGTGAGGAATCCCAGGACAAGGGCAGAGGAACGCTACAATGAGGCCCATGGGCGAACTAGGAGGGTTATAGAGAGGACCTACGGCCTCCTGAAGGCCAGGTTCAGGTGCCTCCATAACACAGGTGGTTCCCTATTCTGCTCACCAAAGAAGGTGTACCAGATCATCGCGGCCTGCTGTATGCTTCACAACTTGGCTTTGCGACGACAGGTGCCTTTTATGCAGGAGGATGGTCCAGATGGAGGTCTTGTGGCAGCTCTGGAGCCTGTGGAAGCAGAAGAAGAGGACATCGACAACAGAAACACGGTGATTCATCAATACTTCCAGTGAGACACAGGTAAGAAGACTTAACTGCCTGCTTCATCTGATACACTTGTTCTACCTCTCATCTGTCTGTCACTTTCACCCAGTGTATGAACCCTGAGTTGTCACTTTCCCTTTCGATTTCACAGATGTGGGTCCCACTGTGTGACATCTGCTTTGTTTCGTCATGGACTAGAGCTGTGTGACATAGGTATGTTGACAATAAAATGGATCTTGCAATTTTCCTCAGTTATTGCAAATACACATTTTTGAAAGCACAGACTGACTCCAGATAATTTTGTGATTTAAGGGTGTTTATTTAAGTGCTAAATAGTGGAGGGGGTTGTAAAATGGTCAGGGGTGATGGTGGAGGAATGTCCATGGCAGAGTCCAGTCCATTAGTCTCACAGGTGTATTGTCCAAAGGGGCTTATGAAGTGGAGCTGGGGCAGTTGATGGATGGCCAGGATGACAAAGTGGGACAAAAGGATGACAATCAGGGTGGTCTCATTTCTTGGCGGGGGTCTTGGCATTGTTCTCTGTCTTTGTCCTGGATCTCAGTGACCGCTTGCGGGGTGGTTCTCCATCTGCAGGGGGTGGGGTGCTGGTGTCGTGGTCCTGTGGCGGTGCCTCCTGTCCACTAGCGTCGGCGGAGATGTTGGGCAGTTCATCGTCCAGGCTAGTGTCAAGGGCAGCTTCTTGTGCCACAGTGTCCCTCCTGGTGTTGACAAATTCCTTCAGCACCCCTACAATGGTGCCCAGGGTGGAATTGATGGCTTTGAGTTCCTCCCTGAACCCCAAATACTGTTCCTCATGCAGCCGCTGGGTCTCCTAAAACTTGGCCAGTACCGTTGCCATCATCTCCTGGGAATGGTGGTAGCCTCCCATGATGTTGGAGAGGGCCTCGTGTAGAGTGGGTTCCCTGGGCCTGTCCTCCCCCTGTCGCACAGCAGCCCTCCCAGTTCCCCTGTGTTCCTGGGCCTCTGACCCCTGAACCTTGTGACCACTGCCACTGCCCCCAGGTCCCTGCTGTTGTTGGGGTGGTGGGTTAGCCTGGGTTCCCTGTAGTGGTGGACACACTGCTGCTTGACGTGTCCTGGGGACAGAGGTATGGGTCCGCTGGGTGGGTGCTGTGCTGGTGTTTCCTGAGGGGGGAGGCTCTGTTGTGGCTTGTGCCAGTGTGAGGGGAACCGACTGTCCCGAGGTCCCAGATGGGCCGGGCTGTCATCTAAATCCAGTTGGACAGAGCTGCTGTCATCACTGTGGGCCTCTTCTGTCTGGAACCTCCTGTCCGTTGACGTTGGGTAGGGGTCCTGCAGGGGTGTAAAGGCATAATTATTGCATCTATGTGTGCCATGGTGTGCAATGGGTGGGTGACCCTGTACCCCAGTGCTTGCATTCTTGTGTAGGACCTTGTGTGATAATTGGTTTGGGATCTGTGTGGGTATGTGTAGTGGCCATGCATTGGTGATGGGTGTCCATGCTTTGTTGTTGCATGCAGGGCTTGGTGTTGGGATGGGTGGGTTGTGATAGTGGGACATATGTGAGGAGTTGGAGTGATGGGGGTGAGGGCGAGGGTCAGGGTATGTGATAGCATGCAGGTAGGGTGGGGGATGAAGTAGTGAAAGATTTGCCTTACCAGAGTCCATTCCTCCTGGTACTCCTGCGAGGCCCTCAGGATGCAGTATAGCCAAGACCTGCACTTCCCATGTTTTTAGTTGTGGGGGAGGAGGTTTGGGTACGCCGCCAGTCCTCTGCACCGCGATGTGTGTGTATGTGTATCAGGTGGGTGTATTTGGAATTGTCCAATGTGGTAGTGTTTTATTAGTGTGTGTGTATTTTGAGCGTGGCGGTGTGTACCGCCAATGGAACTCCGCGGTTGACAGACCGCCGCGTGGATTCGTGGGTCGTGATAGTGTGGGCATATTACTGTTGGCGTGACGGTGTCAGTTTTGTTATCAGCAGTTTATCACTGACCTTTGGTGTGGCGGACTTGTGTGGGTGTCTGGATTTTGGCGGATTCCGAGCTGTGGGTCGTAATAGTTGTGGCGGTATTCTGCTGCTGCGGCAGTGTGTTGGCAGTCTTCTGCACGGCGGTAAACGGCTTTTACCACCAATGTTGTAATGAGGGCATGAGTCATCGACAAAACACAATACTCAAGACAAACCACAGTTGCATTAATTTACCACAACATCAAAGGGCTATCAGTTTTCAAGTAGAACAAAGGAAAACTGACAGAGCACAAAAAAATGATAATTTTGACAAAAACACCTTAGCCCGCTCGTAGAGCATGCTGTCCTGTGACCAGGGAAAGCTCTGCATGGTACACAGACTAAGTGAGCCTGATAGTTTGTCAATATCTGCTCTGGGTCAAAGATAGTAACAATTTATGTAGAAGAAAGTAATAATTCGGCAATCACAGGCCTTTCCTGGCCAAAGACAAGCTACATCTAATCTTCCCAATCCCCATCTTTTTCCCTAACGTTCGAATCACACCCAGTGGATATGTGTACCATTTGTGTCATGCCCAACGGTCAAATCAAACAACACTTCCCACTTCTTTCAGAAAACAACAGTGTTAAGAAACCGATGATACTGAGAAAAACCCTTTTAGACTAAAAAAGCAAGATTGAGGTGCGGGTCCTATATCACACTCAGGGCCAATGCGAACCATCTGTGTCACGCCCAGTTGTCCAAGCGATAAACACCTCTCAAACTGAGGTGCCAGCCCTATATTGCACCCAGGGCCTACGCGTATCACCTGTGTCACACCCAGTGGTCCAACCGGTCATCCTGTTTCACAGCCAGAAGACAGGCATACCTTCTGTGTCAGTGATGCAAGCAATAGACATCTCTCAAAATTGAGGCGCCGGCCCTATATCACAGTCTGGGCCTAAGCGTACCATCTGTGTCATGCCCAGCGGTCCAAGCGACAAACAACATTCAACTTTCTCTGACTATCTCCAAGACCACCCTGTGACTACACAGTTCAGACACATAAAATAGGTAACATGCCAGATTTCTGTCAGTGACAAGGCGTTTAGCTTAAATTTTATATTTCTTCCTAATATGCTATACACCAAATGCTTGGGCTAAGGCTCTAATAAAATCTCTTACCCTTCTGAACAAGGATTCAGGACAGACCTCGGCCCCGCGGATTCAGCAGAACTTCCCATCAATTGTGGCACCTCCACACCTTCCTTGTTTTGCAAATGGGAATCCGTTCAGGAGGGGTCCCTGCCGTCGGGTGAATTCGGGACCAACATACCAATCAGCTACTATATGACTTGCCAAAATGTTGCTTGAACTTGAATTTACCTTGAGAAAATGAAAGACAAAAGGCGTTTGTTTAATTTAACATTGCTGCCGGGAGAACAGTTACGAAAAGTGAATCAAAGGACTGTCTCAAAGTACAGTTGATCATAGTGGTGCTTTATACATTTCTCTGAGTACCATAAAACAATTTAAACATTCCTTTTTTGGTCAAGAATGTAAGCAGTTGTCTTGGAATCATAAATAAGATCCTGATAAGAAATACAGTTGGGCATTGACCTTTAGTTGACACAATGAGGGCCAGTGGGTAACGTGTCCAGATGTCCAGCCTAAGGGGCACAGGATCGCACTGTGTTACTGTGCAGGCTGTGTTCTGATTGGCTGAGTGTCCTTAACTACATGTGGCATCTGACTTTATGGTGTTTTAGGAATGTGTGCACCCCTATGGCCATATATGTTTCATTGGTGCTAATCTCCTGGGACCATTGTGGTGTTACTATGCCTATCTGTGGAACTGATATGTGTTTCCTGTTCATACGTTAGTTTGCCAGCTATATGCTGCCCCACCTGTGACCTGTCAATTAGTAACCTCAGTCATAGGTCTCAGAGCCTGTTAACCACGTACTTCTGTGTTGGGGTTGATAGAGAATTGATGACAGGTGAATTCAGCAGTAGTGATGCGATTTTGTTTTTATATGTGAACGTATCATGGTGCACATCAATATTGATTTTTCCAATATTATCAGAACAATACCAGTGCAGTCAATCCTGACGTAATCCAGGCAGGTGGCAGCTCAAGTAAATGTTGCACAAAAAGACCCACTCTAGTTTGGCCAGCACACATATCACTAGCAATTTACATTTTGGCCAGAGTTCGAGAAAAAAGGGCTAGAGGGAGGCTCACTTTCCTTGCAGCAAGTACAAGGTAAAATCTGAGTGATGCATTGGTTCTGCTGTTGAGCTGACCACCAGAGACAGCCCATTCCTCTGCTAGCGAAGTGTGGATTGAAGGATTTGCAACTGGTGAGTTTCCCAATGCAGAATTCATCACTGAAGCACAGCAGGAAGCCAGAAAACTGGAAGAGCGCAAGACTGACTTGGCCCTGCTTTATGGCTGCACATAAAAATGTGCCTGCAATTTAAGTACTGCTGCATCAGTTTCACAAAATAAAATGCCTTTGCTAAGTTTCCTGAAGGGCATTGCATAATATTAAAAGTGCTCAAGAAGGGTTCTTATGGCATTTTGACAATTTTTGATATGGAACAGAGAGAAAGTCCCAAGTCCCTTGTAAAACCCTGAGGCTCCTCTTTTTGGGTCCTTGCACTAGAACCCTAAAGGGTGTTTTCAGCAAACTGCTCTGAATTGAATTTGGATCCAGGGCTATGTCGTGAATCTGGTGATAAACTTGGAGAAGAGATTTAAATCATCATTGGGAATGTTTCAGAAACAATAAGGAAATATCCTGTTGCAATATAAAGTGGACTTTAGGAAGTGGTAGGGTAAATGGGCGGAACATCGATTGGACTCTATGGGATTTATTTTCCAAAGCAAATTTTTTGAGATGAGTGTTAATGACAACTATGAATCTTGAAGTTTTAAGAGTTGTTTTCGAAGATATACTGAGAAAAACCACAATACCATTGGGGCATATATTTTGTGATATTAGGCAGAATTGTGTTTTATGAAATTAGTGCAGCGCCACTTTTCTTGCACCCCTCTAATGTCACCAGGCGTGCACCGTATCTAAGATACGGTGCACCATGGAGGTAGTTATGTAACTGGCATCATAATTTTTTACTCTCTTTCAGAGCTTTGCAGGATTAGCGTCAAAGAATTTTATGCTAATCCTGCAAAGCCCATTGAGGCCCATTGTAAACAATGGTGTGCCTCCTTTTAAAGCCTGCACTGAGCAGGCGTTAAAAGTGCCGAAAAAAATGAAGTAAAAAATCTCTTAGATTTCTTTGCACTATTACCCCCCCCAGTGGGGAAATACTCCCTTTGCATAAATTATGCCTGGTGCAGGCATAATGTAGCACAAAGGGTTACAAAGTGACGCAATACATGCAATGCGCCACTTTGTAAATTTGGCATGGCAATATTGGCCTTGTTGGGCCCCATTAGCGTCAAACAAAATTATGCTAATGTGGCGCAGGGAGGCGCTAGAGGCTCTTTAATCTGCCCCTCAATTCACCAGTTCTGCACTCACTTCACTTACTATCACCGGGCAGCATTCTGTTTGAAAAGCCTATCAAACGGGGTGAGTAGGCAAGGATGGGGACTGTGAGGAATCGGAGACAGCTATCCCAGCATGTGCATAAGCAAAATGTCGACATCTGTATATTGCCGCCGGTTTCTCTTCCTGTGACTGTGGGTGCAGTAAAAAATAAAACAGACATTCTGCAAATGGCATGGTGGGAGAATTCAGCTGCCACAGGTATCCCTGCTTCTGCCCTCGGAAATCTGTATCTCCTGCACAGCTTCTACTTTGTCAATGTATATTAAACAATCAGGGGCAGATTTATGGAAAGTGGCGCTGCACTGAGTGCAGTGGCACTTTTCCTGCAACCCTTTGTGCCCCCCTACCTCCACCATGTGTGCCCGTATTTAAAAGGCACAGCATGGAGCAGGGTAGGGGGCAATAGTGTCATTTTTCATGATGCTATTGATGTACTCTGCAGGAGTAGTGTAAAAATATTGGCGCTACTCCTGCAGAGTACATGGGGCCCCATTTTAAAGAACGGAAGGCCCCTTTTAATGCCTGCTTTTGACCAGGTGTTAAAAGTGCCATAAAAAAAGGCATAACGAAATTCCATAAATTTCCTTACGCCATTTTTCCGGCTCCCCAAATGGGGGAACGCCCTCTTTGCATACATTATGCCTGTCGCAGGCATAATGTAGCGCAAAGAGTTACAAAGTGGCGCAATGCATGCATTGCACACTTTATAAATATGGTGCTAGGATTTTGGCCTCGTTGGGCCACATTATCATTGAAATAACTGTACTAATGTGGCACAAGTTGGCGCTAGGGGCTTAAAAATATGCCCCTCACTATCCACTAAGTGATTTGCTACTGCAGTTATAGCCAAAAATACAGATGCATTGCATTGTGATTCAGAAGGAATCCCTCTTCCTTTCAAGCTGCAATAAGTCACAAAGTGCACACTACGATATGAAAATACATTTCTGACTTTCAGTGTTCCTTTGACATATTGAAGCTTGGGGTCTGTGGTACCTTCCCATGGATCGACAGGCCTGGGACAGCAGGAAGGCACTTCTCCAGTTGGGGCCTCTTGCTGCTGTGTTTGTATGTTATTATGTAGCAGTTGAAAAAGCACTGCAAAGTTCCTTTTACATCCAGCAGCTTTTGGGGCAAAATATAAACATCAAGATAACTCCGATGGTTAATGTACCTGCAGAAGAGAGATGGAAATTTTGTCTAGTGGCAGTTTTGAAGTCATCTAAGGTAGTGAAGATGGTGAATATACCTGCTGCAAAGACTGTATATCGTCCAAAGGACAATATTTATGTGCATAGCATAGTGGCTTACTGCCTCTGTCAAAAAGATTCTTTTGATGCTGTGCAGTTCATAAGTTACAATCGTAATCTAGCACAGTGAGCTATAAACTGCCATCAAAGATCTGCATGCAAACTGCATGGCACAAATTAGAAAGTTATATTTTTTCCTAGTCTTCCATTATCCTCATGTTGCTAGGAAAGTTTGCTTGCATAGAAATGCATTATTTTTAAAGTAAACACTAACCAATGTGCCATGTTCTGAATTCAGAGTTTGTGCTTCTCCAGACCAAGCACTCTTAGAAAATGCCTACCAGTATGGATAACGTGAATTCGACACCTTGTAGTCCCCTGTAAAATGCTCCAACACCCTATACTGGTATGACAGCTGCTATAAAACAAATGAATTACATGTGACAGAGAGGCTATGGAAAGATGATAGGCCCTTATAGTTTTACTTCCTTTCCCCACCACATATTTCCATGAAAAGTTTTGCCAGATCTTATGTACCTAAACAATTAAAACAGATATGCTTGGGAAATGTAGAATCCGACCTGAGGATTAAATTTCCTAAATAAAACCAAACATTTAAAAGTTAGTCACAAGGCAGCACCAGCCTTCCCATTAAAATTGATTGATGTGTGCATAGTTTTCAGTATAACATAATGATGTCTTTAGTAATTTCAGTATTTAGCTGGTGCATACTTGTATGTGTATTGTTTGTGATTTCTTGTTTTAATGTTTGAAATTTAAATCCTACGATTGCTTGGGGGTCCACAGCTTCCAGTAGTGATTCAGTGGGGGTCCTCAAGAGTCAAAAGATTAGTAACCACTGCTTACAACCATAAAACTACATAATAAATCAGGCAACAGACAATCGTTGGGTGGCCAACAAACATTCCTTACTTATTACACAAGATGTTGATAAACCTTAATCCTTTGAGTGATCTGAGATCCTCATTTGCATCAGTGTTCCAGCAATCCTATAGAAAATACATTTTAGAAGGGATCTGAATGCGCTCATTCCGCCCACTTCATCCGTACTGATTTTTTCCCAGTGACTTGACTATCTTAAATCCAAGGTATCCATTATACTCTTTCGGTGCGCAATGCCGGCTGCTGCAGCGTAGGGGGACCCAACATTTCAGCGGCCGGAATCCTTCAAGGAGTCCCCATTCAGTCCAACGTTAATCTATCTGTGAGCTATGGGAGACTCCGGGACCCCTCATCCATTACTCCGGGACCCCTCATCTATTCTGAAGGGGAGTCTAAGCATATTGTATTACACACAGGGTGCAAACCTTAAGACATGTCAGTTACAAGACACAGGCATGGCCTTCAATATGGGTTTAGAGGTAATTCTGATTCGTGAGGAAACTGGGGTGCCCGCTCGCAAAGAGATTAAAAGTGTTTCATGAAAATAGCACTGACAATCTCTTTTAGTCTCATGCAAATTTTCCAAGAAAAAACATGTCTAAAGGAAAATACTCAGCAATTGGTGCACAAGCACTAATTCCGGTGTTAAATTCCCATTCCAGTGTAAAAAACAAACAAACAAAAACCTCGAGTTCCGCACCACGGAATTATCGCTCCCGGAGTACACTTTAATTCCAAATGATGTTTTAAATAATGTGGTTTTCCAGCAAGCCCTGTAATTGGGCGCAAAACAATGGTGGTTATCTGTAATTAACAAATGGAATTTCTATGTAATGTGATAAAAACACCGCAATTCTCACAAAAAATAAAATCCACTGTGGAACTCTTGCTACCACTCTATTGTAGTGCCACACGACGCGTGTCTCTGAATCAAAGAGTTCAGTTTTGTTTTTAGCCTAGCCTACCTAAACTGCAGGATGTGATTTTTCAGCTCGGATATATATAAAAAATATGGTGTTACTTGAAAGCTATTTATGCTTTGAGATTGCGAGCTGAAGACCAGCCCACATAAAGGGAGGCAGGATTGAGGTGAGACTAACTAAACACTCCTTCTTCATCTACCAGAAGTTTGTGTAGGCATTTACAGATGTACCAAACCACACTCAACTAATACAATGCAAAGCCCGGAAGGAATTTTATGCAGTCTAAAACGAGAATACATCACACAAAAGACATGCAGCACTCATATAACTCAGAATAATTTTCACACACTCGCACCTGACTACAAGACTGGAGATCGCGCCTATGTGCTTCTCTTTCCTAACCTTTCAAAGTTCATCCCTGTCCCCTACACTGTTACTTTCCGGAAAATGTAATCGAGAGCGAGCAGCGCAGAAGAGCATCCGACGAGGCTATTAAGAACAAGTCATCTGGAAAATAGCCTTGCGCCTAATCCTTTACACAAGGGTTTTAACTGATGTTAAAAACTTCACAGCAATTCCAGCTCTGGAGGCTGTTAACTAATCACAGGCTCCAAGCCTCTCACGTCTCAATCATTAGAGCTGTGTATCGCTCAATGATGGAAAGGTTGAAATCTCATTACCAAGGTGCATCAGTGCCTGGCGCCTGGATTGGACACTGTAGATGGTAGTGCAATCATGAGTGAATATATATATATATATATATATATATATATATATATATATATATATATATATATATATATGATAGACAGATTCACTGAAAACAAACAAAGGGACGTTATAGTTAGGAAGTAGAATTGAAAAAATATAGGCATTCACATAAAAAAAAAACAAAGGTTACAGGGATGTTATAGTTAGGCTCACATTTCAAAGGTACAAAATCAAAGAAATTCACCAGATATAGGGCTAGATGTAGCACGCCGTTTGCATGGCGCAAACAGCGAAAAACGCAGTTTGCGCCATGCAAACGGCATCACACGATGCATATTCCCAAATTGCGAGTCGGTACCGACTCGCAATTTGGGAATGCAACTCGCAAATAGGAAGGGGTGTTCCCTTCCTATATGCGACTCGCATCGCAATTCAGAGTTGCTTTGTGACCGCGAATGCGGTCGCAAACCAACTCGCAGTTACCACCAGTGTCACACTGGTGGTAACACATTCGCAAAAGGGAAGGGGTCCCCATGGGATCCCTTCCCCTTTGTGAATGTCGACATAAATATTTTTTCAGAGCAGGCAGTAGTCCTATGGACCACTGCCTACTCTGAAAAAAACGAAAGCAAATGGTTTCGGATTTTTTTTCATTTTGCAACTCGTTTTCCTTTAAGGAAAACAGGGTGCAAACTGAAAAAAAAAACTGCTTTATTTAAAAAGCAGTCACAGACATGAAGGTCTGCTGACTACAGCAGGCCACCATCCCTGTGAGTGCAGGGACTTGCTATGGGGTCGCAAAATACGACCCACCTCATGAATATTGATGAGGTGGGTCTTTGCGACCCCATAGCGAGTCGCAGAAGGTGTCTGAGACACCATTCTGCATCCGTTTTTGCGACTTGCAAATTGCGAGTCGCTCAGACTCGCAATTTGCAAGTCGCAAAAATTGATTTAGCTACATCTGGCCCATAATTAGTTATCTCAAGTAACTATAACTCGTGCCCTTAGGTAAGTCGTGCTTCCGTCATGCACAGTTTTTTCGTCAAACATTTAACCGCAAATATTACATTGATATTATCAATGATGTTTTCAAAGATGTTCTGAGTGCCGTAATTTGGGGGGTAATTAGCTTTGCTTGGGGGGGGTGCGAGTTATAATTACCTTAGGGCACAAATCATAGTTACTTGAAATAACTCTAACTGTAACTGGTGAATTTCCATGGTTTCGTATGTTTAAAATGTGAGCCTAACTATAACGTCCCTGTAACCTTTGTTTTTTTTCAGTGAATTTTGATGTTTTTTTGAATGTATAGTAATTTTTATTAATATATGTTATTTCAACCATTGCTATGCAGGGCCACGCTTGGCCACAGTCAGTGGGTGCATGAAGGTGTCAGTGGGTGTTTGAGTGGGTGTGTGTGAGTCTGATTGGGTCTGTGAGTGGGTGTGTGAGTGTCTGAGTGGGTCTGTGAGGGAGTGTGTGAAGGTCTGAGTGTGGCTGTGAGTGGGTGCACTAGGGTCTGAGTGGGTCTATGAGTGGGTGTGTAATTGTCTGAGTGATTCTGTAAGTGGCTGCGCAAGGGTCTGAGTGGGTGTGTGAGTGGGATAAAGAGATGGAAAGAGAATGAAAAAGAGAGTGAGAGGGAGAGACATAGAGCGTTTTTAGGCTTTGATGCATGATATTCTTAGAACGAGATATTTCCGCACAAATTGACGAGCAAAATGTATTTGTCAATTAAAAAGAGTGACATCACCTTTCAGTATGAGCCTTAAATATTTGCAGTTGAAATGAAATTGATGGAGGGAAATTACTACGGATACCCTGGAGTCAAACCTTCAACTCTCAGTGTAAAAGTCTGTGACCTTCACCATTAGGCTATATATGTATATATTTATCCTTTCACTCTTTTCTTCCCTTTGTGGGCTATCTGGGACTGTGCCCTTGGATCCATCCAATGTTTTTCTTAATTCTTTGCCCTTTATGGGCTATCTGGGACCATGGGGGGCCTCAAGGCCTCCACACGGTCCCAGCCAGCTCCCATCTCCTGCGTGAGCCAGCATTGCTCCAGCAAGCAAGGAGCTGCTTTTAATTACAGCTCTCTGCTTGATGGAGCAACGTTTTCATCTATCTTCCCTGCATGCATATCTGCGTGCAGGGAAGACAGATGAAAACTCCGCTTTCTGACAGCAGGACCTGTTGCACTGATCCCGCTGTCAAAAAGCTGAGTTATGTTTGCTTTTGCTTGGTGGGAGCAGTCAGCTCCCACAAAGAAAAAGCAAACAGCTTTGTCCCAGGGGAGGCAACCCAGAGACATAGCAGGAGCCAGTCCTAAGAGGTGGTGGTCCCAAGGGCCATCTGTGGCTCCCCCCCACCAATGCAGAAATAGCCTGTGGGAGGTGATGGTTGCCGGGAGTACAGTGGTCCGAAACAGACCTCCTTTACATTTTTTACTATTTGTCCCGGGAAGGTGGTGGTGCCTGGGGCTGCGCACTCCCCTGCACCCAATTTCTGCAACACCCCATGGTGGTGGTGGTCCTCGGAGTTCCAGGGGTGCCTGCGCACCCAATTTCTGCGACGCCTCGAGGAGGGGGTGGTTCTTGTGGCACGGGCAGGGCTCCTTCACATATTTTATGCATCATCCCGGAGATGTGGTGGCCCGCAGGGGCTATGGGGGGTTGGGGGGCCCTGAACCTAAATCAACAATGTCCCCAGGATTTTGTCCACTTGGGAGGCTTCAGAATAATGAAGCGCATGAGCGTGGACTTCATTTAAAAAAAAAAAATGTTTCCTGATCCACTGTGAATCATGGCAAAAATTAAAAAGCTTTTTAGCTCTGGAGGGGTCTCTTTTGGACCCCACAACCAGAACTAAGGGGTCAGGGTGTTCGTACCCTGGCCCCTTTCCTTATTTTTCAAATTTTTTTCAGGGACTTGGCTGAAGCTGAGGCCAAACATGGCTGCCAACTCTTCCTTATTGAAGTGTTGACAGCTATCAGATCTCAGCACGAGATCACAAGGGTTTGCGAAGCCAATGCGTCCTATATATACAAATTTGGACTTTCTTTAATTTCTCTAAAAATACTTTATGGATTTACACCAATTAACAAAAAGGTCGCTTTCTGGACCTAGAGCTCCCTTTCTGCCAAATGTGGCGTAATGTCATCCAGTGGTTCGGGCGTTATCGCTGTTCTAAATCCCTATGGAAAAAAGAATGGGAAAAAAGCAATTTGGAACCCCCACTTTTTCTAGGCCCCCACTTGAGGGATCAACCCGAAACTTTCCAGACAGATGCTGAAGTGAGAGTTGTATTTTCAAAAAAAAAAGTCGTGAAGATTCATCAAATGGCACTAAAGTTATTAGCAAAAAAAAAAAAACGCTTTTTCTATAGAAACTAGGTCCTAACTATATCTACGTAGTGGCAGCTGCCACTACATTTTATATACATATATATATATATATATATATATATATATATATATATATATATATATATATATATTCAAATCCTTAACGCTTGCTCACCACTGCCATGCACCTGATTGAAGGGCGTGTTGGTCACCACGGAGTCAGCAATCTCTGCCACAATTCAGCTGTACCTTCTCGCAAACACTGCAGGCAAGAAGACCGACATTTCGGATGTGCTTTATTAAAATGCCTTGATACTTGTGGTATTGGTTCTGACACATTTCGGCTGCCCGGCAGCTTTGCTCACAGAAGAAAAGTGCCATCTTGAATCCACATTTCATGTGCAAACGCCATCATAGACATAGAGAACATACTCATTTTATTTACGTTGTTGTTTTCTACATTATTATATTGCACTATGATTTTGTAGCACATGAAAAGTAAACGTTCCTTCCTCAGAGACATGATTATATTCTCAACAAATCTTCAACAAAGTACATTCACCAAATTTTGCCCCAGTGGACATACCTACAAGTCACTCAATGAAAACTCTCCAACTCAATATAAATTATAATATAAAAGCAATATTGCACTGTTAATTCTCAAGTGCAAACAGCTCTGGCATGAAGTCCAAGTGGGCTATACTGACAACTCCAAAAGTTTTCAAAGTGCTTGTGCTTTTATAAAACTTGATAAAAAATGTAATAAAAGCTGAAGCAAACACATCTGAAGTGTCAGTCTTCTTGCATGCAGTGTTCATGAGAAGGCGTGGCTGAAAAATAATATCTATAAAGCCACAAAAATTCAGTGAACGAAACAAAGGTTACAAGGACGTTCTGGTTAGATTCGGAATTTACTCGTGCACAACCATAGAAATTCAGCAGTTATAATTAGAGTTCTTTCAAGTAACTATAACTTGCCCCCTAAGGTAACTATAACTCGTGCCCTTGCAGTGCACGGTTTTCTTATCAATACTTTTATTGCAAATGTTGTAGTAATAAAATGTTGTAATAATATAAAATATGCCATACAAGATCTCATCAATTATATATTATGTGGAGCAACTAGCTGTGCATGGTGAAACACGATTTATAGTTACCTCGCCATGCACAGTTTTTTCTCAATAATTTGAGTAGTAATATTTCATTTATATTTTTAATGACGTTATAGAAGTTGTCATGAGTGTTGTAATATGTGGCTAATTATCAGTGCATGATGAGGACACAAGTTATACTTATAGAAGACAGATGAAAACTCCACTTTCTGACCTGATCGGGCCTGTTTGACAGATTCAGCTGTCAGACATTGGACTTTGTTTACTTTTGGTTGGTGGGAGCGGTCAGCTCCCACAATGCAAAAGCAAACAGGTATGTCCCCGGGATGGGCACCCCCGAACATAGAAGGATCCAACCCTGTGGGGTGGCAGACTCTGTGCCATCAGTGTCTCCATGGCGGTGGCCACATGGCTCCCCTCCAACAAAAAGAGTCGGGGTAGGTGGTGGTCCCCACAGCTGCAGAGCTCTGAAATGGACCCCCTTTCCATTTTTAACATTTGTCCCCGGGAGGCAGTGGTCGCCGTGGCTGCAGAGGGGGTCACAAATAGCCCCTGCACTACATTTCTAAATACCCCAGAGAGGAGATTGTCCCTGGGGCTTGGGTTGGTATGTGCCCCCCCCACACATAGATGTAAACAAATGCCCCGGAGAGTTCGCGGTTCCCAGGGCTGAGGGGAGGGCTGGGTGCCCCTCTGCATTTAATTCCATTACAGCCCAGGGGAGGTGGTGGTCCCTGAGGCTGTGGGAGGCGTGATTGGCCTCCCCAGTTCAATTACATCTGTGCCCCAGGGAGGCAGAAGTACCCGGGGCTTAGGGGGGCATGTGCCCCCCCACATAGATGTAAACAAATGCCCCAGATAGGTGGCAGTCCCCAGGGATGAGGGGAGGGCTAGGTGCCCCTCTGCATTTATCTTCATGACAGCCCTAGGGAGGTGGTGGTCCCTGAGGCTGCGGGAAGGATGATCAACCTCCCAAGTTCAATTACTTCTGTGTCCCAGGGAGGTGGCGGTCCCCAAGTGGTGGGAGGGGGCAGGCTGCCCTCATTACATGTAATGAAACCCCTGGGGAGGTGGCGGATCCTGGCGCTGTGGGGGGGCAGGTGGTCTCCCAGCAATACAATGAAAAATGCCCCTAGAACTTGGCCCACCTGGGGGCTTAAGTATTATGAAGCGTGGGACCCCGAGCTTCATTTTTCAAAAATATTTTGCCAGATCACCTCTACCAGACCTAAGGGGTCTGGGTGTCTCCAACCTGGCCCCATTTCTTTTTTTCAACATTTTTAGTGGGGCTTGGCTGAAGAAGAGTCTCAAAATGACTGCTAACACTTCCTGGTTTGAAATGTTAGCAGCCAATCAGAGCTGTGCATTTCCCTGCATGAGCTCATCATTATTCACAAAGTCATTGTGGCCTGTAATATACAAATGTGGATTTCCTTTAATATCTCAAAAACTACTGAATTAATTTACAACAAATAAGCGAAAGCATAATCTGTGTACCAAAAGCTAGCTTTCTGCCAAATTTGGTGTAATTTCATTCAGTGGTTCGGGCTGTAGTCGTGTCTAAAGCTCCTATGGGATTTAACATGGGAAATGCAACTTTTTTGACCCTCACCTTTTTCCTCAGCCCCCACTTGAAGGATCACTCCGAAACATTCCACATGCAACAACAATCACTGAAACATTTTTTAAAAAAAAGTTTTGTGAAGATTTGGATGTGTATCTATCTATCTATCTATCTATCTATCTACCTATCTATCTATCTATCTATCTATCTATCTATCTATCTATCTATCTATCTATCTATCTATCTATCTATCTATCTATCTATCTATCTATAACCTACTCTCAGTTGCCATTAGGTAGTTATAGTTAGGTCTGCTTTCCATATACAGAGTGTGTTTTGGTTTGCTAATAACTTTGGCCTCATTTGATGAAACCTTCCCAAAAAAGTTCTTCCACCTCTTTCCTGGAAAGTTTAGGGGTGATCTGTCAGGAGGAGGTTGAGAAAAAAGGGGGTCCCAAAACGTAAACCTTCCATGCATTTTCCATAAACTTCTTTAGACACGGCTACAGCAAAAACTGTTGAAAAGGAAACTACACCAAATTTGCTAGATCTTGGTCCACAGATTTTGGTTTTTGTGATTTGTTGTAAATCCGCTCAGTAATTTTTGGGAAATTAAGGGTAAAAAATAATTGTATATTTGGATAGTTAGGCTCATGAGAGTTCTGTCACGTGAGCCTCCAGCGAGAGCGCCAATATGAAAATGGAGATCTGTACCTGACCCGGTGTCACTTTTTTGCACGAACCTTTCAGCTCTCTCAGAAGTGAGATGCTCCCCTTTTTCTTGTGAGAGTGAGTGCTGTGATTGGCTGGTTGTTGGAATTTTAGAAATGAAATGGCAGTCATTACTATTTACTGGGAAAAACTGAAGGTGTTTTGTCGAAATGAAATAAAAATGCTATATAAGGGGGTAGCAGAAAGGCATTCTGTCCCCTTAGATTTAAAGAGGATGTGTCTAAGGGATAACAAATTTGCAGGACTCTCAGCTGAATGTGAATAGTAAAATGGGATAGATGAGTTCAGAATGCATTCCATTAGTAGGACTGCATATCGTGGTCATTGTTTTTGAGAAGAAGTGTGTAAGAGATAAATACTGTGATGAGTAGATGGTAAATTCTTATTTAAAAAAAAAGTTACGATCTTGCGAGACCCACATGGGTCAAAACACACTGCAAACTCCTACCCCTTCTCTACAACTCACCCTGCCCTCGCCCAAGTCAGTACTGACCCTAGTGATCCCCGACCCCACTGGTCCACACCACTACCCCTCACTCACTTAATATGAACTACTCACCAACACAACTACAAGTCCAACTCAGACAATGTACTCTCCTTTGGTGAATACTTAGCGGATCGGATAATACACTGCTCACTCTTAAACGTCAAGAATATTGTCCACAGTGACCTCAACCTTCACTGCGATGATGAGAGCAATAGTCTACTACAATCTTTAAACTACTTCTAATCAGTAAGAACCTCACCCAGTATCGCAAAGATCAAACCCACACCAAAGGCTCAACCTTGGATGCTATCATAGCTTATGAAGAACCACTAACTATTGACAACATCCTCCCTGTTCACTAGTCAGATCACCACATCATTTTGTTTCACATAAACAAAGTGTTACCCCACCCAACATGCTCGCAGAAACCCCTGCAATGGGTAAGAAACATACGGCAAGGTACCCTAGTGGATCTCGAGAAAGAATGTTGTCATTACTACCCCTCACATCAGATACCCTCACATGGAAAAGCCAATTATTTTGATATGCAGCTATGGTTACTTGTAATGCAGCAGTGAGGTGTTCCTACAGAGATTAGTCATTGTGCATGCTGTAGTATAGAGAATTCTGATAGAAGAGGGAGGTATTGGCACAGAGGGAAGTACATCTTTATACTCTAATACACACTGCTATCAACTGCTGTGTACACCCTATTACATATAGATGTTGCCATTGGGAGGCATGTGAAACAAAGGTGAGTATGTCTCCACAATCAAATATGGACATCAGTTGCCCAAGACACAGTTCTAGAGAGAAGGAATACTCAATGTTATACTCTACAGTGCACATTCATCAGAATAAACAGAGGTATGTGCCGAGAGAACACTTTCAACCTACAGCCTACTTTGCACATATATTACTCTGGGAATATATCTCCCCTGAGAGGGCAGTGTTTTTTTATATCACAGTCTCTATAGTTGTTATGCAAGACAGACTTTCAAGCATAAAGGTAATTACACCTCTATGTTGTAATTGTATATCTGGCATACTGGGTAGAGCTGTGACCAGAAAGGTAAACCACTTTTCATACCCTAATTTGAACAAGCATTATCCAAGAGACAAGTCATAGGAGAGAGGCCAGTCTCTCCCCACACTGTAATACACATAGTTATCATACAATAGACTTGTGTTAGGAAACAGGGTAGTTTCTCTCCATAGCCTATTATACATACTTGTCAGCATGAGAAGAGGTACGAATAGAGAAATACATGTCTCTAAAACCGTTCTAGAGATACCGCTTACCCTGATAAGAGAAGTTAGCAGAGAGATGACTCCCTTCCCATGCAGCACTACATATCGCACTAGATATTGCTATTGTTTTAAGGACAGCTATGTGGAAAGATGTCACTGGATCACTACACCATAATGTATATCCAAGTTGTCCCAGAGAAAGGTGCTAGTGCGGAAGACATTTCCCTGCTTATTACTGTGCATATATAAGGTACGCTGGGGAGAGCTGTGAGTGGACAGGGAAATCCATTCCCACACACTAATGAATATGATTATTTCCATGGGGACACTAGTTATCTTAATGCAAGTTCTCAGTGGAGAGGCCAGTCTCTCCCCATAGTCTACTAGTAGTGAGGATTGTAAGTGTTAAGTATTGTAAAGAAGGAAAATGTAGATCTTTCCTGTAAAGTATTTCTATGATCTCACAAGAGCCTTGTGCGATTGTATTATTTGAAAAAATGGTAGCAAAAATCAAACGCATAAAAATTATACCTATTACAACAAGATATGTTCAGTGAAAATACAAACTCCATTATAATAGTATGGTCTCAAGAAACGCTCCTGAACGCAAACCAGCAAACACCGTCCCCTCTCAATGGACAGGGAGGACCGACTACCTGCCTCTTGTGAGCAGCTTGCAAGAGTCACCCATGCTATGTGGCAGCATCATGGCTCTTGTGTCCGGCAAGATTAATGAAGAAGCAAATAAAAGGGGTACATAGAACAAACAATATACATATTGAAAGTACAGGGTAGCCCTGAAAAGCGATTTTTCAAGTAATACTTTGAACAGCTGTATTTTTTGTGTTTTTTTACATTTTTAACTTTTTTTTTTTTTTTTTAAAGGGATAGAGCAAAAACAAGAACTGGGAGTAAAACAACATCCCCTTATAAACAATGAGAAAAAAATTGTAAAAACAAAATGTAAAAAAAAACTACTGGCTAGGTGGGCACTTTTGTCCCTGGACAAGCCTCCCCTGTGCAGCCCTGCTTGTCTCAACAGAATAAATAATATGCTTGCATAAGCAGCAAAAACGGACTTTATACAAGTATGCAGGGTTGTTATCTACTTGAGCGTAAATACCTGGGTAGGCACAATTTCACCCGTTTGAAAAGATGTGAACAACCCTGAGGAGTTATGAAGCTCTGAGGCCTAGCTCTCAAATGTCGCCGCATCCCTGTTGTACTCATGTAATATTGCCTATTCTAGCTGCCCCTGCGGACCTCTCTTTTTGCATATGTTACAAATTAAGGCCCGTATTTATACTTTTTGACGCTAAACTGCGCTAACGCAGTTTAGCGTCAAAAATTTTTGCGCCGGCTAACGCCATTCTGAAGCACCATGCGGACGCCGTATTTATTGAATGGCGTTAGCCGGCGCAAGCAGACCGGCGCTGCCTGGTGTGCGTGGAAAAAAACCACGTAGACCAGGCAGCGCCGGCGTTGGGCAAAAATGACGTTAGGGCGTCTTAAAATGGGGCAAGTCAGGTTGAGGCAAAAAAATCGCCTCAACCCGATTTGCGCCATTTTTTTACGACGCCCAGACGCCATTTCATGACTCCTGTCTTAGTAAAGACAGGAGTCATGCCCCCTTGCCCAATGGCCATGCCCAGGGGACTTGTGTCCCCTGGGCATGGTCATTGGGCATAGAGGCATGTAGGGGGGCACAAATAAGCCCCCCCTATGCCACCCAAAAAAAATTAAAAAATATAAAAAATTATACTTACCTGAACTTACCTGAATGTCCCTGGGGTGGGTCCCTCCATCCTTGGGTGTCCTCCTGGGGTGGGCAGGGGTGGCAGGGGGGGTCCCTGGGGGCAGGGGAGGGCACCTGTGGGCTCATTTTGAGCCCACAGGCCCCTTAACGCCTACCCTGACCCAGGCGTTAAATAGTGGCGCAAATGCAGGGTTTTTTGACCCGCCAACTCCCGGGCGTGATTTTTGCCCGGGAGTATAAATACGACGCATTTGCGTCGCCGTCATTTTTTTAGACGGGAACGCCTTCCTTGCATCTCATTAACGCAAGGAAGGCGTTCACGCAAAAAAATGACGCTATTTGCCAATACTTTGGCGCTAGACGCGTCTAACGCCAAAGTATAAATATGGCGTTAGTTTTGCGCCGAATTTGCGTCGAAAAAAACGACGCTGATTCGGCGCAAACGGAGTATAAATACGGGCCTAAATATTTGGCACACACTTTCTTCCCACCAGGCCGCATGTGAAAAAAGTGTCAGATGAAAGACACTTTGGGTGGTTGAGGTGGATGACTTGAGGGAACAGGAGTAGGTTTCTAATCTGAATCAGATAATAACATTCTGATAACAGAAAATCAGGATAGTCAGAGAGCTAGCCAAAAAGGTGTCCCCAGTGGAAAAACCTATTAGGCAAATGACGCAACAAGGAAAGATTTTCTCTTTGCTAAATAAAGACATCCATATGAACTAATCACAAACCTTCCTTAAGACGTCTTTCTTTTCCTGGAGTCTTGCAGGTATCTCACTAGAAGCCCACGAGATCGTAAAAACTTTCTTAATTTCTAAACTGCAACAATACATCAACTTTTTCTACTTTAAAAAACACTTCTCATGTTTTACTGTCAAAACAACAAAAATACACTGTTATGAACTTAAGTACCCCCTTGCAGTACATGCCGGAGATTGTGTGTTCAGCTCCAGCAATCATCTAGCAAGAGCCACAAGTTTGTAAACAAAATAATTAATACAATATACATACTGTAGTGACTTTAGTATTAAACATTAGCATTCAATAATAACTGACCAGGTGAAAAATAACTCTGTATAGCAGATTAGAACAAAATGTATAACTGTGATCTCGCAAGAGCAATAACACACCGTAAAAATAGATGTACATAGTGAAAACACGTACTTTACAGTTTAGGATAAACTGATGAGTGTCTTTTTGAAATATAAATATGAAGTTTATGTAAGGATACAAACAAAGACTATAAAGACTATGATGGAAATATTTCTCTATATGTGAGATAGAAAACCTATGAAGATGAACATTCTCAGCACAAGCATTGTTGGATTAGTTAGTACCTATGTATTTTTAAATATAGCTTTATTTTGCCAAAAAAAAACAAAAACGTAGAAATGCACTGAAAAAACTAAAGGTTAACCGGTTCTGTGCCTTGGACGAGATGATCTCGTCCAAGGCTACAGTTCCCCTGTGCCTTGGACGAGATCATCTCGTCCTAGGCACAGGGGAACTTGGGGGCATGCTAGCGTGCCCCCCGTGCACCCCCCTTCCCCCCCAGGCGGGGATGGAAGGGGAAGACCTTCCCCTTCCACCCCCGCCCCCACACGTCATCTAGTGTTGCCGGGCGCGCTGGAAGCCATTTGCTTCCAGCGCGTCTTCGGAGGAGGACCTGTAAGGTGAGTCCTCTCCGTTTTTGGGGGGCGGGGGGGTTGAGAAAACAGACACGATGGGAAAGGAAAGGGTTTTTCCTTTCCCCCTGTGTCTGTTTTCAGAAGATTCCTGCTCCACGATCGCGGGCAGGGCCCGCGATCGTGGAGCAGGATTCTCCACTAGCCTCCAGGGATTTTCTTTTTGGGTAAATTTGGGGGCGATATCTTTGTTTATGTGTGTTTTTGGGGGCGACCCCTTGGGCACGGGTCGCCCCCCCGGGGGGCAATTTTCATTTGTATTTCGCCCCCCCCGGGGGCAGATCCACTGTTTTTTCGGCGGATCTGCCCCCAGGGGGGGGCGAAAACCACTAGACACCAGGGATATCTTTGTTTATGTGTGTTTTTGGGGGCGACCCCTTGGGCACGGGTCGCCCCCCCGGGGACAATTTTTATTTGTATTTCGCCCCCCCCTGGGGGCAGATCCGCCGATTTTTCGGCTGATCTGCCCCCGGGGGGGGGGCGAAAACCACTAGACACCAGGGATATCTTTGTTTATGTGTGTTTTTGGGGGTGACCCCTAGGGCAAGGGTCGTCCCCCCCCGCTGGGGCAATTTTTATTTGTATTTTGCCCCCCCCCTGGGGGCAGGTCTGCCGATTTTTCGGCGGATCTGCCCCCAGGGGGGGGGCGAACACCACTAGACACCAGGGATATGTTTGTTTATGTGTGTTTTTGGGGGCGACCCCTTGGGCAAGGGTCGTCCCCGCCCGGGGCAATTTTTATCTGTATTTCGCCCCCCCCGGGGGCAGATCCGCTGATTTTTCGGCGGATCTGCCCCCGGGGGGGCGAAAACCACTAGACACCAGGGACATGTTTGTTTATGTGTGTTTTTGGGGGCAACCCCTTGGGCAAGGGTCGCCCCCCCCGGGGGCAATTTTTATTTGTATTTTGCCCCCCCCTGGGGGCAGATCCGCCGATTTTTGGGCTGATCTGCCCCCGGGGGGGGGGGGGCCAAAACCACTAGACATCAGGGATTTTGTTTTTATTGTTCATTTTGGGGGCAACTCCTTGGGCAAGGGTCGCTCCCCTGGGGAGCTTTTTTTTTTTCCTGTTTCGGGCCCCCCCGATGGCAGACCAGCCATTTTTTGGACGATCTGGCCCGGGGGGGGGGGGTGGAAGCACACTAGGTGCCAGGGATTGTGTTTGGTGTGTGTTTGGGGGCACCCCTTGGGCAACGGTCGCCCCCCTAAGGTGGGGAAAATTTGTATTTCCCATCTCTGCCCATAATTTTGTAGGGCCATCTGCCCCCAAGGAGGGCAAAGACCACCAATACGGCAGGGATTTTTTTGTTTTGTGTTGTGCTGGGGGTGCCCCCTTTGGGAAGGGTCGCCCCCTGAAAGGGGGCACAGAGGTGTTGCCCATTTCTGCCCCCCTTGGGGTCAGATTGGCCAATTTCTTTACGCCCATCTGCCCCCGAGGGGGGCAGGATCCACTTAGGTACCAGGGACAACTTCTAAGTTCTTGGTGGTGGGGTGTTTGTCAACTGGCAAAGTATTTGTATTTGTGATTATAACAATTTACTTCTTCTTTTTCTTCTAGTTCAACGCTTTTGCTTCCTTTGCTGTGGATCTTTGCGGTTTTGGCAGTAGTTGTCCTGTGGTTTGCATAGTTGCATGTTTTAGGTAAGTGAAAGCAATTTACTCTAAAGGAGTATTGTTGACATGTTTGTAGGTGGTGTACTAAATGCAGTATTGTGTGTTTGACATTGTCCTTAGATTTGAGCACAGTGATGTTTGTGTTGTCATATGTCTAAATTGCTTTTTTCTTTTTTCTTTTTAGTGGGATATCATTGGTGATTGCTGTCTGTGCAGAGTAGTTGCTTGGTGAGTAGCTATTTCAGGCAACTGAGTGGTATAGTTTTTTGTAGTACATAACTCTTTGTGATGAAGCTACACTTTGTTTATTTCTTATTTTAGTGCTAGTTGTTGTTGGCAATCCATTTGTTGTTAGGATCATGGCTAGCCGCAAAGTGACCTCTCAGCAGGTTGTTCGCATGCTCTTTGAGTCGTCTTCAGACCATGATTACGACACTGACTCTGCATCTGAGGCAGAGGAGGAAGCAGGAGATTCTGGAAGTGAGTTTTCTGTCCGAGAGTATTCTTCTGATGAGGAAGCTACTCTCAGTGCAGATGAAGGGCCTGTGTTAGAGGAGGACATTGATGTGCCAAGAGTGCAGCAGCCTGGGGCTGCAGGGTTTCCCATTGGAAGACCTGACACCTGGATTGCCCCAAACATGGAGCAGCCACAGTTACCTGCATTTACTGGTCTCCCAGGGTGTAGAGTTAATACGGAAAACTTTCTGCCTGTCCATTTCTTTCACTTGTTTATGGACGATGTATTTTTGGAAGAGATTGTGGAGCAGCCAAATGTGTATGCAGAGCAATATTTGCGGGACAACGCTGCCAGACTTAAGCCTCAGTCTAGAGCTACTCATTGGGTTCCCACATATCTGGAAGAGATGAAAAGGTTTTTAGGTTTGTCTTTTTTGATGGGGTTGATCAGGAAGCCGTCACTGGCTTCTTATTGGTCTACTAGTCCCTTGATGGCAACTGCTATGTTTCCTGCAACTATGACACGTAATCGGTATTTGCTTCTTCTTTGTATGCTGCATTTTGTAGACAATGCCTTAGTCTTGCCACGAGATCACCCTGATTGTGACCGCCTTTTTAAGATTAGGCCTGTCCTTGATCATTTTGTGGATCGGTTTTCAGAGGTCTATGTCCCAGGCAAAGAGATAAGTGTGGACGAGTCTTTGGTCCTTTTCAAGGGGCGTTTAGTTTTTAAGCAGTACATTCCTAGTAAGAGGGCACGGTATGGGATTAAATTGTATCTGCTGTCAGAAAGCAGTACAGGATATGTGTATAATTTCCGGGTCTACACTGGTAGGGATTCCAGTATTGACCCTCCTGGTTGTCCGGCCACTTTTGGAGTTAGCGCAAAAATTGTGTGGGAACTTGCTAGACGGCTGTTTAACAAAGGTCACCATTTGTACGTAGATAATTTCTACACTGAAGTGCAGTTGTTCAAGGAGTTGTTTAGGATGGACACTGTTGCTTGTGGCACAATCCGTTCTAACCGGAAAGGCTATCCAAGGGAGCTTGTCTGTAAAAAACTTGAGAGGGGACAGTGCAGTGCCTTGCGGAATAATGAGCTGCTAGCTCTGAAATTTTCAGACAGGAGGGATGTGTACATGCTATCGACCATCCATGATGAGAGTACTTCCCCTGTGGCTGTTTGGGGTCAGGTTGCGGAAGTGCGCAAACCTGCGTGCACTTTGGACTACAATAGGCACATGGGTGGTGTTGAATAAGTAGATCAGAGGTTAGAACCTTACACTGCTCTTCGTAAGTCATATGTGTGGTATAATAAGTTGGCCCTACATTTATTTCATTTGGCAACTTTTAATGCCTTTATTGTATACAAGGATTGTTCACCCGAGTCAAGGATGACATTTGTTAAATTTCAGGAGTCGGTGATAGAAAGCCTTATTGTGGTGGAACCGGCAAGAGTTCCTAGAGTAGAAGTGGTGGAGGATGTGGCTAGATTGAAAGATCGGCACTTTCCAGATCACATTCCTCCCACTCCCAAAAAAGACATGCCCACAAAGAAATGTAGAGTATGTGCCTGGAGATCAATCCGGAGGGAGAGCCGAATGTACTGCCCCGAATGCCCTTCAAAGCCTGGGCTGTGTGTGCCCAGCTGTTTTAGAAGTTACCACACAAGGAAAAACTTTTGGGAAATACCGTGAGCGTAAGCTGTCTGTTTTATATTTTCATATGTTTCACGGTTGGCATCTGTTGTGTATTTAGTTAGAGCTTTTGTGTTTGTAGTTTTGTGCTTATTTTATAATTAGTAGTTTCTTTGTTGTTTATAAATAAAAAAAAGTGATTGCGGTGTGCGTGGGGTGGTGCTTGGCTGGCGGTGTGCGTGGGGTGGCGCTTGGCTGGCGGTGTGCGTGGGGTGGCGCTTGGCTGGCGGTGTGTGTGGGGTGGTGCTTGGCTGGCAGTGTGCGTGGGGTGGCACTTGGCTGGCAGTGTGTGTGGGGTGGTGCTTGGCTGGCGGTGTACGTGGGGTGGCGCTTGGCTGGCGGTGCCAGCCAAACGGCAGTCCACACTCCCATCAGCTGGTGTGATTCTTGTATCAGGCATGTGGGCGTATGTAAGTGATGGGCCCTTGAGTGGCGCGGTCTGTCGATGTGAGTGTTGTAATGTGCTGGGCCCGTGGCTGGCGGTGTGAATGGTCTTGTGCGTGTCATGTATGAAAGGTGTGTGAATGGACTGTAAAGCGGTTGGTGCCTTGTCGCGGCTTTACAGCTCACGAGCTGTGAGTCATTGGTTCACTTTTTTGCCTTTTACTTATTAGCAGTGCATTTCATTTTTGTGAAATCTCTTGTTAATAAAATTTGATCCACTGAACCATCAATCACCCTCGTGCCAAATCCAACCAGTATGTGTTGTAAAAAATGACAAAACCTGCTCCGCTGTAATCAGGCGTCGCAGCACACCTGTGACACGCTAGGTGCCTCGGGTGGGACCCCGATGATGAAGCATGCCACCAACTTGGTTGGTGGGTGAGGGGTCTTCTTCACATAACCTAAGTGTGTTTCTTTTCACAATTTTAGTGTTTGGCACATCACGGATGTATGTGCACACATCAAAGTGATATATTCCAAAAATACCTGTGTTTGGGGGGGGAGGGCCCACCTATGTTTTTGGTCCTGGGTGCGGCCTTCATGTAGGGAAACCTACAAAACCCAGAAACTTTTTAAAACTAGGCACCCCAAGGAGTCCAGGGAGGTGTGGCTTGCGTGGCTCCCCTAACATTTTCTTACCCAGACTCCTCGGTAAACCTCAAAATTTGCATAAAAAAGCATCTTTTCCTGATTTTTCTTAGTAGGATCACCGCTCCAGCACAAAATTCCTACTCACCCAGTTTTCCCCTCAGTCTCCCAAGTAATATGACACCTCACTTATGTGGGTCCCCAAAGCAGAGTCTGTCTCAAGATGTATAAAAGAATATGCCCTTATAAACTTGCTGTGCTATCCCTTCTATCCCTTCAGGTTTTGTGCCTTATTCTGTTGCAGGCACCTGGCCCACCCACACAAGTGAGGTATCATGTTTATCGGGAGACTTGGGGGAACGCTGGGTGGAAGGAAATTTGTGGCTCCTCTCAGATTCCAGAACTTTCTGCCACAGAAATGTGAGGAACATGTGTTTTTTTAGCCAAATTTTGAGGTTTGCAAAGGATTCTGGGTAACAGAACCTGGTCCGAGCCCCGCAAGTCACCCCTCCTTGGATTCCCCTAGGTCTCTAGTTTTCAGAAATGCACAGGTTTGGTAGGTTTCCCTAGGTGCCGGCTGAGCTACAGGCCAAAATCTACAGGTAGGCACTTCGCAAAAAACACCTCTGTTTTCTTCCAAAATTTTGGATGTGTCCACGTTGCGCTTTGGGGTGTTTCCTGTCGCGGGCTCTAGGCCTACCCACGCAAGTGAGGTATCATTTTTATCGGGAGACTTGGGGGAACGCTGGGTGGAAGGAAATTTGTGGCTCCTCTCAGATTCCAGAACTTTCTGCCACAGAAATGTGAGGAACATGTGTTTTTTTAGCCACATTTTGAGGTTTGCAAAGGATTCTGGGTAACAGAACCTGGTCCGAGCCCCGCAAGTCACCCCATCTTGGATTCCCCTAGGTCTCTAGTTTTCAGAAATGCACAGGTTTGGTAGGTTTCCCTAGGTGCCGGCTGAGCTAAAGGCCAAAATCTACAGGTAGGCACTTCGCAAAAAACACCTCTGTTTTCTTCCAAAATTTTGGATGTGTCCACGTTGCGCTTTGGGGTGTTCCTGTCGCGGGCGCTAGGCCTACCCACGCAAGTGAGGTATCATTTTTATCGGGAGACTTGGGGGAACGCTGGGTGGAAGGAAATTTGTGGCTCCTCTCAGATGCCAGAACTTTCTGCCACAGAAATGTGAGGAACATGTGTTTTTTTTAGCCAAATTTTGAGGTTTGCAAAGGATTCTGGGTAACAGAACCTGATCCGAGCCCCGCAAGTCACCCCTCCTTGGATTCCCCTAGGTCTCTAGTTTTCAGAAATGCACAGGTTTGGTAGATTTCCCTAGGTGCCGGCTGAGCTAGAGGCCAAAATCTACAGGTAGGCACTTCGCAAAAAACACCTCTGTTTTCTTCCAAAATTTTGGATGTGTCCACGTTGCGTTTTGGGGCGTTTCCTGACGAGGGCGCTAGGCCTACCCACACAAGTGAGGTATCATTTTTATCGGGAGACTTGGGGGAACATAGATTAGCAAAACAAGTGCTATTGCCCCTTGTCTTTCTCTACATTTTTTCCTTCCAAATATAGGAGAGTGTGTAAAAAAGACATCTATTTGAGAAATTCCCTATAATTCACATGCTAGTATGGTCACCCCGGAATTCAGAGATGTGCAAATAACCACTGCTCCTCAGCACCTTATCTTGTGCCCTTTTTGGAAATGCAAAGGTTTTCTTGATAGCAATTTTTTACTCTTTATATTTCAGCAAATGAATTGCTGTATACCCGGTATAGAATGAAAACGCACTGCAGAGTGCAGCTCATTTATTAGCTCTGGGTTCCTCGGGTTCTTGATGAACCTACAAGCCCTATATATCCCCACAACCAGAGGAGTCCAGCAGACGTAACGGTATATTGCTTTCCATAATCTGACATTGCAGGGAAAAATTACAGAGTAAAACGTAGAGAAAAATTGATGTTTTTTTCACCTCAATTTCAATATTTTTCTTTTTCAGCTGTTATTTTCTGTAGGAAACCCTTGTAGGATCTACACAAATGACCCCTTGCTGAATTCAGAATTTTATCTACTTTTCAGAAATGGTTAGGTTTCTGGGATCCAGCATTGGTTTCATGCCCATTCCTGTCACTGACTGGAAGATGGCTGAAAGCACAAAAAATTGCAAAAATGGGGTATGCCCCAGTAAAATGCCAAAATTGTGTTGAAAAATTGGGTTTTCTGATTCAAGTTTAGCACTGCAAACCCTTTGTTGATGCCATTTTCAGGGGGAAATCCACAAGCCTTCTTCTGCAGCCACTTTTTCCAATTTTTTTGAAAAAAACGAAATTTTCACTGTATTTTGGCCAATTTCTTGGCCTCCTTCAAGGGAACCCACAAAGTCTGGGTACCTCTAGAATCCCTAGGATGTTGGAAAAAAAGGACGCAAATTTGGCTTGGTTAGCTTATGTGGACAAAAAGTTATGAGGGCCTAAGCGCGAACTGCCCCAAATAGGCAAAAAAAGGCCTGGCACAGGAGGGGAAAAAGGCCTGGCAGCGAAGGGGTTAAAGTAACATTTTGGTCAAGCGTAAAAAAAATATATGAGTTTTTGATTGAAAACACCTTAGAAATTCAAGTACCATGATAGTTAGATAAGTTTCTGAGTGAGAACATTAACATTTTGAAAAAAAAGAAACAAAGCAATTCAGCCATTATAGTTAGTAGCACTAACTATAAATTGTGCCACGGCAATGCACTGCTTATGACTTCACATATGACATTACTCGTGAAATGTTCTATGACATCACTGATGACATCTCAAATTATATATATATGTATATATATATATATATATATATATATATATATATATACATATACACACGCAATCATCAAGTTATTAGCTGTTTGATGAATCTTTACAAAACTTTCCAAAAAGAGTAGGAGAGGGTGATAATTCTGCTCTGCCGATGGAGTTGGCAGAATTTTGGTCACTCTGCATTACACTTGCAAAGAAGAGCTTTAGCCAGATTCTGCCAACTGCCGTGTAGCAGAGTTTTTTCTCGTATGTGGCACGGTAAGTTCGTAAGCGAAAACTGGCATCCCTTAGGAGAATTTTCAGGTGTGAGAAGGGCATCCAGTAAGATTTCAAACATGGGTGGTTGCAACCATTCATGGTGAGAAAGCTGCAGCTCGAGTAGCCGAGTGGCAGCAAAATCAACTCAATCAGCAGTGCTGTCTGGCACACACATATACACCTTTCTCGATAATGTTTCAGCACAGAACGGGGTTCCGGCACTAAAAATCAGCACAAGCAGTGGAAGATGCTGATTTCTACCTGTTCACAGAACTTTGTGGACTCTCACAGAGTTTTCATGTAACTGCAGAATTTCTGTGGTTTTGTTAATGCACAGTAATTTAAATTAATAAACATTAATCCAACCACCGCTGCACAGTTGGCCGCAGGGCCTGGGCTGCGGCCAGGCCCTGCACCC
Organism: Pleurodeles waltl; assembly: GCF_031143425.1. Lineage (NCBI taxonomy): Eukaryota > Metazoa > Chordata > Amphibia > Caudata > Salamandridae > Pleurodeles > Pleurodeles waltl. The sequence continues at coordinate 304,221,298 of NC_090450.1, read as the reverse complement.
AAACCCCTATAACCGCCTAGCCCCAAGCCACTCACAGCCTTCAGCTGTGCGCAGCAGGGTTTGGCTGCAGGGCCTGGTTGCTGCCATGTGCAGCAGCAGTTGGCCGCAAATATGACTGCTGAATTTCTAAGGTTCTGAGGTTCTGTATGAGTAAATTCAGAACCTAACTATAACGTCCCTGTATCTTTATTTTTGTAAGTGACTTTCTAATTTGTTTTAATTCTATTTACTAACTATAATGCTCCCGTAACCTTGAATTTATTTATTTTTTTAAAATTCTATTTACTAACTATTAGGTACCTTAGTTTTTTCAGTGAATTTCTTCGGCCGTGTGCAGCAGGGTTTGTTACCCAACCTCCTATAACTACCTAAACTTGTGCCATGCATGGCCTTTGGCTGATTGCAGCAGGTGTTCCCCTTTGGGTCTGGCCTGTGACCAGGCCCTCAGCTGAACCCCCTATGACCACCCAACCCCATCCCTTGCTGTGCATGGACTTCGACCATGCACAGCAGAGATTGGCTACAGGGCCACCAAGCCGTGCGCCGTGGGTGGCCTTGGACGATTGGTGGTGGCCATGCATGTTGGGCGTATAACCCCCACACCTCTGTTATGCATGGCCGAAGGGTCTGTCTCTATGTGAGTGAGAATAGGTGGCCTGAGTAGTTCTGTGAGTGGGTGCATCAGTCTCTGAGTGGATCTGTCAGTGGGGGCATCAGTGTATGAGTGGGTCTGTGAGTGGGTGTGTAAGGGTCAGAGTGGGTCTTTGAGTGGGCGCATGAGTGTCATAATGGGTCTGTGAGTGCAACATGAGGGACTGAGTGGGCCTGTGAATGAGTGCATGAGGGTCTGAGTGGATCTGTGAGTGGGTGTAAGATGGTCTGAATGGGTATGTGAAGGATGCATCTGTGTCTGAGTGGGTCTGCAAGTGGATGCATCAGAGTCTGAGTGGGTCTGTGAGTGGGAGCATCAGTGTTTGAGTGGGTCTGTGAATGGGTGCATAGGGGTCTGAGTGGGTGTGTGAGTGGGGTCATGGGTGCCTGCGTGGGCCTGTTAGTTGGTGTGTCAGTGTCTCAGTGGATCTGTGAGTAGCTGCAGAGGAGTCTGAGTGTTACTATGAGTGAATTTATTAGTGTATAAATGAGTTTGTGATTTTTTATTTTTTTTGCCAATATTCGGAAATTTGTTGCAACTTTACCCGGGGGGGGTGGGGGGGGTCAGTGTTGAGCGTCACAACATATTTGTGAATATCGCACATTGTGAAAAAAAAAAATTTAAGGTCATAGTTTGACCCTCAAAGATCTCTATATCATAGATCTGGTGTCAGGGTACCTCCACCCTAGCCCCTTATGCCACTTTTCATTTGATATTTCAACCCCAGGGACCATGTCCGGTTACCTAAAATGGTGGCCGCAACTTTCAGGTCAGGTTGCGGCCAGCCAATCACAGCATTCCTGCTAGTGTGCGCATTCGAGAATTAGCTGCGATTGCCAAGAAATTTCCGCAACGGAACCGAGGCCCTGGATATACAAACCTATTTCCTCTTTAATATCTCAAAACCTACTGAACAGATTTACACCAAATGTTCAAAAGCGTAATCTGCGTACCTAATAACTTTCTGCCATATTTGGTGTAATTCTGTTCAGCTTTTCAGACTGTAGCCGTGTTCAAAACTCCTATGGAAATTAACGTGGGAAACACACGTTTTTTGATCCCCCTTTTGCTCAGCCCCCACTTGAGGGATCATCCCAAAACATTCCATGCTCAAGGAGAATCAGCAACACACTTAATTTGGAAAATTTTGTGATGATTCATTAAGGGGTGCCTAAGGTACAGGCAAGTCAAATAACGCTTTTTTCTATGGAAACATGGTCCTAACTATAACTACCTACTGGCATCTGCCAGTATGTAATATATATATACCATATATGTTACCTACTTCGGTCGCCAGTAGGTTGTTATAGTTAGGTAAAAAAAAATCCGTAGACAGAGCGTTTCTTGTTTTGCCAATAACTTTGGCACCACTTGTCAAATCTTCTTGAAATTTTAAAAATGTTTACTTTTGTTGGCTCAGCTGCTGTGCTGAAAGTTTTGGGGTGATCCGCCAAGTAGGGGCTGAGAAAAAAGGGGGTCCCAAAACACTTTTTGCCCATTCCATGTTGAATGGATTTTTTCGAATTTCTGAACACAGCTACAGCCTGATCTGCTGGACGGAATTACACCAAATTTGGCAGAAAGCTAGCTCTTGGTTCAGAATGCAAACAGGTTGTTTTTTGGTGTAAATCCATTTAGTGGTTTTAGAGCTATTAAAGGAAAATAAATATAGATATCTGGGTACATGGATCCTCCATGGATCCAACTGTCCCTGTGCTGATAACTGATTGGCTGGCAACACTTCAACAAGGGAGTGTTGGCAGCCATCTTGGGACTCTGCTCCAGAAAACGAAGTGAGAAAAATGGAAAGGGGCCAGGGTAGGGTTCCCCTGAGCCCCTAGCCTTGGTCTAGGAGTGCCTTACAGACCCTGCCAGGGTTAAAACACGTTTTTCTTTTTTAAATCTAAGGAAACTTCATGGATCAGTGGATTTCCTTGTTATTATTTTTTTTTTAAATGGGCAGTCTCCAGCCCTTTTTCTTTATTTTGCCCTCGGGCCAGGTCCTGGGGGCATTAGGCATTTTAAAAAGGAGGTGGATGCACGGGGTCCCCCTCCTAGGGCTTGTATTAGTCCCAGGGACCTCCACCTCCACAACCTGGGGACGGTTACCTCCCCAGGGCAAAGTGTGTAAAAGAAATAGAGGGGGTCTGAGGGACACCTCCCCCCGCAGCCCCAGGGACTGCAACCTCCCCAAAACAAATGCTTCAATTACATGTGTGGGGCCACACAGCTCCCCCACAGCCCCAGGAACTGCCACGTCCCCAGAGCTATTTATTGCCATGCACTGCTAATTACACCAGATATAACATATATATATATATATATTTTTTTTTATATATTTATATAAGAGTATATTCCAAAAAGTTGATGAAAAAAAAAAAAGTAAAGCAAATTTGAATGACTAATTGGAGAAATCATCTGAGTTTGGGAACATCAGCAATTACTTTAGTTTTTTATGGCCATTGGAAGAAATTGGGTCATTGATTGTGGGGTGTAGAAGTCCTACTCAGGCAGCAACCACAATCCTTGCTGGAGTGAACCACGAAAAGTCACTAAATCAACCTATACTTATTCCTCTGGTAGCTTTTCATGAAGCAGTCAGCCGTCACATAGGCAATGTGTAAAGAATAAATGCAGCACATAAACAGTAATAAAGTGAAAACTACAACACAAGAAAACTACCAAACCAATTTAGAAACATATCGTAAATTAAAATAAATAAAATGATATCAGCCCATCAATCATACTTTCTATAGAACCAGAGATATTCAGTTTTAAAAGTTTTTGTGCCAATAGTGCCCAAAACCACAAAGTTTAAATAGGGGTCATCTGGTAGTGCAAGACCGGGAGAAATCAAAAGTTCAATCTGACTGCAAAGCAACATAGATCTGATACATGGACCACGTTATCATAGCAGACGGGTTACCATCTAAGTTCTGTTCATGGTGGAGGAGGCAGCAAGGAGCAGGAACCATGTTGCAAATGATCATCACTGTAGCATGAAGAACAGGCTTTGCATCGTGGATGTTCATGGCTGTAGCTTGAAGATCTGGTCAAGGATCATTATTGGAGAGTGGAGTGCAGCTCTCTCATTGCCAGTCCTCTCTGGCTTTTACTGTAGAGTGAAGATCTGATCTCACCAGAGATTTTCACAAAAGAGACAAAACATTTGAGTTTCACTTTTTTTCTTTGAAGGAAACCCTACCTGATGCCAGTCTGGGGGGCACCTCTTGGGGATTAGAAACTTGCACCAGCAGTGGCCAGCAGGGCTCAGGCAGGCCGATTGCAGGTCCAGGCAGGTCCAGTTGCAGCAGGCCATATGGGCAGTTGCAAAGACCTTGTTGTGTCTTGTACCTCAAACAGAATGTCAGCCAACTGTCCCTTTGCGTCACTCAGTTAAGCCTGGGATGAAGGAAAGCTTGTCTAGTCTTCCTTTTCAGACAGTAAGGCAGACCTCAAGCAGCAAGGCAGTCTTTCTTCTGTAATGTCCACAAATCCAGGATTGTTGTGAAGAGTGGTTGTGAGGGTCCATTATTTATACTTGGTGCCAGCCTTTGTGTGTAAAGGGTCAACCTACCCTATCCCCACATCTAGTTTGGGAAAGTTCTTCTCTTCCTCTGTCAAGGCTACAACCTGTCTAGGGTGACAATAGGTTGCTATCAGGGTCCTTTGTTAGTGCTGGAGGCAAGCCATTTGAAGTGTAATTGGAAAAAGAACATGTGATGGACGGAATGCCGAACAATGTCAAACACTCACCCCAGTACAGAAATCTGGGCCTAAATCCATTATTTTTTTATACCCATGCCATTCCAGTTTGCACCCAGTCATATGCAAATCAGTTGTGACCCTGCTCCTCATGGGAACAGTCCAGTCTGAACTGCCAGGCCAGGTCCTCCATGAATTGGAAACAAGCATCCTGGGACTGGTTTTACAGTATCACTAGAGGTGGGCTATGAACTCCGCTCTGCTCGTAGAGTTTGAGGAGTTTTTTCCCACTTTGCGCTACGATTAGAGTGCCGAGTACTGAAAAACTCTGTATAGTGTTTTTTCCTTGCTCGCGCTGATCAGTGGTGAGTTGGTGAGAGCGAGCAAGGAAAATACTATTCAGGACCACCTCCTGGTGAGAATTCTCAATGCAGGCGGTCGCAGATGGTTGCGACCCCTCGTGTTAAGAAACATTTTGTTTGCTTTGAGGTAGCTGTCACTCGAGTAGAACCTGAGGGGTAGAAAAGAAGCAGCACCCTCTTGCGCTGTGCAGAGAGCCACTCGCACTGAGTTTTCAGCGCAACACCTAGCACTAAAAATCAGTGCCAACGGCATGACCTAACGCACTCTGTCGCTTGCGGAACTCCGCATACCACAGCAGAGTTTTTTGGGCACTTCGTACTGTTCTGCATAGGGAAACTCTGCGAACTCCACCCAGGCCTAGGTATCTTCCCTCATCAGCCTGGCTAGCATGACTCTAGTGGCATGGGGAGCATGGAACTCACATCAGGGCATACCATTCCCATCTAGGGCAACAATTGCAAAAAGAAAAAGTGATGGACGGAATTCTGAACAATGTCAAACATTCACCCCCAGTACAGAGATCTGGGCCTAAATACATTGTTTTTTGCTGCCCATGTCATCGCAGTTTGGACCCAGCCATATGCAAATCAGTTTGACCCTGCCCTCCATGGGAACAGTCCAGCCCGAAATGTCAGGCCAGGTAACTGGAGCAGAGCACAGCTTCCCGCACAAAAACAATCTCCCCCTCAACGCAGCCATCCTTGCACTATGGTGCAAGGGTTGCTGCTTTGGGTCATGGCAGCATATTTAGCACCGGCACAGGGGGAAACACAGGGGTGCATCGTATTCAAGTAAATATGGCGCATTCCTGCGTTTTGAAAATCACTGTGCACGACCCTGCCAAATTTGGCGCAGCGATGCGCACCGTCATTTTCTCTTAAATCTGGCCCTACGTGTCTTATTTTGGATAAGGAGCAGTTTAATAAAAAAAGACAGCAGGAAGATTTTGACAATATCCTTTTTACCTGCTAGACAAAGAGGTCTTGTGTAGTGGAAGTCTGAAGTTACTGATGAAAAAACGATAAATGTGACAAAAAGAATAGCTTGCCATTAAACAACAATATATAAAAAAAAAAATATTGTAAGGTCAGACACATTATTTGTCTGCGTTATAATATCCTCAGCATTTGAGGGATATTGATATTTAAGTATATGTTCGTTTATCAGTATAACAATAAAAATACTTTTGGAGTCTATTTTATTTGTGTATGAGAAATGTAAAAAATATAAAGGATATCATTTAATACCAGTCTAACTAAAGAACGTATTCATTTTTAATCTAGTGCCACTGGTACATTTGAAAGGTAAGCTAAATAGATGGGCTAAAAAAATGATTCTTTTACCATCATAGAGTATTATAGATCTTAAGTGATAGAATTGTTGGCGAATTAGTTTGTGACCGTTTAAAAGAGTAACTTTGCTTTGAAGCATTGTAATTGGTTGGGAAATAAACTGTATAAAATGTAGATTAAATGCAGGTAATGTGGAATGGTTAAGATGATGGCACATTTATGCTATTAAATTTAGATGCTGTTAAGTAAATAATATGATATTGCATTTATGTCTTGTGAACACTTTGCTCTTTCTTCCTATTCTGTGGAAATTGAATGAATGGTTGTGGTCCTGAAAGGGCCTTTATGAAATAGTGGCTATGACTGATATACTACATCCACAGAGCATATTATAAGTTGGTACTTCAAACAACACATTGTATCGCCTACTAGAAATGCATTCTAAACAGAACAATATCGATTGAACGTAGACAGTAGGAGCTGTGAATACCTAACTGACTAATTTATCAACGAGCTTGACAATAATTATATGAAGAAAGGCACATGGAATGACCACATAATTTGTTTGATATTTTGTTATTGAAATGATTAATTCTGAAAGTTATGATTACATTTACCAAACTTTGTGAGATAGATAATATGTTAAGCTTTCTCTTATTTTAATGGTAATTATGTTCAATATAAAATTAATCAATAAGGGCATCTTTATACATATTTTGATGCGATTATCCCTGAACCTTATTTGCTAAGGGGGCGCCTTTTGTGTCTTTATGGTAAGTTTACTTTATAACATTCTCCGTAAGTGTCAGTGTATAATAGCACTTTATCTATGGTACGATGTTTTATAGGTTATAAAAGTCCATGTTTTATTATTATGGATGACATTTATGAGTTTTTACATTATGTAATATATTTTGGGATGTTTCAAAATATGATTGGTATTGGAAAGAGGGCATGGATGGCTTGGGAGTTAATGTTGCATGTATTTCCTGTCTTTTTTGTCTTGGGATAGCAACAAAATTACTCAGCTGCTAACCCTCGTTTGCATTTTTTTTTAGGGACAGTTAATGTTTTTATAGAGTTACATTGCTTTTAATGTTTTTATTGAGAACAGTTCTGGTTTACTTTTGCGAACAGGATGTGGTGCACTTGGTAGCTGTGTTGAAGCAGATATGCTAATTAGAAACTTATTAATGATTTTTATGTGCTTAAGTAATGAAAAGTTTGTAGAGAAATTAATCGTAGAGAAAATAATGTGCATATTTGAAAATGTGCCCTCGGGGTATGACCGCCATTTACACGAGATTGTACTAATATAACTAATATAACTGAAACTGTGTGAAATGATGCACAAGAATAATGTAGTAATATGTTGTAATGAGGTGTATAACCTATGTTTTACATTAACTCCTAGTGCTAACTTAGCTGAAATAAAGGCCTGGTCTTCCTAGGCCTGGCATACAAAGAGCTGAATTACTGAACACTTTGCAAGAAGCTGGATGCGTAACCTGTCCTTGACTCACCGATGCTAAAGTTGCTTAGCTAGAATTTTCTGCAAGGTACCAGCTGACAGGAGATAATGAAGACAATTTGATACAATTATGTGTAGAGTAGGCTAAATGTACTTTCCCGGGACTTGAACAATGGAGGCACTGACTGAAGAGGAACATGCAACAGTTTTGATACCTGAAAAGCCAGATGATGAGGACACCGTATAGCGGACCAATCTGCATCTTGTGAATGGACTCCTGTTGAAATTTGTAGCTTTGGTAAACAAATACTATAGGTTAAAGTCATATCTGCTGACTAACTGACCAATTAGGAATTAGGGGGATGGACTGGGAGACCCTAATAAAAAGTCATGACAAGGGGCTAAAACTTCAAATGCGAGGGGAGAATAGATGACGTCTGGAGACGCTGTCCGAGGTTCTGTCATTGGGTTCATACTCTGTGAGCCTGAGGCGTTGCTGACTAATTGATGACCTGAAGATGAAGACTGACTTGTTGCTGATCAATCCTGGATAGGTAGCTGTGAAAATGTGACTGACAAATTGTGCCTTTTATTCTAGGTACCATCTGCGCTGATTATAGAATTCTCAATTAGATAGATCTTTTTCCAAATTTATGTTTTTCTCTAAATTGTTTTGAATGAAGGCCCATATGCTGATGCTAATCTTGGTTAGGTAAGCTGTTAAAGGTGACGTTGACAGCAACAAATGACTGACGAGCTATTTGCTGAACTCTGCTATTAATTCTGGTATAGCTTTGACAATATGTAGTTGCTCTTCAAGTTATGTTATGATGTTTTCCATTAACAAACTAATAATTGAGTGGATTGAATAAAGATTGAACTAACAAATATTTAGAATTGTAGTCAATAGGGAAATAAAAATTGTTTAACTCTTTATCGAGTTGTGGTTATTCATGAGAAGATGTTTTTGAGTTGTTTTTCTTAGAGTGTTTTCTTGATTATTGATGTTAAATATTGATTCAATGGTCACTGCATGACTAGGATACTCCATGTGATCCAAAAGGTTCATCGACCTAGACGCATCCCCTTCTAAGTTTACTTACTAAGGACCAGGTGCTCTTGCAGATTTTGGTAGTAGCTTGATGGTTTGTTTCATTGGAGAACTAGTTATGTAGTGATTATTGGTTATGATGGTAGTTTAAGTTAGGGTTAATTGTTTGTAATTTTTTATGAGGTTTGAATTTTGTTTTTCTGAAACGGCAATTGTAGCAAAGATGATGTCCCCTTAAGCCCAGAAATTACTTTCCCAGATCCTGGATCCTGCTAGTAAAGATGGGTATGTTCTCGGTGTTTTTGTGATAGAGTGAAAGGGGTAGGTTGCGCTTGCACAGGCTTAAGCAAATTGCAGGTGAATTGTGATGTATGTGAGGTAAAGTAGGGAGTTTGCGTACTCCAGTTGAGGTTAGTAGGAGTGTGCATACTCTGCGGTATGAGAATAGGGAAGTCATCAAACTTCACATGCATGTGGCGCTTTGTGCTCAAAAATTGTCCACGTGGTTGTTGGTGATGTGTGGACCCTGCGTGGTCTAATACTCCGTGTTGTAATCTGTCTGGTTTAGTAGGTTGATCAGGCGTGGTCAACAAGTCAGGTGTGTAAGTTAGATGAGTAAAAGACATTTTTGGACTGAGATTTGGCAAGTCCTAAGTGCATTAGGACAGACCCACTGATCAGTTGAGAGTGAAATTTGCGGGTCAAATTTTACTTGCAAATGTGGGAGACTGAGAATGAGGAATAGCTACATGAGCAAAAGGGCCATTAGTGAAAATCCGTAAGGTCTCTGAAGCGATTGTGTCCCTTCCTGTAGTAAACCAGCAAGTTTGTTTTAGTTATTGGTTTGGTTAAAGTGCTTGCATTAGTTTTGTGTGAGTTGAAGTCTAGGAGGACAAGCTGCAATACTTTGTCAGCCGCAGTGTGTGAGTGTGACGTTAGAGTGTGCCGTGCTGGGATAGGTTAGTTGGTAAGAATAGTCGCAAGCCGATTGGCAGCCATCTGTAAGAGGCATTTGGTTGAGTAAGCAGTTGAAGGGAATCTTGGGGTTAAAAGTCATTTCATTATCGAATCGAAATAAATACAGTAGACAAGATGAAGTTTTTCAAGGTGTTTAGAAGTGCTATGAAGGGTAATTCTTACATTAAGGCGTCAGTAGGGGGGCCAACCCCACCGGAAAATTCACCGGCTTATATTGTGATGGAGGAGCGAGGTGTCGCACCATGTCTTTGGTTAAAACAATGGTGTAAGCTAACAAAGAAGTTAGGAGCTTTAGTGTTTCCAGAGCATAGAACATTTAATTTGAGAATTTTGGACGAATTATGAATGGCATTATATGAGATGAAGCCATTACCGAGACCAGCACAGTTTGAGGCTTTAGCAGTTTGGGAACTGGTGGCCAAACAGCAACAAGAGATGAAATTCAAGAGGAAAATAAAGAGAGTGGAAAAATCCTTAGCTGAAGCTAGGTGGGATTGGGAACAGAAAAGGTGGAGAACAGAGACGCTACATGGAATTACATTGTTTTATGCAATCACAGAGGAAGATGAGTCAGAGAAATAAGAAGACACTGCTAAAGGGAGTGAGAGTGCAGGGACAAAGAAAACGAAAAAGCCTTATGTAGATGAGGAGGACTCTGATGTTGAGGACCTTTCTACACAGTTGTTGAGGGATCGACCTCCACCCTGTGGGACTTTTTCAGGGGGTCCAAGTACTAGTGCTGCTACAACTGCTCCAGCACAAGCATCGGGAACAGAGGGACCAGTGCAGACAGACAGTGGACTGATACCAGGGGTAGTACAGAGTACACCTAATGCAGGGACTACTACTGTGGTCCAAGCGCAGATGCATCCACCATCGATACAGAGAATGTATCCAGATGTGCCAGTTCTTGAGACGATTTCGAAATTAGTGGTGCCATCGGAGCAAGTGCTCCCAAGGCCAATGCTAGTTCAGACAGAGCTGACTCCAATGTTATTGCCTCTGGCACAGCCACAGGGTTTGCCGAAGTTTACACCGATAACAGGAACACAGTCACCAGTAATGAACCAGGCGATGGGGGTAACTTTCCCACAACGTGCAAATTTCAGAGCAGCTCCAGATGCAATATCACTACCGATTACTGTTGGTCCAGCTATACCTTTATTTGCGAAAAAGAAAGAAAGTGTGGGAGATCAGAATGAAAGGTCACAGATCCTCATGAGAAGGAGAGTGAGTGATCCTGTGCAGATGATATTGTCTGTGGGTGAGACCTTTAATGGATCTAGACCATTAATGGATCTTAGTCCGCTTTGAGCACTTCCAGATGCAGTAAATGGCCCAAATGCGAGTCAAGGTTTGAAACTTTTGACGCTGCAAACCCCAGGTGCAGCGATGCAACAGATACCAGTGCTGAATGCAAGTAACATCTCATTACAGGGATTATCATCCCAGAAATTGAATGAATGGTTAGACAGTGTAAACACACCAGAAAATACATCCAAGGGTGAAGAGCAGATAAATCGTGTGAAGTTAACTACAGAAGCAACAGAGCTAGTTGAGGGAACAATGGGAGATAATAGGTTAGAATCCTATCCAGAAGAAGAGATGAGGTATTTTTGCCCCAGAATTACAAAGGAAGTGAGTAAAATACATCAGAAATTGGCAGAGCTGGCAGAGAACATGGCATTGGGATTAAGAAAACAAGGCATTTGAAACGCAGTTACAGGTTAGATTCTGAGGAATGAAGGCTAACTTGAAAGAATTGTTGCAGAGTGCTCAGATCGGGGGAGCATTAGAAAAGTGGGAAGGTAGATGGGCAAAGAAGAAGGATAAGTGAAAACGAGATTCACAAGAAGGGTCTGAAGATGTTCAGAAAGAAAAGGAATCAGTGAAGATGCCTCCAATGAGAAAAATTCCAGGAGGTCAGTTTGTTCATGTTCCATGGCACTGGAGTGATTTATTATCATTCACAAATGATTTCCCAAAACTAAGAGAGAAAGCGGTTGAGTGGTATCAGCAGACAGACAGGTTTGTGAAACTTTCTAAATGTCTGTGGGAAGACTCAAACACATTGTTGGAGATAGTGGTTCCAGCTGATTTATGGGTTGAGTGTAAGAGAGCAGTAGATTGGCCAACAAGTGAACAGGAAAGGGATAGAGTAACGGATACACCTTCACCTGAGGTGATGAAACATTATTATAAGGTGATTGAGTTGTTGAAGACAAGAATTTCTCCTAAAAATATTGACTGGCAGAGAATTGACAGAACAGTTCAAGAGTCTAAAGAGTTGATACATACCTACTATGAGAGATTGTTAAAGGCGTTTAAAGAGTACAGTGGTAAGGAAGCTATTGAGCTGAAAGACATGTTTCATTTTGTGTTCAGGTTCGTCGAAGGTTTGAGACCAGAAGTAGGACAGATGATTAAGAGTCATTTGATTTGTTGGCAGGCAAAGCCGATTGATGAAGTGTTGCAGTATGCAAAATACTGTAGTGATGAGATTGAATTGAAGCAGAAGAAGCTGAAGGAGAAAGCAATGGTGATGCAAATAAAAGCAACTCAGACAGGAGTGCAAGGAGCTTTAGTACCACCGTTGCCACCGCAGCAGAGAACTGTTATGTTCCAGCCTCAAATGAGAGGTAGAGGTCATGGAATGGACATGATGCCTGGTCCGGATTTGGGTACTGTAGTGGTTCAGACTGACATGCAGGGGATGAAAAATATGTTACTGTGTCATTTGTGTGGAAACATGGGACACTGGAAGCAGGAGTGTCCGTTGATGGCGCAGGATGTTGTCATTCAGCAAGGTGGTGATGTCAGTACATTTCAAACTGTGAAAGTCCCAAGAATGAAAGGATTTATTCCTAATGTTCAGAATTGAGTGCAGAATTTCCAACCCATGCAGCAGGTGCGAGTGCCGCGTGCACAACTAACACAGTTACAACCAATACAGCAGCAGGTTCCCATGGTACCTAGACAGCAAATGCAGATACCTCGAGCCCCGATGGAGCAGCAACAGGTGATGCTTACTAAGCAGGTCACAGGTCAGAGACAAGAAAGAAGTAATGACAAAGTACAACAATTTCTATTTTACAGTGAGGATGAAATAAACGAAGAATGGATCAGTGACAGTTTTGATGGAGGACCGTGTATGCTTGCAGTATCCTTAGAAGTAGATCAGAGAGGACTTTTTGTGAAGGGAAAGGTGACGGGTTATAAGGTCTCATTTTTGGTGGACACAGGAGCTACACACTCTACAGTAGGAAGTGTGGAAGTCCTGAATTTACCTCTTTGAGGCAGAACAGTACAAGTTGTGGGAGTGGAGAACAGGCAGTTGACAAAATCCAATCACAAATCCAGTGCAGGTTGAAATTGGTAATTACCAGGGACTACATAGGTTTGTAGTCTGTGATTTGAGTCCAGTATCCCTACTGGGAATAGACTTACTGTGTAAGACAAAATGCTCCATTAATTTTTCAGACACTAGAATAGTAGTGCAAACTAATAGTGATGATGAGGAGGAACAGGTGGCAGAAATGGTGATGATCAATGCTAGTGAAGAATGCCCATTGATTGAGTTTTTCCCAATGTTTACCATCAGGGAATTGCATACGGATTTACAGGGAACAGTGAAGGAAGATGACTGGGACCTGATGGGTAAAGAAGTTGGTTTGATTAAAGGAGTGGAGCTGATTAAGATCACTTTGAAACCGTATGCAGTATTCCTGCAACTTCCATAGTATAACATGCCACAAGATGCTCTGCTTAAAGTGGCGGAAATAATTGGAGATTTTCTAAAACAAGGGGTTTTGAAGGAAGTGTTGAGCAGCCCATGTAATTCACCAATAATGGGCTTAAAGAAGCCAGGTGGGAAAGTGCGCATTGTGCAGGATTTACGAAAAGTGAACAATCTGGTGGTCAAGTGTTCTCCAGTGGTGCCAAATCCAGCAGTGATAATGTTTCAGATTCCTTGCAATTCAGAGAGGTTCACAGTGGTTGACTTGTCACAAGCTTTCTTTTCCGTGCCTCTTCATGAGGATAGTCAGTTTCTCTTTAGTTTCAAATTCTTAGACAGAGTCTATAGCTGGTGCAGGCTTCCACAAGGGTATACAGAGTCACCATCATTGGTTAATCAGATCTTGAAAAAGAATCTGGAGTCGTTGGAATTGCCATACCAATCGACTCTAGTGCAATACATTGATGATTTGTTGATCGCATCCAAAATGAGGGATGAGTGTAAGTACGGCTCGATTGCCCTGTTGAATCATGTGGGAAATTTTGACATAAGGTATTGCCTGTAAAAGTGTAGTATTGTCAGAAATCAGTGAAATACCTGGGACATCAGATTGAAAAAGGGTCAAGGGGAATCTCTAGGGAGAAAATTACCATGATTTTGCAGAGAAGTCCCCCGACTTCACAGAGAGATGTCAGAATGTTTCTGGGAATGGTAGGTTATTGTCGACAATGGATCCTGAATTTTGCTGAGATTGCCAAACCATTGCAGCAGCTGACACACAAAGATGTCACAGACCCCATTACCCAAGATGAGGATCAGATGAAAGCGTTTACTGAACTGAGAGAGAGTTTGTGCAGAGCTCCAGCATTGGGAATGCCTGATTACATAAAGCCATTCACATTGTTTTGTCATGAATGTGATGCTAGTTCTTTGTCTGTTTTGACACAGGTACATGGAGGTGCTTATCGCCCAGTAACCTATTTTTCAGCTACCTTGGACCCGGTCACAGCAGCTTTACCAGGTTGTCTGAATGCAGTATCCGCAGTTGGTCAAAGTCTTTCTCAATGTGAGGGGGTAGTCATGGGATACCCTTTGACAGTAATGGTACCACACTCTGTTGAATTTTTACTGACAAAGACGAAAACGCAATACTTGACTGGTGCAAGACTGACAAGATATGAGACGAGCATATTGGGTGCTCCAAATGTAACATTGAAAAGATGTACATTGCTGAATCCAGCGACATTGCTTCCAAGTGATACTGTTGAAATTAAAAAAGAGGAAGACATTGAGCATGATTGTCTTGAGGTAACTGAGCTGTGTACAAAACCAAGACCTGATATTAGAGACACGGTTTGGAAGAGAATGACCAAATTATCTTTGTTGATGGTTCATGTCTCAGAGATGGAACAGGGACATTGAGAGCAGGATATGCAGTATGCACAATTACAGGCACATTAGAAGCTTCCGGGCTTCGAGGTGTATATTCTTCACAAGTAGCAGAATTGGTAGCTCTTACTAGAGCATGCGATGTTTCTGCGAGACTAAGAGTCACAATCTATATAGACAATCAATATGGATTTGGAATTGTTCATGATTTTGGTCTGGTGTGGGTGCAAAGAGGGTTTCTAACTTCTACTGGAACCCCAGTGAGAAATGGTGATAAAATAAAGAAGTTGTTGTACACAATACAGTTACCTGACGAAATTGCTGTGGTCAAATGCAGTGCACATCAAAGGTCACAGAATTACATCTCATTGTGAAATAGATATGCAGATCAAGTCGCAAGGTTTTGCGCATTGAACTGTATATTGTATAAGGACGAGTGGGAATTGATGCCTAAGGAAGAAAATATTTGCACAAGTTTTGCTTTAATAGTGATCGATACTTTGGAAATGTTGAAAACATTGCAGGAAAATGCAGATAAGGAGGAGAAACGACTTTGGGTAAAGCTAAAGTGTGCTCAAAGGCCTGATCAAATTTGGATTTCTGAGGAGGGTTAGATGGTGTTGCTCAATAGTTTGTTATCTCAGATGGCCCACTACTATCATGGGCAGGTACACATTGGAAGGGATGCCATGGTCAGGTTGTTCAAGGTTCATTGGTTCAATCCTAAATTCAAGCAAGCAGCAGAGGCAGTATGTCATCGATGTGTAATTTGTCAGTAACTATACGTGGGAAAAGGGGCAGTGGTGAATTTGAGCCACATTGGAGAAGCAGAAGGTCCATTCAGCAGAATGCAACTGGATTTCATTGAGATGCCTGTATGTGGTGGTCTGAAGTACTTGTTGGTGATTGTGTATGTCTTTAGTCATTGGATTGAAGCATATCCCACACGAAGGAATGACAGCCTCACAGAAGCAAAGCTGTTGCTTAGAGAATTAATACCACGGTTCGGATTTCCAATCTCTTTAGAATCAAAGAGAGGAATTCACTTCAATAATGAGGTGAATAAACTCTTATATGCAGCACTAAACATTGAACAGAAGTTGCATGGTAGCTATCGCCCTGAAGCATCAGGACTAGTGGAACAGATGAATGGTACACTGAAATCAAGAATTGCCAAGATATGTGCTGCTACAAATCTGAAATGGCCAGATGCATTACCTTTGGTGTTGATGTCAATGCAAAACATACCTGACAGGTAGACAGGGCTGTCACCCCATGAGATCCTCATGGGCAGAGTAATGAGACTGCCAGCAATTCTAGCCAATGCACTTGTCAATAATACAGGTGATATGGTATTGGACTATGTAAAGGTCTAGCTGATGTGGTTCGCTCTTTCTCTCAGCAGGTGCAGGCCACTACCATGCCACCCATCCATTACCCAGGTTACAATCTGACAGGTGGAGATTGGGTCGTCATTAAGAAACATGTTCGCAAGACCTGTTTGGAACCGCGTTGGAAAGATCCCTACCAGGTGGTGCTAACAACTACGACAGCTGTAAAGTGTGCAGGACTGCTGAACTGGATACACGCAAGTCATACAAAGAGAGTGGTGAGTCCGCAAGATCATGAAGAAGTGTTGTTGTGAGCACCAACAACAGCGAAACAAGTAGCTACATGTGAACCAGAACAAGAGCAAGCTGAACCTGAGGTTGAACCTGAGCTTGTGGAAGATGGGTCTATAACCCCTGTAAGAGACGAGAGTGAAGAATTACAGGACGGTGTGCAAGAACCTATCTCAACGGAGACAGCAGGAGAACCAAGCACATCAGAGGTTCTTCCAGAAGCAGACGGTGCTGAAAAGCAAATAGAGCGAGTGTCTAGAGGGTGAAAGAGTTGAGACGGATCAAAACCAAGTTGATTCGACTCCTCCAGAACCCGTTGCAAGTCCATCAAGAGAAAACACCATAGAGAAATAAAAGGAAAAGAGTCCAATCCTGAGGAGAATACTGACAGAAGGAACAAGAAAAGGAGATAATTGGCCTGAATCGCAAATTGGAAAGAAAAAAAAATGGTCATAAATGAAACAATAGAAGAAGAAGTGGATACTCCGAGGAAGGAAGAATTTAGTGAGGGAGAACTAGATGGTGAAGGAAAGTTGAAAAGGAAGAGAATAGCAACTCGAAGATACGCAGGTCCTGAGTGGGCATATGCAGCTACAAATGAATGGCGACACAAGTTTAAGTCCTTTTGTTTTGATAGAGAAGTTCTGAGTCAGTACTTTGATGTAACCTGAAGGCGATCAATAGACTGAGTTGTTGAGCTGATTTAAAGAGAACCTGAAAAGAAAGACTGTTGAAATAAAACCGGAAGAGACACTGATAACCTGATATGACAATTGGAAACTGGATGTGACAAGCTGTTAATCGATTTTGACAAAGGAAAAAGGGTCCCTGGATGCTAAACTGAACTGTGAGAAAGGAATATTTTTCTTCATTTTTTTTTTTTCCTGTTGCACTTTATCTAAGAGTTACATCTACTTTCTGATTCATTACAGATCATGGCTGAGTTAAATAACCAAGTTAGGAATGCTGGTTATTGGCGGTATTTGAGTGTTGGAATAGCAATTATGTGTGGGATAATGTTCATAATAATGATTGTGGGAATGTCTATTCATGATATGAAAAAGGCTACTGTTGTTTCTGTTCATGAAACTACTACACTAACAGCTTTAGAAAGGTTTAAGTTAGATGAGTACTTGCATGATTATGCTAATGCTCAAGGAGAGCTTTATCCTAATGTATTCTATCGCTTGTTGAATGAGTATGTTGAGACGATGGATGCAAGGAATTGTCTTGTGTGTACGCAATTTCCTTTCTCTGTGGAAGAAGGGTTTACGTACCATAGTCTGCCATTACAATATGGCATTAGCTCAGGTCTGCTACTATCAAGATTCTAAAACCAAGAGTATATACACAATACTTTCATTCTAATTATGATTTTGTGTTTTCTTTTGTTCCTATTATTAGATACCTGAGTAAAATAGCTAAAGAGCATGATATAGTATTAGTTAGAGGCTTCTTTGAACCAATATTAATGTTTGGCACTGCATACGCACACAAGAATAATTTGACAAATTTACTTACACCATTAGAAAAGAGCTTTATGGGTCATACTGATAACAGAAGAAAGGCATTGAAGGAAAAGTTAGAGAAAGGATTAGAAAATCAAACTTATAAGAGTGATTATGCTTACACTGCTATTAAGACACAAGGGAAATTTGCTTTAGATGCATTACATGTAGGGAAGCTTTGTACATATAGGCCAAAATCATGCACTGACACTTTATTTGTGGGTACAAGTGAATGCAGGCATGTGTTTCTGTTACAGAGTAAATCGACGTTTATGCTGAATGGTCAGGCCCCTGCAATTCCTGGGATCTACTATATTTGTGGATTTAATGCTTATTACCATCTTTGGATGGTATGGGACATGCTATTTGGGGATAGTTTTCCCTAAAATTTATCAGATAGACAATTTAAAGAAGGTTCCGAAAGTGACTGAATTACATCATAAGCGACAGAGCAGGGAAACCTCTTTTGCAATTGTGAGAGATATTTTTGGTGCAGTAATTCCTTCTGTAGGAATTATTTTGAATGCAATCAAGATACGGAAGTTGTCTACTATTTTGGATAAGATGCTGATGAATTTTACAGGGGCAATACTCCTGTTAGATACTGAATTAGCTGCGGATAGAGCTATAACGCTTCAAATTAGGCTTGCTTTAGACATACTTTAAGCGAAAGACGGCGGAGTCTGTAGGATGATTAATGCTAGGCATTGCTGCTCTTACATACCTAATAACGATAAGGAGATAAGAGACTTACTCACTAACTTAACTAATTCAAGTAAGTATTTAAAAGAATTGAAGGAACAAGGGGTCTGGGAGAAAGATGGAAAAGTATTTGCTTCAGTGGGAAATTGGTTTAGTCAAATTTGGAATGGGGTATTGTTAAAAATTGTACAGAGAATATTAATTGTGACTGCTTGTACATTAGGATTATGGGGAATATGCAAATTATGGCAAAGAATAACATTAGGGAGATATAAAAATAATCAGAGGAGGGAAGAACCACCTAGGGGAGGAATTTTAGGGAAAATGTAAGAAGAAGACAAAATACAGCAGAAACGGAATTGTAAAGTGTTAGTAAAGAAAGGTGTGATGACATATTTAGTCATCGGAGGAGGGACTGTTGAAGCAGATAAGCTAATTAGAAAATGATTAATGATGTTTATGTGCTTAAGTAATGAAGTTTGTAGAGAAATTAATCATAGTGAAAATAATGTACACGTTTGAAAATGTGCCCTCAGGGTTCGACCGCCATGTGTACTAATATAACTGAACTGTATGAAATAATTAAAATATATGAGAAAAATGTAGTGATATGTCATATTGAAATGTATAACCTATGTTTTTCTTCAATTTGTAGTGTTACCTTAGCCGAACTTAAGGCCTAGTCTTCCTAGGCCTCGCACACATAGAGCAGAAACAATAACCGCATTTGCAAGAAGCTGCTACGGCCTGTCCTTGACTCACCCGATGTTAAAGTTGCTTAGCTAGAATTTTCTGCAGTGTACCGGCGGACAGGAGATGATGAAGACAATTTGATACAATCATGTGTAGAGTAGGCTAAATGTACTTTCCCAGGACTTTAACAATTGAGGGACTAACTGAAGAGGAACATGCAACAATTTCAATACCTGAAAAGCCAGATGATAAGGACATCGTATAGCGGACCAATCTGCATCTTGTGAATGGACTCATATTGAAATTTGTAGATTTGGGAAACAAATACTATGGGTTAAAGTCGTATCTGCTGACTAACTGACCAATTAAGAATTAGAATTAGGGGGATGGACTGGGAGACCCTAATAAAAAGTCATGACAAAGGGCTAAAACGTCAGATGCGAGGGGAGAATAGATGACACCAGGAGACGCTGTCCGAAGATCTGTTGTTGTGCTCATACTCTGTGAGCTTGAGGCGTTGCTGACTAATTGATGACCTGAAGATGAAGATTGACTCGTTGCTGATCCATCCTGGATAGGTAGCTATGAAAATGTGACTGACAAATTGTGCCTTTTCTTCTAGGTACCAACTGTGCTGATTATAGAATTCTCACTTAGATAGATCTTGTTCCAAATTAATGTTTTTCTCTAAATTGTTTTGCATGAAGGCGCACATGCTGATGCTAATCTTGGTTTGGTAGACTGTTAAGGGTGATGTTGACAGTGTCAAATGACTGACAAGCTATTTGCTGAACTCTGCTATTTATGCTGGTATAGTTTTGACAATATGTAGTTGCTTTTGTGCATATTTTCTCATCAAGTTATGTTATGATGTTTTCCATTAACAAATTAACAATTGAGTGAATTGAATACAGATAGAACTAGAGTGTTTTTTTGATTATTGATGTTAAATATTGATTCAATGGTCACTGCATGACTAGGGTACTCCATGCGATCCTAAAGGTTCATCAACCTATAAGCGTCCCCTTGTAAGTTTACTTACTAAGGACCAGGCGAGCTTGCAGCTCTCACAGCTCTCCTTTGCCCACTTCTATTATGCAAATAAGAAGGAATAGGGCAGCTGATATCTAGAATGGAGCCCTATTTGCAATTGCCAGTTGTAACCGCAAATACCCCACAAAAGGATGTGGTGCAAGTTGAACTGGAGAAGGGGGCATGTTTTCCTGGTTGTCTGTTCATTATTGCGAAATCTCTGGTCAGAAACCTATAATTTGACCCGGGCATTTTCTCCCACATTTTATTCAGGTGAAGATAGCTGTCAGACAGCACTAACCTTGAAGCCCAGACTCAACAGGAGCGATGTATGTTTCCACACCTGTCTGATTCCCCTTCCAATCATACAGAAAATAACATGTTGGATAGAATTCTGCCTGGGTAAAGGGTAATAGGATGAGAGATAGCAGATTATTAATCTTGCTGCTCTGATTTGTCATTCAGTAGCAAGCTATGCAAAAAAAGAGTTCATAATCCTTAAAGAATAGTTCTCGAACAAGTAATGTAGTCTAAGTCCACAAGCACAAATTGTTTATAGAATACATCCCTCTCCCCAGTTCAGTCCTTTGCCGAAAAGTATTTCAGCATTCTTCAATGTTTCTCTTATATCTGACAACTAAGTGCTGGCTACATAAAACTCTGTCACTTCAAAATGGCTGCTGCCACTCACAAAGAGAGAAATGTGACTTTAGGGGACATGTAATTTCCTTGGCTGAACTCAGACGTCTTACCTAGCATGAGCAGTCTCTTTTAGCAGCATCAACACTGTGCACATTGTAAGCTTTTTCTGCCTCTGAATGTGTGCATTGTTAGGCAGTTCAGGGTGCTAGGCAAGTTGTGACCAAATCTAGGCTGCGTCAGTCTGCAAAGTTGTGCAGGCCAAGGAGAAACATGACAGCTGACAACTCTCCCTACCAGCATCTTTGTATTGGAAATTGGATTCCAGGGCTGCTGTCACCTGCTGAAGCACACCATCATCCTTATTTGTTTGCAGGTTTAGGTGGAATGGGAAATATGACAGCTGCCCTGGTGTCCTTTTCACAACTGCGAACTGTGTATTTGGCTAGCTTTCACTCATCCTAGATTTCCTAGGGTACACAATGGTGATGGCCAAGGAGGACCAGGGTAGCTGACCATAGCCTAATAATCCCTTGCTCCGCACAATGAGGCCCAGGTCAGGCCATAAGCCCTATCACAGCTTAATGATCTACAACCTAGTTGATTGCCCAGCTGACCCACCCTATTGACTACCTACTCAACCCAATAAATCCAAGCCCTTCTTTGTGACTCCAATTGTAGTCCAGCGACTGCCAATTTGAGCATATGAAATACCCCTCATGGCCAGTAAAACCCTACCTGGCTTAATGACTTTCTATGTGGGTAAGTGACATCTTTCAGTACAGCCTAGAAACTCCATGGCCAGTTTAGTGTCTTTGCTGTCTTCCAGACCAATCAAGATAGAACTCCAGTTCCAGGTCGTTAAGCCTATACCAGCTTACTGCCTCGCAATCCACCCTAGTGACAACCTAGTGACTACCATTCTAGGCTACTGAAATCTACTGACCCAGTCCAGGCATTGGAATGATGAGTACTTTGAATGGATGTACAGATACTGGTTTCAAATTAAAAATGTTGTCTTTTGACCTAGAGTTCTGTGAATTCATGTGGATTAGTAGTGGACACATTTAGACGGTGTGTTAGTCTTTCAGAAGCATTGAAAGCATTCAATTGTAATTTCAGTTGCAATGGGATGAGAATTTGTAAATTGAACATCTGTATGAAAATTCCTTTTCGTATGTGCTCTTTTCTCCTGAATAAGCCTCTATTTATTACTATGCACATTACTACTTATTCCTACTTCTTTGCCTGTTTTTCTTACTTACTTCTAATTACTCCTACTCCTATTCCTATTCCTTCTCAATTGAACTTCGACTCACTCAGAAACATACTTCTACTTAAGTGTATTGTTACTCATTCATAATCAAACTCTTGCGTCTACTTTTACATCTACTCCTACTTATGCCTGCTGTCATCTTCTTACTCCGACTTGCCTATACCTTTGCACTTATACTTAGTCTTAATTACTCACATGCTTACCCTGCTACTCCTACACTTACTCCTACCTATTTCTACATATTCCTACTTCCACATGTAGTCTACAGTTACTTTCATTTACTCATAAACATACCTCTACTATGGCATACTCTTACACCTACTTTTTGCTTCTCTCTTGTTCCCTCTGTCTCTGTCACTTTCTATGTCCCTGTCCATCTCTTTGTCCTTGCAACTCTCTTTGTCCTTTTTTCTCTCTTTGCAACAATTCTTCAGTCCTTTTCCCTCTACCACAGTCGCTTTGTCTGAAATCAGAAACTCTGTTACTTTTAGAGTAATCGTGAGATTGTGAGTCCTGGTTTTCTCAACTTCACAAATCCCGAACTTCCACAGACTTTGTTTCACAACAGCATTATGCTTACAATAGCAACACTTGATCTAATACTAATTTCCAATATTGCTGAGTTAACATTGATTTGGTGATATTCAACTACAACCACGATGTAAAATAACAGAAGCTCTTTTTACCAACAACCTACAAAGCAAAACCTCCATTGTGCAATGAGCCATACAATGAAAAGTCAAGAAAATATTTGTCATTTTTCCCACTTTTTTTACTCGTGATGGTTCTGAGGGGATGCTAGGTTACAGAACTGAGAAAAACAATTGCTTATGTGTAATAACACGTTTTTGTATAAATCTCATAAAGAATATGTTGGAAAATTGATTATTGGTAAGGGAAAATGAGTACCTACACTTAGCAATAGGCCACTAGCCCTCCACTACGTTCAGTTAGGTCTCAATAAATTAACCCCAGCTCAACCCTTGGTAGCTTGGCAATGAGCAACAAGGCTTAACTTAGGAGACAAATTGTAAGTATCACAAACCAGTAATGAAATAAAAGCCAGGAAACAGTTTAAAAATCCAAAACCACTTTATAAAAATAGGACATATTTTAGCTTTAAAATGACACCACGATGAATAAAATCAGATAAAAGGAACCAGAGATATGAATTTTTAAATAATGAGTGTTTTTTTAGAGCTTAGAAATGATTAGCGCCAATCTGGTCATCTGTTCGCACCACGACCGGAACAAAGTCAAAGGTTAAGGCCAACCGCAATGGAGCCCTGCTCGGCTGCAGCAAGCCGGAGGCCTCAGTCAAAAGGTTACCTTCAGACTTAACATTTTCTTGAAGATTTTCTTCAGCAGGACGAAGTCACCAGTATGATCTAATCTCCTGGAGCCCTTCCTCGGATACAGGTCGCGGGAGCTCTTGGTGAAGATTTCTACGTTCAGAATTTGATGAGTTTTCTAGATGAAAATCCTTCAACCGGGGCAAACCTTAATCTTGATCCGATCTCCCTGGAGCCGTCTTCGGATACCCTGTGCGGGAGGTCCCGTTCAACTTTCTACGTTCAGACTCAGGCGGTCATTTTGAACCTGGCGGTAACTACCGTCAACAGCCCGGCAGTGCAGACCGCCAAATAATGAAGCATAGCAGAAACAGCCAGCAGCCCATCGACCCACTGCCATCTTGAAAGCAGCTCTAACGATGGCAGAGGCCACCTCCAAGCCCGCGGAATGGCCCAACCTGACCAGTATATTATGAACACACACTGCCATCAGTTCCGGGGAGGGAACCACCGCCACTCAAAGTCTGGCGGAAACAACCCTTATGAAAGGGAAACACTCACCGGATGCCAACAGAACGCCAACGCTGACATGACGATGACGATGACGATGGTAAGTCCCCAAGCCTAGCACACAAGGGAGGAAAGGGCACAATTACACAACCACCCACCCCACCCACACCGCAATGCACACCCAACCCCTCCCACCACCCCAAGCCATTCACACACTAACAAAATGTACTTACCAGACACAGGTCAACAAATACCTGCACCAATGCACACACCTCTGCACATCACACCCCACAGTGAAACACAGCATAACGGCTCAATTTAGCACCAACATGTCTGCTGGGCAGCAAATTTTAATTTAACAAAAACTATTTACAAAAGGCCACTGGCCAGTACAAAGTTCTGGTAGGGCAAAGATAGCCCACACTTGACTCCCACAATGTAAATGGACACTCCACTGAGTAGGGGCATCAATGGGAAAGCCAGGCACCTCAGGGTTCAGGAGCAGGGTGTGGTGGGGGTGGGGACTCAGGTTTGGAAGGCGGGTCTTTACCGTAGGTTCTGGAGGTAGAGAGGGTTTGGGTTTGCCCTTGGGAGGAGGAGGAGTGGGCCTGGACCAGGGGGTGGCAGAGGGACCAGGGTCAACACAAGCCTTCTTCTCTGGGGAAGGGGCATGGGAATGGGTAGAGCGGACTGCGGAGGACTTGGATGAGGAAGGAGTGGGTTTCAGGAGGCCAGGGGAATGTTTAGGGACAAGACAGGGTGGACCCGTGGTCAACATTTGATCTGGTCAACATGGGAGAGGGAAAGCTTACGAGGTGCAGCTGGAAGGTTTTGGAGACAGGTTTGGGAGTGGAGGATGAGGGAGTGGAGGTATGAGTTGAAGGTCTGCTGTGCTTGGATGCAGGTGCCTGTACAATATGCCCATGTTTGTGGATGTGTGTGGAGTGAATGTCTGTGAGCGTTTTTGTGTCCTGGGAGGTGAGGGGGTGGACACAGTGGGGGAGGTAGATGTTCCTGTGTCTGTCTTTGAATGTTGGGTGTGTGCCTGCATGTGGTGGGACATGTGGTGCCTGTGTTTGTCTGCATGTTTCTTGTGTGTTGATTTGGGTGCACGACTGTCTGCATGTGTGCTTGGAATGGGAGAAGGGAGTGGGGTACTGGAACGGATAGAGGTTGTTGGAGGGGGGACGGAAAGTCCAGGGACACTGGCTGACATCAAACATGAGGCCAGAGCTTGAAAAAATCTCTGGAGGCCAGACAGGGCACCGTGAATGCCTTCCAGGAATGCATTGCATTGCTGCTTCTGCAATGCCAGCCCCTGGATGGCATTCACAATGGTTGTCTGACTAACAGAGATGCTTCTCAGGAGGTCAATAGCCTCCTCAGTGAGTGCAGCAGGGCTAACAGGGGCAGGAGATGAGGTGCTTGGGGCGAAGGAGATGCCCACCCTCCTGAGTGAGCGGGCACGGGCCACATGCTGGGGAGCTACTGGAAGGGCAGTGATGGTATTGGCAGAAGATGTTTTTGGAATGGCTGGGCCCAGTAGGTTCCGCCACCACCAGGGAGCTGCCATTGGAGGAGGTGTCTGAGTCACTACTTCCAGTGGTATTTGCCTCCCATGATCCTCCTCTCACCCTCCAACTCACTGGTCCCCTTGGCATAGGTGGACTCTGCCTCCTGGGAACCATAGCCTGCAGCATCCACACTCGCCGGTGCCTTAGCTCCATCACCAGATTATGCTAAAGCACACAAGGACACAAGACCACGGGGTGGACAAAACAGAAAAAAAGTGGGTCAAATCTAGAGCAAAAATACCTGTTGGCACACATACACCCCCACCCACCTAATGCACTAACCCCCCGCAAACAGAATTCTTCTCCTGAATGTGCCCCTGGCTGCTAGGCAACATCGCACAGTACACTACATGACCATCCTGGCCCTCTACTCCATAACACTTTGCAATGGGACACAATGAGAGACACTGGCAAGACAACAAATCTGCTAATCCATGAGGCTACATCTGAACCAATAGGCCAAAAAGGGACCCCTCACAGGCCTACATTCCCAGCCATATCTACCTAAGCCCACCATCCCACGAACGTAGAGGAGGGCAGGACTGCAGGGACACACCTGTCTATGGGCCTGCCACTACACTGCATGCACCCCATGGCACCTAACTACACTCAGCATAGTAGCATCACATTATTGTAGGTACTCACCCCCTTGTGGCTGCTGTGCTGCCGTCAAGCACCCATCCAAATTGGGATAGGCCACCACCAGCATGCAGAACATTAGGGCGGTCAGGGTCTGACAGGCACTTCTCCCTCGTTGGGAAGCCATGCCCAGCTGGGCCTCTCTGGTCTTCCTGGCCCAGCGTCACAGGTCCTCTCACCGCTTCTTGCAGTGGTTGCTCTGCCAGTTGTAGACCCCCAGGATCTGCACTTCCTTGGCAATGGCTTGCCACATTCCTTTACTGATGGGCAAAGAAGTAGGACAGATTAAAGAAACAGATGTCAGTGTGGGCGCCCCATGCATAAATGCCATGCCAGTTCTACCTCACATGGCCCATGGAGACACTCATATTGACAATAGCCAAGACAACAACTGCCAGACGCATCACAAGTAAGGATCCACACAGCCACCAACAAATCCTACAGGCATCTGCCACATTCACACACATTCAAGGAGGACTAATAGCAACTTACCTGAGCCTCTGGTCACCCATACAGCTTCTCATACAGGGGTAAGACCCCGTCCACCAGCTTCTCAAGCTCCTCCGTGGTGAAGGCCAGGGCCCGTTCCCTTGTAACACTTGCCATTATTAGGCCCAGAGTCAGGACACTGCAGCTCACGCACTGTAGTTCCGTTCCTCTCGAGGAGTAGGAGTCAAGTGGCAAGGGCTTAGAAAAATGGCAGTACTTCGCTCGGCAGTGTGCACCGTCACCACTGGCGATGATCGTGATTGGTCCTGCTTCCCCATATCCGCCAATGCCATCCAATGAAGAGGTGCACGGCGGTGAAAACCGCCTACCGCCATGACGACTAACGCCAGTGGAATGTAGTCACTACCTACACTACACTACCTGTAGGGCAGGGGGCTGCCATTTTGCGTACACCACAGCTTCATAATCTGTCCGGGGTCCTAATCCATGGCTCCATTCCCTCTACCCTTCGTCGAGCAATGGTATGATGAGTAATCCTCCTCATGAAATCACAGTGAGAAGAGTGCCTACACTGTGATGCAATGCAGAATACACACCACACCAGGCAAAACCCAGACAGGATTACCATGTTCTCTGCGTCTGTGTGAGGGGCAATAGTGTTGCATGTACATGTTGAATTGCGGAATATTGTGACTGAAGTGTATGTGGCAAATCAATGTGTCTCTCTTCCCTCCCATACGTACAGACCCATGTGGTGAGGGAGGGCACCATCTGTTTACATACCCCTGGTTGATTTGGCCACCATGGGGGAGCATCACATCATCATCACATACTGCCTGAATTGTGCCACTATCCTGGAACTCTGTGCACAAGTGGAGCCTGTGCTGATGCCAGCTAATACGAATCCCCATGCCATCCCTACAACTGTGCAGGTACTATCTGTGCTACATTTTCTGGCCACAGGCTCATTCAAAGTGACAGTGGGCATGGCAGCTGGTGTATTTCAGCCAATGTTCAGCCACATCCTGTCCAAATTTCTCTATTCCTTAGTGAAACACCTGCAGAGTTATGTCCAGTTTCCCCAAAGGGCCGATCTCACCTCCATCAAATCTGGATTTTATGCTTTTGCAAATATTCCCCATGTGATAGGTGCCATTGATGGTACCCACATCACCCTCATACCCCCAAGAGTAAATGAGCAGCTGTACAGAAATCGTAAAAACTTTCACTCCATTAATGTCCAATTGGTGTGTTCTGCTGATCAGTCCATTACTCTTGTCAATGCAAGGTTCCCAGGATCAGTCCATGACTCCTTTGTCCTAAGAAACAGCAGTGTGCCACACATGATGGGACAACTACAAGGGGACAGAGCTTGGCTCATGGGTGAGTGTGTATGACACTGGATCAGTTATGTAGCTGACAGGCAGACTGTATGCAAGCAGATATTGTGTGCTTCAAGCCTCTTTCACCCACTTTTGCAGGAGATTCTGGCTACCCAAACATGCAATGGCTTCTGACACCTGTGAGGAATCCCAGGAGAGATGCAGAAATCCATTAGAATGAGGGAAATGGTCGCACTAGGAGGGTTACAGAGAGAATCATAGGACTCCTTAAGGCAAGATTCTGCTGCCTTTATCTCTCTGAAGGGTCCCTGTGCTAGGTCCCTGATAAGGTGTGTCAGATAGTGGTAGCCTGCTGCATGCTACACAACTTGGCTCTGAGGAAAGCTATTCCACTACTGGAAGAGTTGGATGCTATGCAACCACCCCTGCCACCTCAGAGGATGGATGAGAGTGAAAGGGATGACATCTACTCCAGGACCCAGCTAGTCCGGCTATACTTCTAGTGACTCTCAAGTAGTGTTCTATGTTACCAATGGGTTTACTGCATTGTTTCAGGGTGACGTATGTGCAAAGTGTTGTGGTGTCCTTTACCACTGACGTGTAGACTTAGGCCCATATTTATACATTTTTAGTGCCGCATTTGCCCCGCTTTTGCGTCAAAAAGCGGGGCAAATGTGGTGCTAAAAAAGTATAAATATGGGCCTTAATGTGTGAAGAAGGAGCTGTGTGTTACAGCAATGGAATGTACAGTGTAACATATTTAGAACACTGCAGTCTGTTAGACCCCCTCCTGCAATAAAACAGCATTATGATGTAAACTGCCCACTATATACACATTTGCATTTGTTTGCACATATAAATGAAGAACAGATATTTTGAGTGTACAGGTGTTTTTTTATTGAAACAAAACACATCCATGACTGATGGGCAAGTGTAAGGGAGTGGGCACATGGTATACAAAATACTCAGGTACATTTCCACAGCTGTTTGTTGCACAGGGGCCATGGTAGTATTGAGGTGTTTTCATTCCTCCATGGCCTCGTGATGGTGTGCTACCTGCAGATTCTGATTCTCCTCCAGCATGGCCAGGATCTGGGCCATCCTTTCCTGGGAGTGGTGGTATGCTCCCAGGACCTCAGCAATGGCCTCCTGGGCAGCAGCATCAAACTTGGCCCACCCCTGAACCACTGCTCCTGTCCCACTGACCTTAGCCCCCTCTCCCCTGCACAGGTCTGGCAGTCCCACTTGCACTGAGCCTATCATCATCCTGCCTGGTGGTAGGTGGAGATTCAGGACTCTTTCCTTGCAGGCAGCCAGTACATGGCCTGGAGACACTGGTGTGGGGGCGTTGGCCAGAGCTGATGGTGGTGGCTGAGTGATAGGGATGTCAGTGGTGTCCTGGGTGGGGCTACTGGGGGGTGAGTGTCTAGGGCTGTGGGATGGGCCAGGGTTCTCCTCTGTGACTAGACATCCCTTGGGACTCTCCTGAGTGGGGCCTTCGCCTTCATGTGGAGTACTGGCATGGGTGGTGGTGCCTGTGGGTGTGAGAACAGAGATGTGGGTGTCCTCTACTTTCATGTCCCTTGCAGCTGTGCTTAGGTGTTTTTGGTGGTTCCTTTCTCAAGTGGTGGCATGCAGGGTCCCTTGGTGTTCTTTTGGATGCATTTGGTGGGGGGAGTGGTGCATTCTGGGTGTTGTGGTGCTCCTGCCATTTCATACACGGGCTGTTGACTGTGCACAGGGGGCTGGATAATGGTTTGTATGGGGAGTTGTGGGCATGCTGGGGACATGGGTAGGTGTGTGTAGGTGTTTTGGGCTTGGTAGTGGATGGGGTATGGTAGTAGTGAGAGGGATAGGGTGATACATGGAATGCAGGTGTATTTGACTTAACTGAGTCCAGTCCTCCAGAGAGTCCAGTGAGGCCCTCCAGGTGTAGGATGGCCATGACCCTCTACTCCCAGTCGGTGTATTCCGGGGGAGGAGTTGGGGGAGCACCACCAGTCTTCTGTACGGCGATGTTGTGTCGTGATGCCATGGACCGTACCTTCCCACGCAGGTCATTCCATCTCTTCCTGATGTCATCCCTTGTGCGTGGATAGTTTCCTACTGCGTTGACCTTGTTGACTATCCTCTACCATAGCTCTCGCTTCTTAACCATGGGCATCTGCTGCATCTGTGCCCCAAGTATCTGGGGTTTAACTCTGAGTATTTTGTCCACCATGGTCCTCAGCTCCCTGTTGGTGAAGAGGGGGGGCTTAGGGGGTGCCCTGGTGTGTGTTGTGGGTGGTGTGTTGTGTGTGTGACTTTTGTGGTGGTTGTTTGTATGTGTGCTGTCGTGTGGTTTTCTGTGGTGCTGTTGGTGTTGCAAAGGATTGTGGGTTGTGTGTGAGTGTGTTTTATAGTGGCATGGATGTGTGTGTCAGTTGTGTGGTTTTCAAATTTACCAATGTGTGGTTCTGTTGTTGGTGGTTCCCATTTCTGAGCACGGCGGTCATTACCGCCAATGGCCGTTCGACATCCACTGTCCGCCGCACTGATTTGTGCATCATTATTTGGTGGGTGCGGGATTTGTAGGGATGGTGGTGGCGGGATGCTGTGTCCTGCCTTTCCGCCGTTGTTGGTCCTGACGGTGAGTGGAGGTTGTACATTTTTGGGCAGACTGTGTTTTTGGCATCATTATTCAGCGGTGTCAGTCCACCACCACTGGCGGTCTTTTGTTTACTGTAAGCACAGCGGTCAGCGGTTATTACCATCAGATTCATAATGAGGGCCTTAGTCTCTTTTTCTGATATTTTCTTCAGTGGGATGAACCTGCAAGTCAGGCAGGGTCACGGTTGAGGCAAGCTAGAGTTGCAGCAGCGGGTTGTTCCTTTTATGGAGCTTTTGCCAAAAATTCTCCAAAGTTCTCCAAATTTCTGGATTTCCTTCCAGAAGGTTTTTTAAGGACTTTTAGGAGTCCAGAGCTCACTCCACGGTTCCAGAAGCTCTGAGGTGCTCCTTGAGGGTGAGGACTACAACTCCCAGAATGCACCTGGTGCAAACTACAAATTGGCCACTAGGCAGAGATCAGCTGGGAGTTGATGCAGGAGAATCTGGTTAGCAATTTTTCACCTGTAGCAAACAGGGAGTCCCTCCTTGAACCAGTTGAAACTAGACAATGTCCTTCCTGTGGTGAAGCCCAAGTGTGCAGCTGGTGCAGACCTTCTGAGTGCAGTGTCCAGGTGCAGGTCAGGGGTCCAGCAGGGCAGTCCTTCTTCTTCTGATGTTCTTCGTTGTAGGGATCCGAGGTGTGGGTGCAGCTCTGCCATATTTATCCTTGCTTCTGGTTGAAAAACAGGGGGCTCCCGCTTCTCCAATCAGATGCAGGGTCCTTCACGCTGTGATGACCACTTCCTGGTAAGTGTGGCAAAAATCAAGTCCAGAGAGCAACATTCTTCAAAAATCCATCATGGCTGAAACTGATTTTTGGAGTTTACATCTGGCTGAGTCCACCCACTGGTGTGGCTAAAAATCCTAAACACACCCCTCTCCTGCCCTCTCCTAATCTAATCTAGAGGGCACCTAATTTTCTGGGATTGCAGGATGTGAGGGAGTTGATGGGTTGCTCCAAATGTCTTTCCCTGCCTTTGAAAAACAGTTTGGCAGTCCTTCCTGCTTCACCATCTGCTGAGGTAAGTCTCTTCCCAGAGGGACATCCCTTTGTGTTCAGCCCAGGCCACTTCACACCTCATCAAGGCTGCCTGGCCAGGCTGCCAGAGGCTGGGCAATCAGAGAAGGGCCCTACAGAGCTGAATTTGACAACTTTTCATGTAGAATTTAAAACTCTTTACCTTAAATTAAATCCAACAATTGTAAGTTGTGAGATTTATTATAACAATTAATTTGATACCACACTTGAGGTATCTGACACTTAAGGGGACTTTGTTAATTAAAATAAAGTTTCCCCATTTTAGCCTATGGAGGCCATTCACTACAGTGAGGGAAAAATTAATTTGGCCATTTTACCTCACCAAGGCTTATAAAACAATTGTTATAAGGTCTCTGGTTATAGTTACATGGCACTCAACCCTAGGGGCACATAGGGCACACCTTAGGGGTGACATATGTAAAACTAAGGTAGTTTAAGACTTTGGAAGTAATTTTGATTCCAAAGACGAATTTGCATATAACTTTAGTTTAAAAGCAGCCATCAAGGCAGGTCTGCCTTTAAAATGACACTGGGCACCTCAGGAACCACCGAAACCAGGAAGACGGTCACCCAGGCACTCGTCACCAGCCGACTGGACTACGGTAACACCCTCTACACCGGAACCACGGCCAAACTACAGAAAAGGCTCCAACGCATCCAGAACGCCTCCGCACGCCTCATCCTTGACATCCCCCGTCACAGCCACATCTCCGGACACCTGAGAGACTTGCACTGGCTCCCCGTCAGCAAGAGAATCACGTTCCGTCTTCTCACCCATGCACACAAGGCCCTCCACGACCTGGGCCCCAGGTACCTCAACAACCGCCTGACCTTCTACACTCCCACCCGCCAGCTACGATCGACCAGCCACGCCCTCGCCGCCGTGCCACGCATTAGAAAAGCCACCATGGGAGGAAGATCCTTTTCCTACCTGGCAGCCAAGACTTGGAACTCCCTCCCCATCCACCTCCGCCTGACCCAAGACCACCTCTCCTTCAGGAAGCAACTCAAGACCTGGCTGTTCGAGCAGTAGCGGTCCCCCCTCCCCCAGCGCCTTGAGACCCTCCGGGTGAGTAGCGCGCTATACAAATTTCTTGATTGATTGATTGAGCAGTGCACCTATGGGTGCACTACCTATGCTGGGGTCCCTAAACCTACATGCCCTACCATTTACTAGGGACTTATAGGTAGGTTAATATTACCAATTATAATTCGCCTAAGTTGCATGTCCACTTTACACAGAGCACTGGCGCTGGGACTGGTAAGCAGTTCCCAGGGCACAGCTACGAGTCAGTAACCACCAGTATCTGTCCAAAAAGTTTGGGTAGTGACCAGGGCAAAAAGGAGGACTTTCCTACAGACTACTAAACTGAACTTCATTTTCATGCATAATCAACATTAGTAATACTCCTGTGAGAAAAAATATTCAGCAAATCTTTATTCACTTTAACAGTTGTGGGTCCACTCTCAAAATCAAACTCGACCCACGCAGCAAAACTTCAAACAATCCTACAAAGTCAGTAACCAACATTCTGGCTGTTCAGCAATCTCAAAAGAGAATTGTGAAACACTGTGCACGTTTATCAGACTACCTGCCCACTATACATCCACTAAGAAACTCATTAATCCTCCTATCCATTTTTGGCCACAAATACAGTTTTTTCCATCTAATTCTCCTTTATACTGTCAAAACGATATGTCATAGGCCACCAAAATAAATTACTACTACCATCAAGATTAGGCACATTTGTTTGCTCTCTGTTGCAAAGTTTCATCTATCTCTGGCAAGTCATAATTGGCCTTCCAAAAGGCATGGGAAAGAGAAACTTAGAGACATATTTAAGAGCCCCTAGTGCCATTTGAACACCACATTAGTGTAATTTTTTTACACCAATGTGGCGATAGAAGGCCAAAATGCCATGCCATATTTACAAAGTGGCTCAATGCAAGCATTGCGCCACTTTGTAACCCTTTGCGCTACATTATGCCTGTGCCAGGCATAATGTATACAAAAGGGGTGTTTCCCTGTTGGGGGCCCTGGAAAATGGTGCAAAGAAATCTAAGAGATTTCTTTGCGTCATTTTTTTCGGCACTTTCAACACCTGCACACAGCTGGCATTAAGAGAAGGCTCCCATTGGTTACGGTGGGCCTCTGGGTGCTTTGCAGGATTAGCATCAACATTTTTGATGCTAATCCTGCAAAGCGCTGGACTAGCGTAAAAAATTCTAATGCTAGTCCCCTAACTACCACCATGGGGGCCTTAGGGGGGTGCTAAGGGGCGCAAGCAAAGTGGGGCTGCACTGTGTGCAGTGCCATGTTTCTTAAATATGCTTCTAAGGGCCCTATTTAAGAATAGTCGCGCTGCACCCAGTGCAGCACCACTTTTCTTGTGCCCCCCAAATGCCATCATGTGTGCGCTGTATCTAAGATACAGGGCACCATAGTGGTAGTTATGAAAACAAGCATCAACATTTTTGACATTAGTTCAGAGCTTTGCAGGATTAGCGTAAACAATTTTGACGCTAAACCTGCAAAGGCCATTGAGGCCCATTGTATACAATGGTGTGCCTCCTTTTAACGCCTGCTCTGAGCAGGCATTAAAAGTGCTGAAAAAAATGATGCAAAGAAATCTCAATTTTATTTGTGCCATTTTTGGGGGCCCCCTAATGGGGGGACAAGTCCTTTTCATACATTATGCCTGATGCATGCATAATGTAGCGCAAAGGGTTACAAAGTGGAGCAATGAATGCATTGCACTACTTTGTAAATTTGGCATTGCGATTTTGGCCTTGTTGGGCCACATTAGTGTAAAAAAAGAATGCTAATGTGGAGGAAGGAGGAACTAGGGGCTCGTAATCTGCCCCTAAATGGTTATCCCTAGATCATTTAATTCATACTAAATTCATATCCTTTCCAAATATGTATTATACCCATAACCATATTGTAGGCTTTCTGAGGTAGTATATTGTCAGGTACAGCAGAAATGTCTATCGCTTTTACCACACACTCATTGTCAGTCACTGTTCAGTCTTCCTCAGAATCTCGAAAACACATACTACCTAAGTATTTCACTTTACTACTATATTTGTACAACTTCAATGTCAATCTTTCGAGTACTAAACAATACCTTAGACCAGTGGTCTCTAAACTTTTTAATGCTGTGCCCCACCAGTTGAAAAATAAAAATCATTGGACCCCCCCATTTAGAATTTTTCACAATTATTTTATAAACATGGCAATGTTTAAATATGTGTAGATCTATTTAAACATTGCAGTTAAGTACTGTTACCTTTTTAAAAATGTAATAACATACTTCAGCTAAAAACAAAGGCCTCTTATCTGTAAAATGCTTCTTTTGGCCAGAGTCTGGCACCCCCCTGGGATCACTTGAGGCCCCCCTATGGGGGCCCACCCCCCAGTTTGAAGACCTCTGCCTTAGACACACCATTTTGATTTATCAAATGCACAAGAAAATTCTCATCCATATTGACATTAAATTAGGCCTCCGCCCCCAAAATTAATTTATGATGGTCAAACAGCCATAAACATGCAAAAACATGTTATTCAATCATCAAATACTCATCCAACCTCAAGGTCTTTGAAGCAAACATAATAACATTTTCTTTTCACAAACAGACACAGCATTGTTTCCAGACCCAAAGACATTTCACATGATGTTGCAATTTATTTCACAATAGATATTTTAGACTCAGGATTGAAGCTTTAACAGTTTCCTCATTCATTCTATTAAAGAGTTTTTCTTGATTTGAATTCCTTTCAAATGAGGCCTGTTTGAAGAAACATTTCTATGGCTAAGTAAGCAGAGAAAAATCTCTCAGTACTCAATCTGCCACAAACCTAACTAAATGTATTTCTTATAAAAAAAAGAAGCAGAACAGGTAGCACTCCATTAATCAAAATTGGTTTAGGCTTAAGCCCTTCAGAAGGCAGTCACTTCCCGAGTTCCCACAACCACAGTTAAAAATGTATATGTTTTCTGGTTACCACTCAATGCTTTCTCTTTAACTGTCGACAGTACCTTGTGACTGATGGCAATGACACATGTTGTTGAGTACTAAAACGATTTCCATCATCTAACTTTGAACAGAACACGAAAAAAAGAAAGAATGAGAAGAGAAAGAGAAAGAGAAAGAGAAAGAGTGGCAAACATTGCCAAAGGACAAAAGCATTGATGATTAAATTAAGAACCTGCAGGATTGAGAAAAAAGCAGGGAGGTTGGTGGATGAACAGTCTTAAAATAAGATCAAGGTGAGAGAGCCTTGGTATTCAGTAACCAAAGCATTAGCGAAAGTGGCAGACTAATAAGGAACACTTTACACATTTGCACTTATTTAATTTAATTGTGTAAAAAAGAAGAAACACAACAACAGGCCTTTTCCATCTATGCACCTAGGTACTGGAACGACATCCTGGTATCCATCATGACCACCCCAACGCTGCTCCAATTTAGGAAAGAGTTGAAGACTCACCTCATTAAAGAACAATACACCTCAACGCTTTAACCATCCACAACTCAGCTTCCTCTCCTATTACCCGCTGACTTTAAGCCTGCCCTTGACAAAGTACAGCTCTCTGCTGTCTTTGGGTTAGGTTCACGCTATAGAAATACCATATACATACATACAAACACACATACATGCATTTTTTAAATAAAATAAAGCAGAGAGTATTGATAAATATGTATCTAAAGCAGTGTTCCTTCACAAAGTTTACATATACTAAAAGCATCTTGAAGTTCACCATGACAGGGCAGACCTTTTTGGAAAAGTAAACGCACATTTATTTTTTAAAATGCAGACACCCCTGGGGCTAAACCAAAAGGTAGAAATGTGAAAATGATATCGGGCAAGGCTACCCCATCCTGCACCTAAATCTCTCTTGGAAAAGCATTAGGTGTTTTCTAATAATGTCATACAACCACAACTCTTGCACTACAGACACATGTTTAGAGGACCCCAAATTAAGATTAATCTTTAATCCTCCCTGATGCATCAAACCCAATTATTTAAAATGTTTATAGGTCTGTGCTCTTTCCTGGCAAATAGGTGCTCTTTAAAAGTTTTCTCTCCCCAAAATATCACTTCAAAGTAACTGAACTACCACCTTAAGCACGAGGAACTGTATTGTGAGATTTAAGATAATTGAAAGGTTTGAAGCTA
Organism: Pleurodeles waltl; assembly: GCF_031143425.1. Lineage (NCBI taxonomy): Eukaryota > Metazoa > Chordata > Amphibia > Caudata > Salamandridae > Pleurodeles > Pleurodeles waltl. The sequence continues at coordinate 304,184,511 of NC_090450.1, read as the reverse complement.
TGTAGTAACACAGTAATAGAAGCGTAGATTCATTAGGTTAAATAATGCAGCACCTCAAGAACCTCTGACATCCAAAGATACAAAGCCCATATTTATACTTTTTTAGCGCTGCATTTGTGCCACTTTGTAACGCGAAAATGGCGCAAACTTACAAAATACAAATGTATTTTGCAAGTTTGCGCTGTTTTTACATCAAAAAATGATGCAAATGCGGCTCTAAAAAAGTATTAATATGGGCCTAAATTCCTAAAAAGCATACTAAGGAGGAGAAAAGGAAGAGAAGAGAAGGAAGACAGCAGAAGAAAGGATAGGACATACAATAACAACCACACAATACGTGGTACATAATGACAATACATTTCCTTTCACTTAAACATGCAACTAAAGGAAAAGACAATATAAAAAGGAAGTAACATGAATTCTGCAGTTTTCTCCAGAGCAGTTTCCTACACCTTGCATTATGTTTACCCTAAAGTAATGGGGTATCTACTTTCAGATATCACTGTTGGGGAGGGGTGTTTAGCTCCGTAGATGAGAATGCACACAAAGAACCCACTCTTTGATATTTCAATATGTTTTCCTGGGAGAAGCTAACATAAGGTTGAATCACAGGCTTATACTCCAAAAGGATATTGATCTTAGGAGGAGTCCTCCTAACCAGGAGCTATATCCCCATTCCACTTTGACACCTTTCCAGCATTTCAGCCACTATCATTATGGATCACCTATTGACTTTCATGACTTTCACAAGGCATGAGAAATTGGACTCAGTTGTTATCCTTGACAATTGAACACTCAACCAGTCACCAACGTTAACATATAGAATCTTGCTTTAGTGATTTCTAACAGAAAGGGGCACCTGATTCATGAATCCAATGCAATAATTTCCTCTGTTTGACTTGTCTGTTACGTTTGAGAACATTTAAGGCTGTTGTGATGCAAAATGCTGTACTTTCCTAAAACTTCTTTCATATATGCAGGACACAGTTATACTCCATTATCTGTGACAAAGGTTGCTGGGAATTCTTCCTTACAAATTACATCAGTGAAGAATTCCAAGACTCAACAAATTTCACTTTGGGCCATTTCAAGTGGCAGTCTATTAAAACAAGTGCACATTTCAGTTGGTTAGATAGCACTTGGAAAGGCTCTGTAATATCTAAAGTGCACTTTTACAAAGCAAAGGTAAGCTTTTTGATAGGGAACATTGGCACAGTGGATGTTTCAACAAATTTGTCAGAATCAGCACAGATTTCATAATCTCTCACCCACTTTCCTGCTTTACAATGCATACAACGCCACCAGAAGTGTGATTGCAGTACGGTCTTCAACACAGACATGCCCATCTGTTCTTGGTTTCCATTCTCTAGCAATTTATGTCAGACTTCTTCAGGTGGCACACAATTTTCATTTCTCAATGTCAAATTACCTCCTAATGCTAGTTCCACGGCTACATGACTGAGCAAACCCAAGTTCCTATGCAATATCTGAGTCAAGTTCTATGCAATGTGCCCTTCAAGATAATTGTGGAATATTCTGAAGGTCTCACTGTTGATATGAGCTGCCTACCAGTCTTCCCCAGAGAAGCCTCACAATTTCTGGTTAACCCTCTCCTGTGTAGAAGATATTATATTATTCTGATCATCATTATAGGTTGGAAGAAGAATGTTTCAAGTAGAGGGGTAACAGTCAGAAATGGCATTCTTTTTCTGGGAGCAAACGAGATCTCAAAACAGTATGCTTGTAGTTTCAAACATAATCTTGGTATGCTGGCCGTAGAATTTCTTCCTGTACCTGGAGACAAGATATTTACCAATTATTTGTGGTTTCATGTTAAACATCTTCACCAACAGATAGTACCAGAAAGGTTCAATGGCTCAAATACAGGCTAACATTGCCCTCTTAGTTTCCATGTATTTATGCTCAGTAGCAAACATACCATTTCATTCAGAATTGCTAGAATTTAGGTTAACACAGCCACTAAGTCATACACACTTGCATCTACAGTGATGCCTTACCACTACAGTACACCTTGGGAGTAGGAGCACTGGCAATATTTACTGATTCAAAAACGTTACTATTGTAAAATGAAGCATCTGAATTGTATTACTGAAGGTGTACTTACCGTAGAAAATTGGAAATTGATATATGCGTTCTTTAATGATTGATTTTCACATACTGAAATTTAGTTATCATGCACATTTATATTCATGTACTCTGATTTTGGCATTATTGTGATACTGCATAGAATCAAAATAAACTTATAATCATGTATTTAAATGAGCACTAAGGGGGTCATTCTGACCTCGGCGGTAAAAGGCCCTTACCGCCGGTCAGAAGTCCGCCATTCTACCGCCGCGGCCGCGGTAAACCGCCACGGTCATTCTGACCACCAACTGTGAAACCGCCAAAAACCCGACATCCAAGGAAGGCCGCCTCCTCAGCGGGCCGCGGAAAACTGGAGATGACCAAACCTCCACCGTCACGCCAACACAAACACGCCCATGCCATTCTGACCCACGAATCCACGCGGCGGTCTTTCAACCGCGGTATTCCATTGGCGGTACACACCGCCGCGGTCAAAATACACACCCAGCTCCAAAACACAGCCACATTGGACAATTTGAAATACACACACCTGACACACATACAAACAACACTCCCACACATCCAATCAACTATAAAACACACACCGACATCACCCACAAACCCCCACTAGTTGGAAATCGGAGAGAAGGAGATAGAGATAGAGAGAGCGAGCACAGCAAACGAAAACCCCAACACACACAGGAACCCAACTTCATCACCCACACCACATTTACGCACACATCACCACATATCACCACGCACATCACCACAAACACCACCCCACACCTCATCCACACCACCCCATGGCACCCCAAAGACACCCCAGGTTCTCGGACCAAGAACTCAGGGTCATTGTGGAGGAAATTATAAGGGTTGAGCCCCAGCTCTTCGGCACACAGGTGCAGCACACCACTATAGCAAGGAAGGCTGAGCTATGGCAAAGGATCGTAGACAGGGTCAACGCTGTGGGACAGCATCCCAGAAATCGGGAAGATATCAGAAAGCGATGGAACGACCTACGGGGGAAGGTGCGCTCGATGGTGTCGCGACACAACATCGCTGTGCAGAAGACTGGCGGCGGACCCCCACCCACTCCACCCCAATTCACAGCATGGGAGCAAGAGGTAGTAAACATCCTGCATCCTGTTGGCCTCGCTGGAGTACACAGAGGAATGGACTCTGGTAAGTCGAATCTCAACTACTTCACCCCCCCAACCACCAGCATGCCAACCCCCCTCCTCACCCCCAATCTCAACCCCCCAGCACACAACCTCCCTGCCAATGTCTCACCAGCACAACCCACCCTAAACAACACCAACCCCTGAATGCCAACACAAACCATAGACAGCCACCACCAAAGCATGACCATTGCACATACCCATACACCCCCCCCCCCACCACCCTCACAACACCTCCCACAAGGGAATGCCAGCACTGGGGGACAAGGGCACTCAAAATGCACGCCATGGCACACACAGAAACAATAACCATACTCCTTTACCCCTGCAGGGCCCGAACGCCAACACACCGCCACGGAGGGTCCAGATTTGTCCATCCCACCCCCAGAACAGGCCCCCAGCGAGGACAGCAGCTCTGTCGACCTAGAACCTGATGACCAGCCCGGACCATTGGGGACCTCTGGACAGTCGGTTCCCCACACACAGACACAGGACACAGCAGACCCAACCCCCTCTGGGAACACCAGCACAGCTCCCACCCAGTGGGCCCATGCCTCTGTCTCGCGGACGCGTCAATCAGCGGTGTGTCCGCCACTACAGGGCACCCAGGCTGACCCAACACCCCAACAACAACAGGGACCTGGGGGCAGTGGTAGTGGGCACACCGTCCAGGGGACAGAGGCCCGGTGAAACAGGGCAACTGGGAGGGCTGCTGTGCGACAGGGGGGGGAGGACAGGCCCAGGGAACCGACTCTCCAAGAGGCCCTCACCACCATCATGGGAGCATACCATCACTCCCAGGAGACGATGGCGACGGTACTGGCCAGGTTCACCGAGATCCAGGCACAGCAGGAGGAACGGTACATGGGGTTCAGCAATGAACTCAGGAACATCGCTACCGCTATGGGGACCATAGTCCAGGCCCTCAACCGGATAGAAACCACATTGCGGGACCATGTGGCACCACAAAGGGCCCCTGTCACTAGCCAGGAACAGCCTACCACCTCCGCCGGCGCTAGTGGTCAGGTGGCCCCCACAGAACGACGGGCCACCAGAACCCCACCTCCTGCTGAAGAACAACCACCCCGCAAGAGGAACCTGAGATCTCACAAGAAGACAGAGTAGGATGCCAAAACCCCCGCCAGCATAAGATACCCCCTGATGTCATCCCACTGTCCCACAGTGTCACCCTGTCCAACCTTGAACTGCCCCTGCTCCATCCTTCCACAGGCATATGGAAAATGCACCTGTGAAACTGAGAACTGGGCTCTGCCATGGACATAACTCCACCCTCACCCATCACCGTTTTAATATCATGTACCAATATCTAGCACTAAAAATAAATCACTCATTGCACTGAAATCTTTCAGGAGTCAGCCTGTATTATTTACAAATCTATAACACATTACTGATCAATAATGTTCTGTTATTTTTGTGATGACAACATACCGATGTCAAAAAGCATTAGTCCATGGGCTAACCAAGCAGAAGTCACGCAGTGGGTCATACAGCACTGAAAAGGAAAGGGAAAATCAAACATCAGTTTAAAAGAACTGGGGGGAAATACACAAAGTAAAGATGCATGGGGCTTTCAGTAAATGTTAAATGGCGTGTGTGATTCTTACCTGTGTGCTACTGAAAATACTGTTGGATAACTCTGTCCCTGTTGTCTGGGTCGTCCTCTTCGTCTTCCTCCTCTTCACTCTCCGCAGGCTCCACAGCTGCTTCAACACCACCATCTGGACCAACCTCCTGCAGGAAAGGCACCTGACGTCGCAATGCCAGATTGTGAAGCATACAGCAGGCCACGATGATCTGGCACACCTTCTTTGGTGAGTACATCAGGGATCCCCCTGTCATATGCAGGCACCTAAACCTGGCCTTCAGGAGGCCAATGGTTCTTTCTATGATCCTCCTAGTTCGCCCATGGGCCTCATTGTACCGTTCCTCTGCTCTGGTCCGGGGATTCCTCACTGGGGTCAATAGCCAAGGCAGGTTGGGATAACCAGAGTCACCAATTAGCCACACACGTTGTCTCTGTAGCTGTTCCATCACATAAGGGATGCTGCTATTACGCATCACATACGCGTCATGCACTGACCCAGGGAACTTGGCATTCACATGGGAGATGTACTGGTCAGCCAAACAGACCACCTGGACGTTCATAGAATGGTAACTTTTCCTGTTTCTGTACACCTGCTCATCGTCTTTTGGGGGTACTAAAGCCACATGGGTCCCATCAATGGCACCAATTATGTTGGGGATATGTCCAAGGGCATAAAAATCACCCTTCACAGTGGCCAAATCAACCTCCTCAGGAAATACAATGTAGCTCCGCATGTGTTTCGTCAGGGCAGACAACACTCTAGACAAAAATTTTGAAAACATAGGCTGAGACATTCCAGATGACATGGCCACTGTTGTCTGGAATGAGCCACTTGCCAAAAAATGGAGGACTGACAGAACCTGCACTAGAGGGGGAATTCCTGTGGGTTGGCGGATGGGGGACATCAGGGCTGGCTCCAGCTGGGCACACAGTTCAAGTATAGTGGCTCGGTCAAGTCGGTATCGTAGTATGATATGGCGTTCTTCCATTGTCGACAGGTCCACCAGCGGTCGGTACACGCGAGGATTCATCCTTCTCCTCGCAAGTCCCAGCGGGCGGTGCCTAGGAAGGACAACATGGAGCACAGAGTCAAGCAAATCACAGGTATGTTCACCACAGCATGGCAAGCACACGATTATCTATGTATTGAAAGGCGTGTATGTGTGGCAATGCAAGGCCTAGGCCTGTGTGACGCAGTACAAAATATGCCATGTGGGCCCTTGAAATGGCGGCTGCCTGACCTGTGAAGTGGGACAATGGGATGTGAGGTCAATGCGCTGGCGTGGCACACCGTGGCGGTAGGCGGTCGAAGACCGCTATACGAAGCCGCATTGGCTAACATTGAAGCCTATGGGTTTCAGGAGCCAATGACGAGGTGTGCCGGCGGTCGCGGTACGCACCGCCGCGGTACGCACCGCCACGGGCGTGACCGCCATTTTCTATCTGCTTAATCACTCGAGACCTGATCATCCACAGGAGAGGACTGTTAGAAATGGGGTCTTTGGTTGACAGTCAGGTTACCCCCTGTTCAAGCAAGGACCCTCACTCTAGTTAGGATAAAAGAGAATCACCCTCAGCTAACCCCTGCTTACCCCCTTGGTAGCTTGGCAGAGCAGTAGGCTTAACCTCAGAGTGCTGGGCGTAAAGTATTTGTACCAACACACACAGTAACTTAATGAAAACACTACAAAATGACACAACACCAGTTTAGAAAAATAGGAAATATTTATCTAGACAAACAAGACCAAAACGACAAAAATCCAACATACACAAGTCAAGTTATGATTTTTTTAAAGGTTTAAAATAAAAAGAGTCTTTAGGTAGTTGTAACACCACACTAGCGCTGCTAGCGTGAAAATGTACCTGGTTTGCGGCAAAAATAACCCCGCACGGGCGGTGTGCGTCGAAAATAACCCTGCACGGGTATATGCGTCGAAAACAGCTCGGCACGGCGATGCGCGTCGAAAAAGCCAGCCACGCGACGGTCCGAAAGTCCCGCGGCGCAGGTTGCGATCTCTCAGCCTTCGTCAGCGATGCTGCGCGTCGTTTCTCCTGCTCCGGGCGTCGATTCTCCGGTCGCGTTTCCTGCGGCGTCGTTTCTCAGCTGCGGAGCCGGCGTCGCGTCGTTTTCTCAGCCGCGATCGGATTCGCGTCGATCTTTTCCCCGCACGGCGCTCGGTGCGTGTATTTTTGTCCTTAGGCTGCCAGCCTCTCCTTTCAGGGTCCCAGGAACTGGAAGGGCACCACAGAGCAGAGTAGGGGTCTCTCCAGAGACTCCAGGTGCTGGCAGGAAGAAGTCTTTGCTATCCCTGAGACTTCAACAACAGGAGGCAAGCTCTACATCAAGCCCTTGGAGATTTCTTCTTCAAGATGGAAGGCACACAAAGTCCAGTCTTTTCCCTCTTACTCAGGCAGAAGCAGCACTGCAGGAAAGCTCCACAAAGCACAGTCACAGGCAGGGCAGCACTCGTTCCTCAGCGATCAGCTCTTCTCCAGGCAGAGGTTCCTCTTGATTCCAGAAGTGTTTCTAAAATTTGTAAGTTTGGGTGCCCTTCTTATACCCATTTTAGTCTTTGAAGTCACCTTCCTTCAAAGGGGACTCACACCTTCTTGTGAAATCCTGCCTTGCCCAGGCAAGGCCTCAGACACACACCAGGGGGCTGGAGACAGCATTGTCAGAGGCAGGCACAGTCCTTTCAGATGAGAGTGACCACTCCACCCCTCCCTCCTAGCAGAGATGGCTAATCAGGAAATGCAGATCACACCCCAGCTCCCTTTGTGTCACTGTCTGGTGTGAGGTGAAAAACAACCCAACTGTCAAACTGACCCAGACAGGGAATCCACAAACAAGGCAGAGTCACAGAATGGTTTAAGCAAGAAAATGCTCACTTTCTAAAAGTGGCATTTTCAAACGCACAATCTCAAAATCAACTTTACTAAAAGATGTATTTTTAAATTGTGAGTTCAGGGATCCCAAACTCCACCTGTCCATCTACTCTCTAGGGGAATCTACACTTTAATCATATTTAAAGGTAGCCCCCATATTATCCTATGAGAGAGAGACAGACCTTGCAACAGTGAAAACGAAATTGGCAGTATTTCACTGTCAGGACATATAAACCACATTACTATATGTCCTACCTTATCCATACACTGCACCCTGCCCTTGGGGCTACCTAGGGCCTACCTTAGGGGTGCCTTACATGTAAGGAAAGGGAAGGTTTAGGCCTGGCAAGTGGGTACACTTGCCAAGTCGAATTTACAGTGTAAAAATACACACACAGACACTGCAGTGGCAGGTCTGAGACATGATTACAGAGCTACTTATGTGGGTGGCACAACCAGTGCTGCAGGCCCACTAGTAGCATTTGATTTACAGGCCCTGGCACCTCTAGTGCACCTTACTAGGGACTTACTAGTAAATCAAATATGCCAATCATGGATAAACCACTTACATACAATTTAAACAGGAGAGCATATGCACTTTAGCACTGGTTAGCAGTGGTAAAGTGCTCAGAGTTGAAAAGCCAACAGCAACATGTCAGAAAAATATAGGAGGCAGGAGGCAAAAAAGTCTGGGGATGACCCTGCAAAAGCAAAAGTCCAACACGACCCCCTACCAGCCTAAAGCCAGGGGAGAACAATCAATACCTTGATGTACTTCCCTGATTGGGGCGATAGAACAGGGACCCAGGCCCACAACAGCAGGGGCATGTTCCAGTTCTACGCCTTCCTGACTCCAGTTGGATCCCTCTGTCCATACTCTCAGGGCCCACTAAGCTAACCCATGGGGAACCCTTCTCCACATCTACAGACACCATCTGTGCAACACCTAACTTTACTTTGCTCACAGATGTATTGCAATGGGCAGATAGTACCACCAGGGCCAACACAGTGGTGTTGCCCACTCCACCCCCGGGGTGTGACTCTCGTCCTCCCCCCCCCAGGGGCAACTCTGTCCACCAGGACATCAAGCCACAGTGGCCCCAGACAACTGTCAGGGATGAGAGCCCGACCTCAGGCCTCTCTAACCACTGTGACTGTGGAGAGTGGGGGGTGGTAGCCCCAGGTGCCTGGCACCCTTTGACCACTCTCTCTTCCACCAGGTCAGGGATGACAACCTGACCCTGGTCCTCCCCTCTGGGGCTCTGTACCCTCCCTGCAGAAGCGGCACCCCCAGAGTCCAAAACTGTCAGGGTGCTTGTAGAAGCAGTCCTGCACAATTCTTCCATCAGTGCAGGGATGTTAACCTGCAACTGATCCTCCAACCTGGGGTCTGTACCTTCAGGTTGGACCAGGGCTAGGGGTGAGGCTTCCCTCCCCCTGCCCTCTCTTCTGGGGTCCTGAACCACCCAACTAGGAGCGGCCCCCCCAGAAGACAACATGGTAGGGGCACTGTTAGCAGTAGCCCCTTCCTCCAGGTCAGGGGGGACACCCTTAACCTGGCCTCCCAATCCAGGGTCTGTACCCACAGACTGGATCACTGCCTGGCAACCCAGGACTTCCTGGGGGGCATACCTACCCCCTACCAGGTCAGAGTTTACCCTCTGAACCTGGTCATCCAACCCAGGGTCACCACCCTGCGGTTGAACCACTGCCTGGCACACCAGGACTTCCTTGGGAGCACACTTACCCCCCATCAGGTCAGAGTTTACCCCCTGAACCTGATCATTCAACCCAGAGTCACCACCCTGCGGTTGAACCATTGCCTGGCGCACCAGGACTTCCTGGGGGGCACACCTACCCCCCACAAGGGAAACACTTTCCCCAAGGGCCATACAAGAGTCTGGCTGGCGCAGGTCTCCTGACCTCTGCCCATCTGACAGAGTCTGGATTCCCCCCAGCCCAGAAATGGTCTCACCAAGGTCATTCCTGGGGGGCTCTGCACTCAGAGCTGACCCCTGACCCTCCAGGTTCTCCACTGGGGTCCGCAACCCCCTCTCAACCCTCTGTCTGGACTTCTGCAACCCCTCACTAGGAGTGGTACTGCCAGACACCAGAACTGGTGGGACGCTGGCTACAGCCGCCCCCCCAAGTTCTCCTGACACTGTGGGGTCTCCCTCAACAGATGGCCCTATGGTACAGGCTAGGCTCCCCTCCTGGGGTTCCCGCAGGGAACCCTCCAGTACCTGGGACCGGATCTCGGGCACCTTGGGCCTCAACCCATCCCCATTCCCTCTCCTCTGAGACTGGACATGGGGTCCCTCACCCATCCCACTACACTGGGACCTACCTGGGACACTACAATCCTTCCCTACCTCACCTGGTTGGGAACTACCTAGACCACTCCTCTCAGGAGCACCCCCAAATGCCTCTTCAGACTCTCTGGTACTCACCCAGAAGTCTGCCTCCATTGTAAGCTCCCTGGGGTCAGAGAACTCACACTCCACCTGGTGTTGGCATGGCTCTGGAAAATAAGGACTAGACATATGCTCTCCAGCAATTACATCACTCAGCCCCTCACATGAATTAACCAAAGTACCCTTCACCCAACCATCCAGTGACTCTGCTTTGAAAAAGCACCCCACATCACCCTCCTGAGACTGGTGAGACAGTACCTGACTGTCCCTGACACTCAACCCACACTCTTCTGGGATGTTTTCACACTCCATAACCAGGACTTCTACCTGGGGGGAACCCCTCTCCCTGTCACTCTCAACTAGAGTCAGTAGAGTGTCCCTCCCACCAGTAGGAATATGACTCCCCATGCCAGTTCCCCAATCCACCTCAGAGACCCTGTGCATCACTGGAGCTACCTCATACCCCTGAACCTCCTGGCGTGTGTTAACTCCCTCCTTCAAGTAGGGCACCACCTCTCTGGGCATGTGTACTTCTGCAGCATCACTGGATATACAATTGTTGCTGCCACCATTCCAGCTGGACTCAGCCCTCATGACTTCCAGCTCTTTCAATTTAAGCTCGTAAGCATAAATCATTTTTTTAATCTCTAAGTCCCTCCTCCTTTCTGCCAGGACTAAGACTCTCTGCTCCTCAGCCCTCTCAAGCTCTGCATCTAGCTCTTCCAGACTCCGGATTCGAGCTAGGAGCCACTCATCTCTTTCTGTTCCCTCCTCTTCGGAGTAGTCATCCTCCTCAGACTCATTTGGTGGTGTTGCCTGACAACGTTTCAATTCATACTGAAACAGGGCTGACTCAAGATCCTCCCTTCTGGATTTCTTGTTCACAGCCAGTCCCCTTTCCATGCAAAATGCTTTAAGCTGCCACTTTTTATACATAAATAGGTGCCAGAAATTGACTTCCATTCTGCAAAGGCTTCACAACCAAAAAACAAAGTCCAAAAATATCATCAATACTTCCAGGAGGACATCAGAGAACAAAAAGCAGAATCACAAGACAAGTAGTATGTGGTCACGTAGTGGTCTGAGATCAAAACAGTAGTGTACACTTAATCACTGTATGTCAAGTACAAATACAAGTCCAAATCCCGTCCGCTGGTCACCAATGTTAGAAATGGGGTCTTTGGTTGACAGTCAGGTTACCCCCTGTTCAAGCAAGGACCCTCACTCTAGTTAGGATAAAAGAGAATCACCCTCAGCTAACCCCTGCTTACCCCCTTGGTAGCTTGGCAGAGCAGTAGGCTTAACCTCAGAGTGCTGGGCGTAAAGTATTTGTACCAACACACACAGTAACTTAATGAAAACACTACAAAATGACACAACACCAGTTTAGAAAAATAGGAAATATTTATCTAGACAAAACAAGACCAAAACGACAAAAATCCAACATACACAAGTCAAGTTATGATTTTTTTAAAGGTTTAAAATAAAAAGAGTCTTTAGGTAGTTGTAACACCACACTAGCGCTGCTAGCGTGAAAATGTACCTGGTTTGCGGCAAAAATAACCCCGCACGGGCGGTGTGCGTCGAAAATAACCCTGCACGGGTATATGCGTCGAAAACAGCTCGGCACGGCGATGCGCGTCGAAAAAGCCAGCCACGCGACGGTCCGAAAGTCCCGCGGCGCAGGTTGCGATCTCTCAGCCTTCGTCAGCGATGCTGCGCGTCGTTTCTCCTGCTCCGGGCGTCGATTCTCCGGTCGCGTTTCCTGCGGCGTCGTTTCTCAGCTGCGGAGCCGGCGTCGCGTCGTTTTCTCAGCCGCGATCGGATTCGCGTCGATCTTTTCCCCGCACGGCGCTCGGTGCGTGTATTTTTGTCCTTAGGCTGCCAGCCTCTCCTTTCAGGGTCCCAGGAACTGGAAGGGCACCACAGAGCAGAGTAGGGGTCTCTCCAGAGACTCCAGGTGCTGGCAGGAAGAAGTCTTTGCTATCCCTGAGACTTCAACAACAGGAGGCAAGCTCTACATCAAGCCCTTGGAGATTTCTTCTTCAAGATGGAAGGCACACAAAGTCCAGTCTTTTCCCTCTTACTCAGGCAGAAGCAGCACTGCAGGAAAGCTCCACAAAGCACAGTCACAGGCAGGGCAGCACTCGTTCCTCAGCGATCAGCTCTTCTCCAGGCAGAGGTTCCTCTTGATTCCAGAAGTGTTTCTAAAATTTGTAAGTTTGGGTGCCCTTCTTATACCCATTTTAGTCTTTGAAGTCACCTTCCTTCAAAGGGGACTCACACCTTCTTGTGAAATCCTGCCTTGCCCAGGCAAGGCCTCAGACACACACCAGGGGGCTGGAGACAGCATTGTCAGAGGCAGGCACAGTCCTTTCAGATGAGAGTGACCACTCCACCCCTCCCTCCTAGCAGAGATGGCTAATCAGGAAATGCAGATCACACCCCAGCTCCCTTTGTGTCACTGTCTGGTGTGAGGTGAAAAACAACCCAACTGTCAAACTGACCCAGACAGGGAATCCACAAACAAGGCAGAGTCACAGAATGGTTTAAGCAAGAAAATGCTCACTTTCTAAAAGTGGCATTTTCAAACGCACAATCTCAAAATCAACTTTACTAAAAGATGTATTTTTAAATTGTGAGTTCAGGGATCCCAAACTCCACCTGTCCATCTACTCTCTAGGGGAATCTACACTTTAATCATATTTAAAGGTAGCCCCCATATTATCCTATGAGAGAGAGACAGACCTTGCAACAGTGAAAACGAAATTGGCAGTATTTCACTGTCAGGACATATAAACCACATTACTATATGTCCTACCTTATCCATACACTGCACCCTGCCCTTGGGGCTACCTAGGGCCTACCTTAGGGGTGCCTTACATGTAAGGAAAGGGAAGGTTTAGGCCTGGCAAGTGGGTACACTTGCCAAGTCGAATTTACAGTGTAAAAATACACACACAGACACTGCAGTGGCAGGTCTGAGACATGATTACAGAGCTACTTATGTGGGTGGCACAACCAGTGCTGCAGGCCCACTAGTAGCATTTGATTTACAGGCCCTGGCACCTCTAGTGCACCTTACTAGGGACTTACTAGTAAATCAAATATGCCAATCATGGATAAACCACTTACATACAATTTAAACAGGAGAGCATATGCACTTTAGCACTGGTTAGCAGTGGTAAAGTGCTCAGAGTTGAAAAGCCAACAGCAACATGTCAGAAAAATATAGGAGGCAGGAGGCAAAAAAGTCTGGGGATGACCCTGCAAAAGCAAAAGTCCAACAAGGACCTATACTGCAAGTGCTGCTGTGACCTCGGTCTGGAAGTGACAATGGCTGCTGCGACTGGGGAAAGGGCCCCTGCCTTCACGTCTGAGGAGTTGGAGAAACTTGTGGATGGGGTCCTCCCCAGTATGCGTTACTCTACGGTCCTCCAGACCAACAGGTAAGTACACTGGGTGCACATTGAATGGGCTATGCCTGTGTGGAGTGGGGTGGATGTAAGTTGGTGGGGTGGGGGGCGAATGAGGAGTGCAACGCACGACAGGTGAGAGCATGTGCCATATGGCAAGGTTGGGGAGGGGGGGCCAATCGCATCTAACATGCAGAAAATTTATGATTTTTTCCTTCCCACCCTGTACATGTCAAATAGGTCAGCGCCCATCAGAAAGTGGACATTTGGCGTGCCATCGCCAAGGAAGTCCGGGCCCTGGGGGTCCACATCAGACGGGGCACCCACTGCCGCAAGAGGTGGGAGGACATCCGCCGCGGGATCAGGAAGACCGCCGAGTCACTGCTGGGGATGGCCTCCCAACCTAGGAGGGGTGCCAGTCATACCCTGACCCCCCTGATGTCCCGGATCCTGGCGGGGGCCTACCCTGATTTGGATGGGCGCTTGAGGACATCACAGCAGACACAAGGGGGTGAGTATCAGCACAATCTGCTATCTCTCTGCACAGTGGAGGCGTCTGGGTGGGGGAGGAGGGTTGTGGGTGACATTAGGCCAGGGCGCTTTCTGTAGTGTAGTCCTCTCCTTTAGGCATGGCCCTGTGCTCCCGGCCCCCACCTCTGTAGGGTGACAAGTACAGCTATAGATGGTCCAGCATCACACATGTGCGCCTTTGTCATCTCTAGACCTGTTGTCCTAGTCAGAAGTACTGAGTAGTGTACCCCGAATGCGCGGCTTAGTGCATGAGGCTCCTGTGTCTGTCCTCTCCGCCAATGGTGTTGACATTGCATGCACTCAACCTGGTCTTCGTTTTTCTCCCCCAACCCTTCTTCTTCATCTTCTTGTGCATGTGTGCATTAGCATCATCAGGCGGAGGAGAATTGGCATCGGAGCACGAGGGAGCTGCAAGTCACAAGGCCCCGGTGGGCCCAGGAACAGACACCGAGGGCACCAGTGATCCGGAGGGCGAGGGGAGCACCACAACGGGGACCGGTGGTGACACCAGCGACACCGACACGTCCTCGGATGGGAGCTCCCTAGCGGTGGCGGCAACATCCGGGCCCCCCGCCTCTACAGGTACAGCCGCCACCCAGTGCACCAGCCCTGCCCTCCCAGCAGCCCCTCAGCCTACGCTCCGTGCCCGCTCGCCCAGGAAGGCGGGCGTCTCCTTCGCCCCAGGCACCTCAGCCCCTGCCCCTGTTACCCCTGCTGCCCTCAGTGAGGAGGTCATTGACCTCCTTCAGACCATCATTGTTGGGCAGACTACCCTTTTGAATGCCATCCAGGGGGTAGAAAGGGAGGTGCATCGGAGCAATGCCTACCTGGAGGGCATTCATTCGGGTCAGGCTGCCCATCAACGATCGTTCAATGCTCTGGCCTCAGCACTGACGGCAGCCATTGTCCCTGTTTCCAGCCTCCCTCTTCTGACTGCCTCCACCCTGTCTCTGTCTTCTGTTCCTCAGCCTATCCCATCCACACCATCAGACCAGCCTGCACACACCTCAACACCCAAGGGCAGAAGAGCACCGCTGAAGAGGGCCCCGCCGTGCAGAAGAGCACCGCTGAAGAGGGCCCCGCCGTTCAGAAGAGCACCGCTGAAGAGGGCCCCGCCGTGCAGAAGAGCACCGCTGAAGAGGGCCCCTCCGTGCAGAAGAGCACCGCTGAAGAGGGCCCCACCGTGCAGAAGTGCACCGCTGAACAGGGCCCCGCCGTGCAGAAGAGCACCGCTGAACAGGGCCCCGCCGTGCAGAAGAGCACCGCTGAAGAGGGCCCCACCGTGCAGAAGAGCACCGCTGAACAGGGCCCCGCCATGCAGAAGAGCACCGCTGAAGAGGGCCCCGCCGTTCAGAAGAGCACCGCTGAAGAGGGCCCGCCGTGCAGAAGAGCACCGCTGAACAGGGCCCCGCCGTGCAGAAGAGCACCGCTGAACAGGGCCCCGCCGTGCAGAAGAGCACCGCTGAACAGGGCCCGCCGTCTCATGCACCGCTCCGCTGGGCCCTTCCTGTCAAGCACCGCTCCGCTGGGCCCCGCCGTCTCATGCACCGCTCCGCTGGGCCCTTCCTGTCAAGCACCGCCCCGCTGGGCCCTTCCTGTCAAGCACCGCTAAGCTGGGCCCCGCCGTCTCAAGCACCGCTCCGCTGGGCCCTTCCTGTCAAGCACCGCTCCGCTGGGCACCGCCGTCTCAAGCACCGCTCCGCTGGGCCCCGCCGTCTCAAGCACCGCTCCGCTGGGCCCTTCCTGTCAAGCACCGCTCCGCTGGGCCCCGCCGTCTCAAGCACCGCTCCGCTGGGCCCCGCCGTCTCATGCACCGCTCCGCTGGGCCCTTCCTATCAGGCACCGCTCCGCTGGGCCCCGCCGTCTCAAGCACCGCTCCGCTGGGCCCTTCCTGTCAAGCACCGCTCCGCTGGGCCCTTCCTGTCAAGCACCGCTCCGCTGGGCCCCGCCGTCTCAAGCACCGCTCCGCTGGGCCCTTCCTGTCAAGCAGCGCTCCGCTGGGCCCCGCCGTCTCATGCACCGCTCCACTGGGCCCTTCCTGTCAAGCACCGCTCCGCTGGGCCCTTCCTGTCAAGCACCGCTCCGCTGGGTCCCGCCGTCTCAAGCACCGCTCCGCTGGGCCCTTCCTGCATGCACTGTTAACGGTTCACTGTGCCCACCATGCCTCCTCCTTGACCAGTGGAGACTGTAATCCACCTGATGGACTGTGGCTTTGCTCTCCCCAGGATGGCACAGTCGGCAACCCACCCACTGTAGAGACTTGAGAGACTGTGGCTTTGCACTCCCCAGGATGGAACAGTGGGCAACCCACCTACTGTAGAGACTTGAGAGACTGTGGCTTTGCACTCCCCAGGATGGCACAGTAGGCATGGTGGCCCCTTCGTGGTTCTGACGTCGTGGACTCATGTGGCTGTGGTGCCCCCCCCTTCCCTTCCCCCTGAGGTGCCTGTAGTTTTTTCATCAGATGCCCCTGCAGTGTTCTCTCCAGAGGACTCAGGTCTCCTGTGTGGGCTTTGCCCTTGTGTTGTTACACTTTGGTCCACGGACACTTCGATTTTCTTTTGATGTGCAGGACTAATTGCCTCGGTTATCCATTGCACTGTATATAGAATTATTTTGATATTGATTTTTTGGCTAGTTGACCATTACTTTTCAGAGCCTATTTTGTACATACATTTTTATTCACAATTTAATTATGTCTTTGCATTTTTCAGGGGGGTTTGGGTGGTGTCACTGTGACTTGTTGCTCTGCGTTGGTGTGTACATAGTTTGGGGGGGTGGGGGTCGCATATGTGTGTGCCGTAAGCTTTCCTCCTCCCCCCTCCCGTGTGTCGTAGGTGCAGTACTCACCGTTGTCGTCTGCGCCAGCGTTCGTACTCGTGGTAGATGAGCAGGTAGACAAGAGCAGGTAGGATGTTTAATTCGGGTTCCATGCTGTCCTCCTTCCTCGTGGAGTGCGTAGAGGTGAGCGTTTTCCCGTTCGTAGTCTGTTTCCGCTGTGTTTTTATCGGCGGTGCTCCCGCCCCGGAAAAGGTGGCGGATTATGATACTGTGGGCGGTACATTGTCTGCCGCCTGTCTGTTGGCGGTGACCGCCGCACTGTTTGTCTGTACCGCCGTGGCGGGCGGAGTGTTAATGTGGCGGGCTGTGTTGGCGGTTCCCGCCAGGGTCAGAATTCCATTTTTTGGACCGCCAGCCTGTTGGCGGGTTGGCCGCCGCTTTATCACCGACCGCCAGGGTTAGAATCACCCCCTAAATGTCTTATTAAGTTAGAATAACCAAGGGCCTGAAACATTTGATTTCTTGTGTTTAACCTTCAATGTGGAGTTTTGCTTGCATTGCAATATTCTTTTTTTGCAGGTGCGCTTGTGTGAATCTACAGTTAATGAAAGGCATATGTGTGTGTTGAAGATAGTGAGGTATGGGAGGATACTTTGGCAAGGACAAAGGAGCACTAACAAACTGAGAAAAAAGACTCCTGTTTGTGTCCCAGACACCATGAGACTTTGAAGGCTATCATGTTCGATTTGTGGGATGAGAGACATGAAGGGAGTTGCCAATTTCAACTGTGCACAGAAGATGGAAAACTACTCATGTTGATGATGTGGACTTCTCAAAGGTATTGTAGGCTTAATTGATATTCACACAGTTAGTTGATAGTAGATTCTCTTGAGACCTGGAGGGGTACATACCTCTCTCAGAACTTCTACTGAGGTTTCTGCAATGCTGACACCATGCTATATTTCATTTTTTGCTTGAATCTTTTTATTCTTTTTATATAGAGAAATAGAAATACAAATCATATTCATCAATCGCAGTTTGGGATGTACAAATAGGGCCGAGGTGGTGATACATTAGGACTATAAAACATCACATGTCACCGAACTGCAGATTTTTCTCAGCATAGGGACATAATATATTGATACAGCTACTCGGCAGGTGACTGATGCATACTGCACATCAAAGAAGTTAAGATTCAGTATAAATCTCATATACAACAATACAACAACATAACAATAACCTTGTCCGGAATCCAGTCCCCAGCCGCCCCTCCTCACCCCTGCATATCCCAGCATCATCTCCCAATCACTTGATTGCATCGCGCCAACATGCAGCCCCAGGCCTCCTCTTGACTTGCTCAGCGAGCTCCCCCCGGTAGCCCAAACGCACCACCCAGAGGGCTCTACATTGATCCACCGCATTCAGCCAACTCAACCCTCTGCCACCAGTGCAGTTTCCACATTCGCTGCACCCGTATCAGGCCTTTGCCCTTGATCCCAAAGCTGTAGCAACATCTCATCCCAGCTAGAGGCCGGCGGAATTTTACGAAAACCCAAGCTGTCTTCACTCCGCAGCGCAACCCCTTCCGCCTCCGCCTACACCATAAACAATCTCTTCCTTGCTTCTATCGAAGGGGGCTCTGCAGAATTCTATCTCCTGGTGAAGAGTCACTTAGCCATCAGAAGGCCCAAATCCAGGAACCTTGTGGAAGCCTTGTGCCTTTTAGCTCTAGGGAAAAGGCCCAAGATACTTGCTTCCCACGTGGTCAGCCATGGACATGCCGTGCAGATCGACAATTGTGCTGACACCACATGTAAATAAGAGCATAATGAGGGACAGGACCATGACATGTGTACCAAGTCTGCTGCCACCAACATGCAGCGAGGGCAGGCTGCATCTGGGCGATGAAAATACCGATTAATTTTTGCCGGCTTAAGATAGGCCCTATGGAGTAAATAAAATTGAATCAGATGGAACCGTGCATTGCGTGGAATGTTGAGGTGGCTTTTCAGAAGAGCTTCCAATTCCTTATCTGTACAGGGCCTGGCCAGGTCGCCCTCCCAGCATGCCCGCAGTGTGGCACAGGTGTGCACTGTGTGTGTCCAGAGTGCGTCTGTGAGACAACGTACCAAGGGGCAGATTTATGGAAAGTGGTGCTGCCTCAAGTGCAGCACCACTTTCCCTGTGCTCCTTAGCACGCCCCCACCACCACATTCTGTGCGCCATATTTAAAATATGGCACACCATAGTGCGGGGTATGGGGGAACGTGTCATTTTTCATGACGCTATTGATGTACTCTGCAGGAGTAGGCCCCAAAAATTGGCACTACTGCTGCAGAACACATAGGGCCCCATTCTAAAGAATGCAAGCATGAAAAATGGCACAAGGAAATCTCATAAATGTCCTTACACCATTTTTCTGGCTCCCCTAATGGGGAAATCCCCACTTTGCATACATTATGCCTGGCGCAGGTATAATGTAGCGCAAAGGGTTACAGAGTGGCGCAATGCATGCATTGCACCACTCTGTAAATACGGCGTGAGGATTTTGGCCTCATTGGGCCACATTAATGACAAAATGAATGACGTTAATGTGACGCAAGGTAGCGCTAGGGCATTATTAATATGACCATAAATGTCTACCCTGCCCCATAACGTGCAGGTACTGCACCAAGAGGTGCATTGGCAGTTCGGTGGAAATGTCCCCCCAATACCGGGATAGCGATGCTGTCAGGGAGTTATACAGTAGGAATTGCTGCAGCGAGAAGCTTGTCTCCTCTGTTAGTGTATCAAATGGGGTTAACGCACTCTCAGTGTATTAGTCTCTCAGTGTATGTAGCCCAACAGCGTGCCAAGGCTCCAGTTCCATCTAAGTCATGCGTTGCACACCGTGCGGTGTGCCCAGGAGGGCCAGAGCTAGCGCATAAGGAGTGACCACATGTGTGAGGCACAGGCTCCTGCAGTAACAATGATGCACCACATTCACTAGGAGCAAGTCTGGTGCCCTAGTTCATGCATTCTGGTGAAACAGATGTGACACCTCAGATAGCAACCAAGCCGGTGTCAACGCTGCCGAGTCCAGAAAGCCACCTGGCAGCCCACTGCAACTGGGAGGCCAAATAGTACTGCTCCATGTTTGGTACAGTCAAACCACCCTTTTCCAGCGGCGAGTAAAATTTTGTCAGTGCCAGTCAACAGCAGCTTTTATTCCAAATAAATTCCATCATGCTGGACTCCAGTTCGCTGAAGAATTTAGCTGGAAATAGATAAAGGTAAATTGGAGAAGTGGTAAATGAATCTGGGGCAGACTACCATCTTCAGGAGTGCTACTCGCCCCATCACAGAGAGTGGCAGCATTTGCCAAAAAGTCACCTCCCGCTTAAGGTTTCCGTCGTATAGGTCCTCCACCACATGATAGACATTAATGCCCAAGTATCAAAACGTCCTGGGCTGCCAGAGAATGAGGACACCTTTAGAGTAAGGCCGGGGTCTGGGCAGTCGGGGTTAAAAGGGACGAGGCATTAGTTTGTCCAATTGACTCATAATCCCAACAGTGTGGCAAAGCATTGCTCTGGAATATTGGAGATGTCCCTAAAATACAGGAGGAGATCATCTGCATATAGAGTCACGACATGCCGACATGCCGACATGCCGACTGTCCCCTAGCGGAATACTCCAGGCCTCCCCCAGCCAGCGTAGTTTTGTTTCCAGGGGCTCTATCACCAGCGAAAACAGCAGCGGTGAGAGGAGGTAGCCCTGACGCGTCCCCCTGCCCACTCTAATCGCCTCCGAGATAGTTGAGCTGGTTCTGACCCGGAACTGTGGATGTGTGTGCAACAATTTCACTAGCCTTAAAAAGCCAGTAACAATACCCAGCCAGGGGGGCGTGGCTACGAAAGCCAAGATGTCGGACGCGTAGTCCGAGTGCTCCGACGGAGCTGGCGCCTGAGAAGTGTCATGTCACCGCTAGAGATAGCGGTGCCACGTAGGGAAGAGCTGCCTGACTCGAGGCGATCAGGGGCTAGAAGCCCCGCCGCATCCTGGGCCTCCCGAGCGAGCCGGGGGCTCAAGTAGGCTGGGACGCGGGATGGCGGTACTCGCTCGACTGACCGGAGGAGGTGACGCCCGCCTGCCGCGGGCGTATCAAGTAGAGCGGGAGGAGTAAGCCCGCTCCGGGCGTGTGGAGCGCTGACGGCTCTCCCCCCCGGGGATCGAGCAGGCTGGGACGCGGGATTGCTGTCCTCGCTTGGCCGAGTGGAGGAGGCGACGCCCGCCTGCCGTGGACGTAACAGGCAGAGCGGGAAGAAAGGGCCCGCTCCAAGTGTGGGGAGCGATGTCGGCTCTCCCCCTTGGGGCGTGGCAGATTGCCGGGGCCGCCGGCGCGTGGCCTGACGAGGAGCGGCTGTCCGACCCTCTGCATGTGATGGGCCTGAGGCCCAGTGGACAAAACAGTGACACAGGGGTGGGAGCTACCCACCGGCTGGGGGCCCCCTGAAGATGAGAGAGGGGGCCCAACACAGAGGAAACCTGGGCAGGGAAGGAGCCAATGGAAGCCGATGGTGAAGAACTTAATCCGCATAAAACAGGAAGAACCCAGGTGAGCGAAGCCCCAGCCAAAGCCCTGGATGGGGGGAGCACCTAGGGCCACAACTGAAGAAAAAGGCAGCAGCAGAGGGCAGGAAAGATTGGGAACTAAGAGGACTCCTTGAAGCCCTGCTCTCAGAGAAATAGCGGTCCCAAGTGGGAGGGACGCAGAGAAGTTGAGTGAGCAAAAAAGAGGCGGTAATGGACCCCTGTCAACTGGGAGGCAACCCCTCGAACACCACTGAGACTGAGGTGGAGAACACGGAACCGCCCACGGTGGAAAAGGCCAGTCGGCGCCTACCCCACAAGCAAAAGAACCGGGAGAGCAGGAACCGGTGAGAGCCCGACAGTGGGCGGATGGACCTGGGACGTATCCCGCGCATTGAGGAGTAGCACCCCTGTACTGCCATTTAATGGAGTTTGTTTGACCAATGACTTTGTGTTTCACCACTGCGCATATTAGTTGCTCAATGTTCACCAGTAGCACATGGTATGTTTTGTTCAGTTGAGCCGCCTATGGGCTTTGACATGGCATTAGCCATTACTTTCTGTATTCAGTTTAGCCGCCTATGGGCTTTGACATTGCATTAGTCATTACATTCTGTATTCTGCCTATTGGCTTTGACATGCTGTATCCAGTCTAGCCGCCTATTGGCTTTGACATTGCATTCCTATTGGCTTTGACATGATGTATTCAGTTTAGCTGCCTATTGACTTTGACATGCTATTAGATATTCTGCCTATTGGCTTTGACATGATATCATATATTACATTTTGTATTCAGCTCCGCTGCCTATTGGCTTTGACATGATATCATATATTACATTTTGTATTCAGCTCCGCTGCCTATTGGCTTTGACATGATATCATATATTACATTTTGTATTCAGCTCAGCTGCCTATTGGCTTTGACATATTATACATTGCATTTTGTATTCAGCTCAGCTGCCTATGGGCTTTGACATGATATTATACATTGCATTTTGTATTCAGCTCAGATGCCTGTTGGCTTTGACATGACACTAGACATTGCATTTGATACTTAGGTTAGCTGCCTATTGCCTTTAACGTGGAGTTAGATCTTGCAGTTGAGAATCCAAGCTGTATTTTTCCAAGCTGTGTTTTTGCACAAGATGAACCAAGATGTTTTGTTCTCACAGTAGACTAGACATGATAAGAGAGAGTACATGGGTGTTGTTTTTTCTTCGCTTGAGCTTGGGAACAGGAGTAGTCTTGGAGACCTGGCCAGTCTCCAAAAGGCTTGCTCAGTTTCCCAGGTCTGAGAGGAGGGGGCACACCTTTGTAACGAATGTAACAGGCTGCAGAGAGTCAGATTTGAATCTGCCGGACCTCGTGCTGGAGCTTGGCGACAGCTGTCAGCAATCCCGTGTGGGTAGATGAATCTCTTTCTCGCGGCTGACAGGGGTCATCAGCTTGCAGACCTTAGAAAGATGAAGCTGTAGATAGTTCCCACACGGTGAAGTATTTGTTTTGCTTTGCATTCAATATCTTATAAATATAACCTGCTGTGTATATCGCAAACTGATATATTTTGTTTGATTAATGCGGACTTGAAAGCTACTAATTCGTCATTCATAAATATTGTGGTTGGGGAAGAATTAACAACAATAAAAGTCTTCTTTGACCTCAGAAGTGCATTTCTGTTGTGTTATGTTAGTGCTTAGAAACTAGATAAGAGGAAAGCTCTACAATTGGTACCAGGAGTCGTGGGGTCGGTCATTAAGAGGTGATTAAGAGGGTGTTGACGAGTTAGTAGATTTCTAAGTGCACACTTTAAAAGTGTAATTGTTTTTTTTGTTGTTTGGAGAATTACAGAAATTGTTTTCTGTTTGGAGAATCACAGTAGCACCGCAGACCATGTCTGAGAATGCATGTGTTGATAAACTGCCTGATGGTGCTACGAAAAACTGTGAATTGTTTTCTGTTTGGGGAATTACAGAAGAAAATGCATGTGTAGCTAAAATGCCTGATAGTGTTTTGAGAAATAATTTCCGTTGTACATATGTAGAAAAAGTGTCTTTTGGAAGTAATGATGACAGAAAGGTCTGGATACCTTTATCTGCTTACAGAGAAATGCAGGAGAAATGTAGGAAGTTGGAACATGAAAATAGGAATTTACGTGAGCAAATTAGCCCGACTGAAAGTAATAAAAGGGCTGTTTTTGAAGAATCTTTCTTGTCCCATTCCAGTAATGAGGGGGTTAAGACAGCTCCGAGCTGCACGCGAGTTACCGTTGCAAAATGCACAAGTAAAACGAAAGATTTTAGAGCAAGAGCCGACTTTCATTAGCTTGTTTGATTTTTGGAAAAAGAATAGCCCTCATTTGAGAGAAATCCTAACACTTTTGTATATGGTCACTGTGAAAAATTATATGCAGTTGCGCGCTTGTGATTTGGCAAATGAAATAATGCAGACTTCAGGTTTTTGCGCAGTGCAAGAAGGAAAAACTGATGTACATGTAACTCAAGAACAAGGAAAGAAAATAGTGCCCCTAGCTAGAATCATACAATGGATCTGGTATTTGCAAGACAGGGCTAGAGTACCACAGATAAAAGAGTTACCAATGAAGTTGAATGCACCATTTGAATTCGTGTCCACTGAAGATAAAAAGCATGTTTGTTTTACTAATGATTCATTGACTGAAATGTTGTTTTCTGGCACCGTAGAAGGAACAGCGTTGTATAATGTGTGTCAGATTTTAAAGCAAGAGCTACGTGAGATGTGTCATCTTTACGCTGATTTTTGGTTTATTGCTAATGTTTTAGCTGTTTGTTTTTACATATGGCTTGTACCTAACTGGTTCAATTACCTTGCAGATGTTAATGAGAAAAATTCTGAAAGAGAAGTGTTCACCCAGAATTCTGCCTTAGTGGGGATGGCTAAGTGGGTGCCCCAGAAATGTGAACAGCTGAGAGAAAAAGCCACTTACAGGTGGGCAGAGATGAGAGAGATGCACATTCCCCTAGATTTGATAAAAACTGTGCAGTACGCACAAAAGCAATCAGTCATGCAAGCAGTCACAGAGCAGTTGGGGAGAGGAAAGTTACCAGGACAGAAATGGCAAATTGATCAGGTTTTAGGGAGAGTGATTGCTGCAAATTACCAAGGAAAAATCGAAATTATGCTGATACCTAGAAAAGAATCTGATTCATTGATACAAATTGGAGACAGAATGGCCCAAATTGGCAAAAGTGCAGTGAATGGAGGTTTGGTAAAGAAGGAGTCTGCCCCAGCCCTTCTGACAGTGCAAGAAAAGGGAAGCTGTGGCGCAGCAGATAAAAACCTCAGTGCTGATGTGTGGGCTGAAGCCCCAAGTGATCCTCCAGAACCTGCAGTGAATAAAACAAAGGGCCCCAAAAACGTCCTGCTTATTATAAAACAGTGAAAGAAAGAGGAAGGGTGCAGTTTAAATGAAAAATGTTATTTGCAAGAAAAGTCATACTTGTTTCTTTTGCAGATCCTACCACGTTTCGCCACTGTCCCTGAGTGTGCTGTGTGGTCCCCCTTCCGGTGTGTGCGTGTGGGGTCGGGGAAGGGACCGAATCCCCAACCTGAACCTGGCTGAGTAAAGTGCCAGCACCATGGATCCATTTTGCGCAAACTGCGCCTTCAGTTCAAGTTCAACTTGTTTGATTGCATTCTTCCACTGGAACTAAGCTGTGTTTTTTTTTTTTTTCCCTCTCGTATGGAACTCTGACTTTTGCTTATCTTCCAGCAAACCTTTCAGGTGGACCGTGCACCTTTACATGAGCAGAACTCATGCCACATCAAATTGCTAACACTGTTGAATTAGAGACTCATTCAGAGTATAAAAATTGCCCAGTCTTTTCTATGTAGATGTATCTGATGTGAAAGGTTATGAGATCAATGTGTTAATTCACTTCTATTGCTTTACAGGGATTGCTTTGACTTGCTGATAATGTTTTTTTTTTTGTTTTGTGCCGATGTTTTTTGTTTTTGTTTGAAACAAGAGATATGTGAAACAAAAATTCATTGGTCAAAGGGCAGAATGTACTGCCATTTAATGGAGTTTGTTTGACCAATGACTTTGTGTTTCACCACTGCGCATATTAGTTGCTCAATGTTCACCAGTAGCACATGGTATGTTTTGTTCAGTTGAGCCGCCTATGGGCTTTGACATGGCATTAGCCATTACTTTCTGTATTCAGTTTAGCCGCCTATGGGCTTTGACATTGCATTAGTCATTACATTCTGTATTCTGCCTATTGGCTTTGACATGCTGTATCCAGTCTAGCCGCCTATTGGCTTTGACATTGCATTCCTATTGGCTTTGACATGATGTATTCAGTTTAGCTGCCTATTGACTTTGACATGCTATTAGATATTCTGCCTATTGGCTTTGACATGATATCATATATTACATTTTGTATTCAGCTCCGCTGCCTATTGGCTTTGACATGATATCATATATTACATTTTGTATTCAGCTCCGCTGCCTATTGGCTTTGACATGATATCATATATTACATTTTGTATTCAGCTCAGCTGCCTATTGGCTTTGACATATTATACATTGCATTTTGTATTCAGCTCAGCTGCCTATGGGCTTTGACATGATATTATACATTGCATTTTGTATTCAGCTCAGATGCCTGTTGGCTTTGACATGACACTAGACATTGCATTTGATACTTAGGTTAGCTGCCTATTGCCTTTAACGTGGAGTTAGATCTTGCAGTTGAGAATCCAAGCTGTATTTTTCCAAGCTGTGTTTTTGCACAAGATGAACCAAGATGTTTTGTTCTCACAGTAGACTAGACATGATAAGAGAGAGTACATGGGTGTTGTTTTTTCTTCGCTTGAGCTTGGGAACAGGAGTAGTCTTGGAGACCTGGCCAGTCTCCAAAAGGCTTGCTCAGTTTCCCAGGTCTGAGAGGAGGGGGCACACCTTTGTAACGAATGTAACAGGCTGCAGAGAGTCAGATTCGAATCTGCCGGACCTCGTGCTGGAGCTTGGCGCCAGCTGCCAGCAATCCCGTGTGGGTAGATGAATCTCTTTCTCGCGGCTGACAGGGGTCATCAGCTTGCAGACCTTAGAAAGATGAAGCTGTAGATAGTTCCCACACGGTGAAGTATTTGTTTTGCTTTGCATTCAATATCTTATAAATATAACCTGCTGTGTATATTGCAAACTGATATATTTTGTTTGATTAACGCGGACTTGAAAGCTACTAATTCGTCATTCATAAATATTGTGGTTGGGGAAGAAATAACAACAATAAAAGTCTTCTTTGACCTCAGAAGTGCATTTCTGTTGTGTTATGTTAGTGCTTAGAAACTAGATAAGAGGAAAGCACTACAACCACACACACACAAACAATCCCGGCAAGGTGTGCAGCCCCCAATAGAAGCACCAGTGGGTTAAGGTAGATAGCAGTGGAAGCGCACAGAAGTCAGAGGAACAAGTGATACCCAAGCATTAACAGCCGGCTGACGTATTGAGCTGGAACTTGATCTAACAGGGCTGATGACATCAAAAAGCCGCCGCGGAGGGAAAAAAATTGAATGCCAAGCACTTGATGGCAATAAAGGTGGAGACAAGCATGAGCCAGCACAATCTACGATGCAGGAAAGATTGGACAAAATCCTAGGAGCGATAGAAGACACAAAAACCACACTGCAACGCGACATCAATCAGGTCGCAGTAGAAGTGGGTCTCCTCCGATCAGACCACCAAAAGCTAGCAGACAGGGTCAAAGACGCAGAGGCGACCCTGATAGATATAACCCCGAGGCAAAAGAATTTGGAATCCACTGTAGTGCACTTAACGGAGAGAATAACAAGATTGGAGCAGAGAGCAGAAGATGCAGAGGGGCGAAGCCGAAGGAACAATGTGCGAGTGGTGGGACTGCCAGAGGGAACAGAGAGCACAAATATGGTGGAATACCTGGAGAAGTGGATGAAGGAGACAGTAGCTGCCTGACGTCGTTCTTTGCGCTGGAGAGAGCACACCGATTCCCCGCAAGACCGCCGGTACCTGATAGACCGCTAAGGGTGGTGATAGCACGCCTGTTGCATTACAGAGACAGGGACATCCTGCTCCAGAGGGCTAGGAAGATTGGCCCTCACAGAGTAGGCAACGGAGAAGTGACCCTCTTCCCAGACTTTACCTCTGAGGTCCAAACTAGGAGAGCCTCCTTTATGGCAGTAAAGAGGGCACTGAGAGAAGAGGGAATCCAGTACTCACTCCTCTTCCCGGCCAAACTGAAGGTGATGATCGATGGTAGCGCCACGTTTTTTCCTAGTCCAGAGGAAGCTTGGGAATGGCTGGAGGCTTGTGGAGGTGGCGGAAAGCGAACTGAGGGCCCAGGTCATGATCCCCCCTACTCCGCCGGAGGTGGGAGGAGGAAGTTGCGACGCAGACCCCGCACACGAGCTGGGCCATCACAGACTCAGAAAGACCTGAGTAAAAAAGAGGCACTAAGGGCAGCGGCCTCAATGAGCAAAGAAACCTCACCGAAGAGAAACGTTGACAACGACTCGGACGACACAGCGGCATCGTCTGCAGAGAGCACCTGTGGCTCAGAGAACCAGCCGAAAGTGACGCCGCAGACGGCGGATGAATTGGGGTGACGCAGTTGAACAATAAGGTGGGGCACACCGACCAGAAGTAAATCCCCAATGGACTCTATACCAGCCCCCGACAGGATTCTCGCCTATTCAGTAGAATGGCGAGAACTAGACGTATTTGTTGTATTACGTTGCTCGTTTGCAAATTTTTTCTGGGTACCTTACAGTTAAGGAGGGGCCCTGGGGTGGGGGAGTTGGGGTTACGTAAGTTTGGAACCAGTAGGTGCATAAATGGAAAAGGTCATATACATGTGGGTCGTCAGAATACACAATGGAGAGGAGATATCACTAGGAGGGGGTGGGACCAGCATCCCTCACAGACATACCCAGATGGCAGACTATAGCCTTTTGACATGGAACGTACGGGGAATGGGGTCACCTGTAAAAAAACAAAAGGTACTGGCCCAATGGAAACGAAGAGGCATACATGTAGCAATGCTCCAAGAAACCCACCTGACAACGAACGAGGTAGAAAAGTTGAAACGCAGATGGAGAGGGCAGGTGTTTGCCACTGGGTACTCATCCTACTCCAGTGGTGCGCTAATTTGGATCCGTGCCGGCGTGCCATTTGAGGCGAGATCCATAGAAGTAGACCGGGGGGGCAGATTTGTAGTGGTACGGTTACATGGGATTCCAATAGTGTTGGGAAGTGTCTACGCCCCCAACCAAGATCAAGAGCCTTTTTTGCAGCTTCTCTCGAATCGCATCACCCGTCAACAACATGGGGAATTACTAGTACGGGGAGACTTTAATAGTGTCATGGACGTAGACTTGGACCGCTCTTCACCGCCGCTACAAGGGGCAGCGACACACAAAACAACAAAGAAAGAGAGTGGGTGGAGGCATGGGGAATGGTGGACATCGGGCGAGAACAACACCCAAACGAGAAGGATTACTCCTTTTATTCTGTACTACACCAATTACACACTAGAATCGACAGGGTAGTATGTACTCCCGGGATAGCGAGAGGTATGTTTTATACTGAATACCTGGGACGAACCATATCAGACCATAATCCGCTACTGGTGAGGTGGAGAGTGGATGGGGATAGGCCCCCCCATACCGCAATGGAGACTCTCACCAACAGTACTGGAAGATCAGACATTCAGAGAGACTGTGAGATCTCACCTAACAGACCAAATTAACATAAATAAGGGGTCAACTTCCTCCAGGTACCTAGAATGGGCAGCACTAAAAGTGGAGTTGAGGGGTTATAGCATAGGACAGACAGTCGGGATTAAGCGAACACTAGAACAAGAAGTAATTAAACTTGAGGAGGCAATACATAGATGGGAAAAGAAAGGGCACAAGATTGCGCAAAAAAAGGAGGAGTACGAACAGGTGATGAAAACCCACTTGCGTGCGGAAGAACAGCTCCGCTGCCACTGCTTCCAGAAACACTTAGCCACAGTACAAGCAGAAGAGGGTAGATCGGGGAAGATGTTGGCATGGCTGGTGAAACCAGGAGGAGAGGGAACACCTATAGTGAGTGTACATGACATGAGAGGGAACCACAGAATCAAACCCGGACCCATTAACGAGGCCTTTAAAGAGTACTACACCCACCTATATAGGGAACCAGACAAATTAGAGAAAGGCAGACTAATGGAATTCTTGCGATCACTCCCACTCCCGACCTTAGACAGTGGAGAAGGTGAAGCACTAGGGGGCCCAGTGACGAAGGAAGAGGTACTTGAGGCCCAGGGAAAACACCAGGCACCTGTGGGCTGCCAATGGACTTTTATAAGAAATACTCCAAACTATTTGCCCCACAGCTGGTGGACCTTTATGCAGAGGCACTACACAGAGGCCTTCTCCCAGACACACTCAGGGAAGCAGTAGTGATCCCTCTGCCCAAAATGAAGACAAGCGAGGCCTCAGTCACCAACTTCAGACCACTCTCAATGCTAAACAATGATTTTAAAATCCTCAGCAAAATTCTAGCTAACCGGTTGCTGCAACATATACCAGCCCTGGTACATGGGGATCAAAATGGGTTTGTACCGAACCGCAATACATCACTCAACCTCCGACGACTCTTTGCCATTTTACAGATGCCAGTAACATCTATACCGCCTAAAGGGATGTTACTGGCCATAGACTTCGAGAGAGCCTTTGATTCGATTCGCTGGAATTACCTGAGAGTAGTAATGCTAAAGATGGGCATGGGAGACAAATGGGTAAAATGGGTAGACGTGCTCTACACAGCCCCACAAGCGAGAGTCACGACAGGGAAAGTTATCTCAACCCCCTACACCATCTATAGGGGCACCAGGCAAGGGTGCCCATTGACGCCGCTACTGTTTGCCCTAGCCATTGAACCCCTAGCCGCCTATTTTCGCATGGAAGGCAAGGGCAGAGGGGTGAGATGGGGAGGGAGTGAACACAACATCTCACTATATGCCGATGATATCCTAATTTACCTTAATGACGGAGACACTTGACTTCAATGGGCCTTACAGGCTTTGGATCGGTTTGCTGAACTATCAGGACTAAAACTTAATAGAAGCAAAACATACATTTTTCCAATTACAAGGGGTTGTGCCCAGCCATCAGCATTCCCTGAGACAGTGGTATGGGCTCCTGACACATTCAGGTACTTAGGAATTCAGGTGTATCATGACCAGGGGGACCTGCGGGAGGGTAACCTTGGCAGGGCGCTCGGCTCCCTAAGAGCATCTGTTCGTTGGATTCTGGAGAACTCTGAAACTTTATATAATGGCCAGAATAGCACTAACCAAAATGGTCATGTTACCTCGCCTCCTTTACTATTTCACTAACCTACCGATACTGATCCCAGCGTCATGGTTTAGCGAACTAAACTCACTACTCAGAGAACTAGTAAGGGATGGAGGCCGGTGTCGTACGGCACTATCAACGTTATGCAGGCCAACCATTGAGGGGGGACTAGGAGTTCCTGACTTTGAGCTATATTATTTAGCTTGTCAATTACAGTGGTCGGCCAGGTGGATTGCAGGGGAGGGCACCCTAGACAGACACACGGGGAACAGAGAATTAAGCACGGAAGAGATCATGTCAGAAATGGTAGGATGAAAGTTGAAGTCACAAGAAAAGAGCATATTGACGAAAGTAGCATTGATGTGCTGGAAGAGATGTTCAAAGAGGGTAGGAATAGGTAAACCCTACTCCCCGCCATTATCACTGAATATGCTGAAGGCAGAAACGACCAATGGGAAGTGGATGGACACAGACCTAGGGCTCTGGACGAGGGCGGGAGTACAGACAATAGGAGATATATTCGAGGAGGGGGTACTGAGCCCATTCACCGAGCTAGTAGACAAAAAAGGGATTCCCAGAGGTCAGTTTCTTGTGCACCAAAAACTAACCCATATTGTACAGGAACACTGGGAAACGATCAACGCGGAACCTGCCACACACTGCGTGTTACACCAACTATTGACAATGGGGGCAGATGCCCACCCAATCACCAAACTATACAAAACACAAATTGAGGACACACTAGACCAGTTGAGACCATTAAGAGATAAATGGGAAAGAACACTCGGAAAAGAGCAATCAGATATGGAGTGGAAGAAAATACTGACATACCAAAAGAAAGTATCGAGAAATACCCGGTTGAGATACAACCAGTATAACTACATTCATAGGACATACCTCACTCCAAAGCGCTTAACCCGTATATATGGAGGCACTCCAGCGGGATGCCCTAGATGTGGTGTGGCGAGTGCCGACTTGGACCACATGATCTGGCAATGCCAAGAGATCCAAATTGGATGGGGGACGGTGATGAGCGATCTGGAGAAGTTGATGGGATGCCCAATATCACAAACTCCAGCAATATGCTTGGTAGGCCTGAAACAAGGACTCACAATTGGGAAGATACAAGAGCGTTACATAGATACAGCGCTAGCACTATATATACGACTAATAGGGGTGGGATGGAAATCCCCTAAGGGCCCAGTAGTAGCTGAGTGGAGGCAGGACGTAGAGTAGTGGACAAGGGCACAATTACAGGTCCTGAAGAGCGTGGAAGCAAGAGGGTTGCACCAAACACCAATAGCTCTGGCTTGGAAGAGATACTGTCAAATTGGAGGCGAGAAGTAATGGGAGAAGGCAGTGACACAGGAGACTCAGACTAGCAACTAGCTAGTATATTGAGGTAAAGCAGAGAAATACACATTAGTAGAGCCATTACATCAAGGGGAGAGAGCGAAAGCAGTATAGAAACCACAAGAAGTAATGGGCTGAGCATTAGCAAAAAGGAGGTGAGGAGAGGAACCAGGGGACACCGGGAGTATAGCAGACGAACCAACATATAATAGAAGGGGTAAGAACTAGTTAAGGGTAAGAGGGAATAGAACAATACTCCAAAACGACATCAACATAAAAAGACAACGGGGAATAATAGCACCATAGAGTTAAAGTTCATGTTTAAGTTCAGTTTAAGCCAGCAGGATAAAAGTAAGGACCAAACAGAGACAACACTCTACTAAACCGAACACAGAGTAAAATGTAATTTATAAGAGACTAAGCGATAATAAAGCATGTAAAAAACCATCAAGACATGTAATGCAAGATGACTTTAAACAGAAAAAAGAATAACGATGTTTAAATGCGAAGCAATATTTGAAAATGTACATGTATTACAGAATAAAACCTGTAAATGGCAAATGTTAATAAAAATATTTAACAAAAAAAAAAAAAAACAGCCAGCGCAGCACTGCGAATAAGAAGGGCCATTCCAGTGAATTGCGCGATGCCATGAGTCCACCATACACCAGTGCTGGAGACATTCCCACAGTGAGTGCGCAGCAGCTACCCTGGGCGTGGTGGGTAATGGTGGGAAGGAACGATCAAGGTCTGGGTCCAGAACACTATTAAAATCTCCTCTCACGAGCCACAGGAGACCCTTCCAGTGGGAGAGTACTCCAGATAGTCCACGGAGGAAGCAGACCTGGTCTGTATTTGGCGCATAAATAAACCCCAACAATAATGCGCGTCCATGTACAAACACATACCGACCCTCATCGCCTACTTCACATTCCTCCACCACAAACGAGGTACCCGGCCCAAACTAAACAAGAGCCCCTTTGGCATATGTGGACTATTTGGTTGCCCCCGCCAGTGCCTCTGCAGTCTGGTGCCCTCCGCCAGCATGAGGTGCGTTTCCTTTAGTAACGCAATGTGGATCATATGCCTCTTAAGGTATGAGTAGATGGAATACCTGCATGCCAGCGAGTGTATACCTCTCACATTCCATGTGAGAACGTTAATGGGAGCCATAGGTGGGTGACTGGAAGAGAGTCTTTAAGCTCATCTTCCCTAAAGTGGTGAGCACTGCTGAACAGACCATCAAGCCACCACAGGGAGGGGTGCAGCAGAAACTCGGACTCAAGCGGCATTAAATGAACAATAGGCACAAAATCAGAACAGAAGAATGCCATCTGAGCAGAAGGACAACAGGTGTCTGCCCAAACCATCTAACTCGCCTGTCCAGCATAACTAATGTGGGAAAAGAAAGTCCCCACAGACAGCAAGGTAAATGGGGGGTGAACTTCATTCAATACACTCTGTGGCAAACGCCCCCAGGACATCACATATGCTGATGGACGCTAGGCATACAGTACACTACAATTTGTAGCCACCCCACAGGCCACCCATTTATCCCCACCGAGATACACTGCAGAGCAACGAGTCAAGCATTGTAACTGGTCTGACCAAAAGACGCAGCCTAGCCATAAGCACACAGTACAGCCTCAGCAATCAACCTTCAATGGCAGCACATATCAGAGAAATTAGTACACTGCACCATTACAGGCTTAAATCATGTCATCAACCATATGTGGTGTCACACTAGGAAGTGTCATGGACCGATTGTCTGAGAAGTTTCCACCAAAAGAGTCATCTTCGGCATCAGAGTCACAGAGTTCTTTTTTCAGTGTCCGAAGTAGACTTTGGTTCTCTTATAGCCACGCTGATCTGCAGTGCGCAGCGCTGCTCCTGGATGATTTGCTCTAAATCTGGAGCAACGCCCGCCTGCATAGGGGATATTTCATGATACCAGCGGCTCTTAAGTCTCAGAGGCTTTGGATTCCACTGCTCCTTCTCTGTTGTCAACTATTGTTGGGTGACCATTCCTCCCAACTCTAGCCACTCCCACATAGCCTCTGAAGTGTCAAAAAAGTGCATCTTTCCCTGGGGCACAACTTGCAGTTTGGCATGGAAGAGAAGGGAGTATGTCAGGCCAAGTACCTGCAATTTTCCTTTCACGGAGAAGAAGGAGCCCCTCCGTTTTTGTACGGCAATGGTGTAGTCCGGGAACATAATCAGTTTGGCGACTGCACCACTCACAATACGGTATCTCTGTCAACAAAGTGTAACAATCAAAACGGGAATGGCTGCAGGCCTGCACCTAGCCACGGGGTCTTATCGGAAATCGATGGGTGCGCTCAACTGATAAGAATTGCGTTAACGCCCCTGCTGGGACCAGCTTGCAAACCCATTTTTCCCACCCTCCGCTCCTTCCAGACGGCCAGCCACACAAATATTGTTCCTCCTGGTGTGTCCCTCCGCATCCTCCACCCGATGCTCCAACGCCACACTCCTGTCGACCAATTCCTGAGGCGAGGTGTCCACCTGGCTAGTCTTAGGGGTAAGCTCACTCCAAG
Source organism: Pleurodeles waltl (assembly GCF_031143425.1). Taxonomy (NCBI): domain Eukaryota; kingdom Metazoa; phylum Chordata; class Amphibia; order Caudata; family Salamandridae; genus Pleurodeles; species Pleurodeles waltl. The sequence goes on along the minus strand of NC_090450.1, from coordinate 304,149,765 downwards.
TATCCTCCAGCAAGTGAGTCTTGTCAACCATTTTACAATGGTCTGCATGCTGCGTGAGTGTTCAAAGATGCAGCAAAGCAGTCTTAGTTCACTATACCCTCAGTCTCCACAACCCCTGAACTACTGGTCTGACAAACACCAGCCTCTGTACAGCTCCGGGCGATTCATCGTGTGGCCTCCTCTTGCAGCTTCACACTGGTGTGAGGACGGGCCTTGTGGCATGGGGAACCAGAGGGTTCGGGGGGGCCCGCTTGCATGCACTGCACGATCACCAGAATGTGCAGCAACACAAGCAGCCCCCCTCCCTAGTGGCCTCAACCGCAGGACAGTCTTTGCGCTGCTTATGTCGCCCTCTCCAGCCTATGAAGCCTTAGGGCAAGACTTCTCCAACATCCCCCATGTTTCTCATTTATGCCCTGGGGTCCACCACTGATGGAGCAGCTAGTCGGGGGGAAGGCCAGGCAAGGATTAAGCTCCAGCCACCAAGGCTCAGGGGGCCGATGAGGACTACATCCCAAGGGTCAAAAGACTCAGTAGCACGGGGGCCCGCTTGCGCGTGCAACGGAAGAATCCAGAGGCACAGCAGCACAAGCAGCCCCCCCCTCAGCAACCACAACCGCAGGCCAGTCTCTTCCCTTCAGGAGCCGCTCCCTCCAGTTCGGGGTCCCAAGGCAGCAGACTCCTATAACCGGGGTCGCAGCCCAGTTCGCCACAGCTAGCCACCCATTCATTGGGGGTCTACCTCGCTGTCAACGCCTGAAGGGAGGGGTGGTAAGGGGGGGTTTAATGGCACCATGCCTGCGCGGGAACCGGGAGGACTCCCCAGCCTCAGCACCTAGGCCCTCCCCAGGCGCGCCCCCACCACACACTGCCACCCCCTGTAGGAAGGTGGCTTTCTTCTAGCATTGTTACCCCCATTTTTGGCCTGTTTGTCAGTGTGTTTTTACTGTCTCACTGGGATCCTGCTTGTCAGGACCCAGGTGCTCATAGTTTGTGGCCTATATGTCAGTGTGTTTGACTGTGTTGTCAGTGTGCTTGACTGTTTCACTGGAGTTCTGCTAACCAGAACTCCAGCGCTTATGCTCTCTCTGTTTACCACATTTTTCACTATATTTTAGTGACTCCATATCCCAATTTAGATTGGCATACTGGAACCCCCTTATAAGTCCCTAGTATATGGTACCTAGGGACCCAGGGCATTGGGGTTCCTGGAGGTTTGGTATTCATTGATGCAAGCTACCTGTTCCAGGAGCAGAGTCCACTTATCTAACTATCTCTGTTTTCCATACAGTGCATTCCGTTCAATGTTCATTTAGAGCTGAGGACGGGAACAAAAGGTAAGGCATGGGAGGCATCTTATTCTTTTTGGGGAATAGAAGCTTCCATTGCATACTTAGACTGCTCTTTTTAAAACCTATGGATGACCCTATTGTTGAATCTGTTTCCTTTTTTGACACCATCGCATATATCACTCACCAGGACAAACAGTTGTGTAATCCATGATTTTTTATCTGTGCTGACAAACTGTTCCATTTACTTTATTTACATTTTTGACATTCGAAATATAAAAATAAAAAACATTTTTTTCCTTTTTTTACATAGCAGACATTTCTGTCGTGCTATATTTTCTTTTTTAATCTGGAAAATAGATTTCATCATTAAATTGAGGGAGGTCATCTGAAGAATAATCACTCTCTACTCTTCTACATGTCTGAGTCCAATGATTTTTGGAAATGAAATGCTTATTAAATTCAATCATCACCACTTGTGTTATGTTTGGGGGAGGGAAACTTGTTCTTCTGGCCCTGACAACATACCCAGCTGCACTGACGCATGCTTCAAAGATACCTTGGTGACAGGTCATGGAAGATAGTTCATTGCCAGCCTGCTGAGTTCTAGCCACTTTTCTTAAATCTGCCCCTTTGTGTCTTAAGCAAACGGCATTTAAGTGAGCGTAGCTATGCACCGGGTGCAGACTACTTGCATGTTCCTCTTTGTGTACATTGTGTATCACATACACCCATAAGGTGTCAAATATCCGACAACCATGTGCTGATTTTGTAACACAGGCCTGCCCTGCATTACCAAGAGTATGGGTCAGGCCTGCACCTGCTCTGGCACATAATTCAGCAGCCTGCGCCAACGCAGGCATACTTGGACCATAGTGCAAGTACGTCTGTGTTAAGGGAAGTGTCTATGTGCAGGTTGGTATCCCTTCCAGGACATAAACAGTGTACAGTGGCGACAATGGCTGCCCACATAGTTGTGCTAAGATATCTGTTGTGTTATTTTGTTGATGTGCAGGAAGGGACACCTACGTGCACATGAGCAAACATCCATGGCATTTTAGCTCTAATGTGTGTGCCATCAAATGGCGCACACATAAGAAGCAAGGAAAAAGTAAGTATCAATGCATTACTCAACACTTTGCTATGCTTACACCACTCCTGGGCAGTTGTTAGTCTTTTGGTGCTGATAATAAGTATGATGTCTTCAACATCTGGGTCAGCGTCAAAAGCAATGGGTGTTACAATGGGACTGCCACTGCAACAACCATTGCATACCCCTCTGATGCAGAATAATGTGTCATGCTGTCCCATATGTACATCGAAGTGTAACGCTGCAAAAAGCTGCATAACAAATCTTTGTACATCTAGTGCAGTGTACTGCACCACATGAGCATCAGGTAAAGTGATGCTTTGGTGGTACCAGGGCCTATATTATCTGCCCCTTTGTCTTACAGACAAAATTGTAATGTTTGGCAGTTGTTCAGTCCTACCACAAAGTTGACTTGCTCAACAAGTTGAATGTGTAACAGTCATCCATGCACATAAATGTTCCAGAATCACTAAGCTAAGTGTTCTATCATGTGTTCCAGGGGAGCCTCACCCTACACTGTTGGAGAAGTATCCTAATTAGAATTTGAAGACCCAATGCAGCCAGTAAGTGTCACCTTCTGTGTCACATGTGTCATTCCAGTGTTTTGTGTGAGAGGGTGTGATGTGTGCAATTCAATGTTGAAATGTAATGTGTGACCAATAAGATGACATCATCTGATGTTAGGATGTGTGTTAGAAATGGGGCCTTTGGTTGACTCTCAGGATACCCCCTGTCCAAGCAAGGACCCTTACTCTAGTCAGGGTAAAGAAGAATCACCCTCAATTAACTCCCGCTCACCCCCTTGGTAGCTTGGCATGAGCAGGCAGGCTTAACTTCAGAAACAATGTGTAAAGTGTTTGTACTAACACACACAGTAACTCAGTGAAAACACTACAAAATGACACAACACAGGTTTAGAAAAATAGGTAATATTTATCCAAACAAAACAAGACCAAAACAATAAAAATCCAACATGCAAAAGTCAAGTTATGAATTTTCAAAAGAATAAGAGTCTTAATCCTTAGAAAACAGTGAGAATGCTCTTATTTCACAAAAGTACCTGGGTAGCGTCAAAATAAAGCCGCACGGGCAAGTGCACATCAAAAAAGGCTAGCGATGCCTCGATTTTTCACAAGCAAGCGAGACCGTGTGTCGTTCCTACTCCGGTCAGGTCAGCCTGCGTCATTTCTTCTCTCTCACAAGAGAGCAATGCGTCCATCCGGACGGGCACCTGGGGTCCGGGCAGGCTTTGCATTGTTTTTTCTGTGCCCAGCAATGTTGCATTGAAAATCCGGTCACACAGTATCACAAAACCACACTGCGTAGGGTTTGCGTCGTTATCAGCCTCCATTAGCGGGTGTTGCACGTTGTTTCTCCAGCCACGTTGCATCAATCCTCCAGCCGTGATGCAGGTGGAGCGTTGATTTCAGCCACAAAGCCAGCGGCTCGTCATTTATCAGTTGGGACAAGGAAAGTACATTGAAAATTTCCCTGCACGGTTGTCTGTGCATGGATTTTCTGTTCTTGGCTGCCAGCTTCCCCTCTAAAGGGCCCAGGGATTGGATAGGGCACCACTTGGCAGGGCAGGAGTCTCATCAGAGAGTCCACGTGCTGGCAGGGGAAGTCTTTGATGGCCCTGAGACTTCAACAACAGGAGGCAAGCTCAGTTCAAGCCCTTGGAGATTATTCTTTAAGCAGGAATGCACAGCAAAGTCATCTTTGCCCCCTTTTCACAGGCAGAAGCAGCAACTGCAAGATAGCCCAATAAAGCACAGTCACAGACAGGGTCAGCACTTCTACTTGGCTCTTCAGCTCTTCTCCCTGGCAGAGGTTCCTCTTGAATCCAGAAGTAATCTAATTTTCAGGAGTTTTGGGTGCTCTTCTTATACCCCTTTCTGCCTTTGAAGTAGGCAAACTTCAAAGGAAAGTCTCTATTGTTTGTAAGATCCTGCCCTGCCCAGGCCAGGCCCCAGACACACTTCAGGGAGGTGGAGACTGCATTGTGTGATGACAGGCACAGCCCTTCCAGGTGTAAGTGACCACTCCTCCACTCCCCTCAGCCCACATGGCCCATCAGGATATGCATGCTACACCCCAGCTCCCTTTGTGTCACTGTCTAGAAGAGAGGTACAAACAGCCCAATTGTCAAACTGACCCAGACAGGGAATCCACAAACAAGTAGGGTCACAGAATGGTTTAAGCAAGAAAATGTCTACTTTCTAAAAGTGACATTTTCAAACACACAATCTAAAAACCATCTTCACTAAAATATGTATTTTTAAATTGTGAGTTCAGAGACCCCAAACTCCACATATCTATCTGCTCCCAAAGGGAATCTATGATGTAATAATATTTAAAGGCAGCCCCCATGGTAATCTATGAGAGAGATAGGCCTGGCAACAGTGAAAACTGAATTTGCCAGTATTTAACTGTCAGGACATGTAAAACACATTCACTGCACCCTGCCCAATGGGCTTCCTAGGGCCTGCCTCCAGGGGTGCCTTACTTGTATAAAAAAGGAAAGTTTAGGCCTAGCAAGTAGGTACACTTGCCAAGTCAAATTGGCAGTTTAAAACTGCACTGACAGACACTGCCGTGGCAGGTCTGAGCCATGTTTACAGGGCTACTAATGTGGGTGGCACAACCAGTGCTGCAGGCCCACTAGTAGCATTTGATTTATAGGCCCTGGGCACCTCTAGTGCACAGTACTAGGGACTCACTAGTAAGTCAAATATGCCAATCATGGAAAGCCAATTACACATACATTTTACATAGGAGCACTTGCACTTTAGCACTGGATAGCAGTGGTAAAGTGCTGAGAGTAACCAAAAACAGCAAAAACAGAGTCCAGCACTCATCAATAACCTGGGAAACAGAAGCAAAACGGTAGGGGAGACCACGCCAAGGATGCCAAGTCCAACAATGTGGATACTATGTTGAGGATGGAGAATACGTTGATTGTTGCACAAGTGCCAACGTGTGCTGCTATGGAATTGTGGGTGTTACGAAAAGAAAAGCATGCCCACATACACAGTGATGTCAGACAAGATATGTGTCAGAGGTGTTATGTATCTGAATGGCATGCCTGTTGCCAACATATTTGTCACAGCACTTTTTACAGCACTGCGTTGCTTTCAGTTACTCAGGAAATGGTACAGAGGATGTACATGTGCTGAGGTCTCCAGGGGTCTTACGTAGGAAACACTTGCGCCACCGGTGTCTCACTACTCTTCAGAAATTAAATGAGGCAGCAGCCATGCAAGGAGCATTATTGTGCTGAGCAACAGTCAGTTGAGTGCACTATGAAAATACAGCTCTGCTCCAGAGCGATGTGGGATATGTCTACGGATTGTAGCAAACTAGATGTGTGCAGATTTAGCAACGTGATCTACCCATCATGAGAATTGTGAGTGAGCTTGGTCACATCACATGTGCATAGAATATGGATGCTGAGTGTATACCTGATACTTAGGAGATGTTAGACATGCATGTGCACAGGTAGTTCAATAAGAAGGAATACTGTAGCTGCACCCAGTGCAGTGCAATTCTTCCTGTGCCCCTTACGGCACACACACAGCCACCATGTGTGCGCCACATTAGACATGTTGCACACCATCCCACAGGGTAGGGGGCAGTAGGTACGAAATCTGTAGACAATATAGATGTACTGTTCAGGGTTAGGGAAAATTATTTGGGCACTAACCCTGAACTGTTCATAGTGGCCCATTTAAAGCAATGGTGTGCCCCATTATAACGTGTGCTCTGAGCAGGTGTTAACCCAAAAACACATGAATGATGCATTGACATTCCTTAGAATTCCCAGTGTCAATTCTCCTGTCCCCCCTACCGGATGAATCACACTTTGTATACATAATGCGTGGCCAAGGCTTTGTATAGTGCTAGGGGTGTCAAAGTGGTGACTTGCATTAATTGCGCAGTTTTTTGACTAAGGCACAGGGATTTGGGACTTGTTGGGCCACTTGGTCCTCACTCGTATGATGACAAAAATGTTGTGCAAGGATGCAGTAGTCCACTTACCTCTGGGCCCTAATGGTCATCAATGGATAGCCGTTGACCCAGTGACGTGTGGATGATACCGTAGATGGTTGGTAGGAAGTTTAGTCTTGATTTGGAGATTGATATTGTTGTGGAATGCATGGTTGACAACATGTGTCATCTGGGGATACTGTGTATATTGCATGTTTGTTTCTATATCCCTACCCAATGCTGTATTTGATGCCATGTTCTTTTCATATGTTAGCTGCCACCATAACCACAGCACAGAAGCGTGCTTTTGAAAAAAGGGCAGAACGTTTCCGCCACAGAATGGAGGTACAGGCCGTGTACTGTAAGATGGCTAGGAAGTATCGCCCTGAGAAATCTTCAGGGGCATTGTTTGCGTTTCTACATGGGGGATCTCTGCTACAAACCGCAATTGTGCAGGCCACATCGGCACAACATCTGAAGTCAGGGGGGCCTCCGCTGGTCCAACGCCCTCCACATCATCAGCACCTATAGCTACTCAGGCACTGCAACAGCCACCTGCAGCAGCCACATCATCAACCTTTGAGGCGGACATGAGGAGGGACATGGCAGCCATAATGACAAGATTGAACCAACTTGAGAAGGACAGTGCCAGAAACTACAAGTTGTTGAGGGTTTGCAAAAAAAAAGCTAAAGAAGATGTAAATGTGTTGTTGTACATCCTCCCAGTTAATTCTCTTCTCCCGTTTTATATCGTTATAATTTTTAGTGGCGTTTAGGTGAGTAGTGACAGGTTAGTTATATAGATTAGATTAGTTGTAGGATGGAGTAAGTATAATTGGAGAGGTGGGTTTTAGAATCTTTTTTTTTGAGGGGGTGGGTGTGGCGTTATATATGGGTTTCTATGTTTACATTTAAAAAATCCATTACAAAATAAATAAATAAATATATATATATATATATATATATATATTTATATTTTAGTGATAGTCCCATGAAAGAAACGGCTACCTCCACCAAACGAGGTTGGTGCAGACAACGGTCGTGGCAACCGTTTATTTAAATGAATTTATTTCTGCTACTGCATTTAAGAGCAGAAAAAGACGTTGCACCCAACGTGTCAGCTTCTCAAGCAAAAAGGCTTTATTGCATCATAAATTCAACAGGCAACTACGTGTCTTCATCATAGCCAAATTGAAAAAACAGTGCCCATTGCCTCTTGGCCTTTTATACTAGCCATACATAAACATAGAAAAAATACTTCCCCCACTGGAAAACAATTAATAATTCCACGATATACTTTTTAGTCCCCTACTCACAAATTACACCTTATTTCATTCACTATTCTATTTAATCATATTGACTACTCTTAAACAAATATAACAAGTTTAAAAGAAAAGATGAAAGAAAGAAGAAAGAAAAAGAAAGAGAAGAGGGAGGAAGAAAAACAATTAATATGTATAACCTCTAACAAGTATTCAATCTCCATTGCATAATTTCAAAATAGCCAGGTGGTCAAAAAACCTACCCAATCCAATCATACCTATAATAATTAAATAATGATTCATGAAACCATTAACATGAAAATATCACATCTATCTATAAATACCTATATATCAAAATCTGTGGGAGCACCCAATAAGGCAAAACATTAGAGAATCACCATTTCACCCAATGTACACTATTACATTATTACATTAATCCTACATGAACATAAAGCTCCTCATCCTCTTTTAATCCCCTGGTGTCTTGGTCCCAAGGAGTATAATGTATTCTGACTCCCTTATCCTCAAGTGCCTTTCTCTATCCCCTCTGCATATATTTCTCTCATTTATATCAATGCCTAAAATTGTAAACTATTAGGATTACGGTTATGCATTTTTGGCCAGTGTCTAGCAACTGGATATGCAGCATCATGTATGTATGTATGTATGTATTGAGTATTTATAAAGCGCATTCCGGCCCAAGGGCATCGAAGCGCTAACTGGGTGAAGCGAGTCGACTTAATAAGGAGACAACCAGACTTATTGCGGAAACAACCAAGTCTTGACCCGTCTCCTAAATGTTAGATAGTTATGTTCTTGCCTTATGTCCAGAGGCAAAGAGTTCCAGATTTTAGCAGCCGCAATAGTAAATGCTCTGTCTCCCCACTTTACTTTCTTAGTACGGGATGTTTGAATTCGATAGGCACAGGCCGAACGTAGCAGCCGATTAGGCTTATACCATTGCAGCTTGGTGGTTAAAGCCTTAGGCCCAATCCCATGAACAGCCTTGTGGGTAATGCAGAGAGCCTTAAAAGAGAGCCGCTGGATAACCGGAAGCCAGTGTAAATCTCTAAGGCACCTCTTAACAGAGGCCCGCGAGGCAATTTTAGTAAAAGCCTGGCAGCAGTATTCTGTATTAACTGTAACTTGTTCAAAGAAACTTTATCCAGGTTGAGCAAAAGCGCATTCCCATAGTCCAATCTGGAAATAACTAAAGCCAAAATGACAGTAGTTCTGCAGGTTTGTGGAATAAAAGGAAATATTTTTTTTAATTTCTTCATAGTCCACATGCAGGTCTTGATTATCTGATTGACCTGAGGTTTGAATGACAATTGATCGTCAAACACTAATCCTAAGTTTTTTGAGGTAGACCGTGGTACAGGAAGAGTTCCACATACTTCAGGCCACCAGCTAGACGACCAATGTTCCCTTCCTATTCCAAAGCATAAAATCTCAGTTTTTTCACCATTGAGTTTCAACCAGTTGGTCTTCATCCAATGATTCACTGCTGTCATACAGGCGTTGAAACGGATGGCTACTTCTTCCAGATCTTTATTAATAGGAATGATAATTTGAGTATCGTCTGCATATGAAGTAGGAATAAAGCCAAAAGAGCGAACCAGCTCTGCCAGCGGTGCCACGTACACGTTAAATAGCGTGGGGCTTAAAGAGGAGCCCTGAGGGACCCCACACGGCAAGAGGTAAGCAGGGGATCTGACGTCGCCACTGCTAACTGTGGCCCACCTGTCTGATAGAAAAGATTCAATCAGCTTAAGAGCCTGGTCTCTAATGCCTACCTGATAAAGACGGTCTAGCAGAATGTGGGGAGCAATGGTGTCGAAAGCTGCCGACAGATCCAATAGCACCAAAACGACCCCCTGCCCCTTATCCACCAATCTGCGTATGGTGTCAGAAGATGCAATGAGAGCTGATTCCGTGCTGTGGGATTTCCGAAAGCCATGTTGCGAGCTGTCTAAACCCTTAGTGGCAGACAGGAAATCAACCAATTCTTTATTAAGATGTTTCTACAGAATTTTGGCCGCATAGGGGAGAAGGGCTATAGGACGTAAATTCGTCAGGTCATCGGGTTTACCGGCTGCCTTCTTTTTTAACGGAATAATAGTGGTTTCTTTCCATGCCCTAGGATACAGGCCCGTGGCAAGAATTTCCTGAACAATAGGGGCCAGCATAGATACCGCTAGCTCTGGCACTAATTGGAGGACAGCAGGGGGGCAGGGATCCATAGGGGAACCTGATTTACCTTCCAAGAGCAGTTTACACAAACCTCTTGAGAGGGCATCTTAAACCTTGAGAGTAAGAGTGGCTTGTCTGGCAACCTGTTTATTGTCGCCACAGGATGCGGATGTGTTGCTAACCCGGGGGAAGAGTTGGCTTGTTCCTTATCCAACGTAAAGCTGGAGTAAATGTCAAGAACTTTACCTTCAAAAAATTTAGCTACTTTATTACAGAAGTCTTGGGAATTTTCTACTTTGGGAGTGCCTAAGGGAGTGGTAAGAACATTGATGGTTCTAAATAGCTCTCTGGAGGAGTTGGCTGCCTCGCTAATTTTTCGTGTAAAATAGTCCGATTTGGCTACCCGACAGGCTTCTTTATAAATGTTGAGTGCGAGCTTTAGCTCCACCCTCTCGGCTTCACGAGAGCTGAGTTTCCAGTAACGCTCCTTCTGCCGGTATTTCCTCTGTAAAATTTTGAGGGCTTGAGAGAATCAAGGTTGGTTGGGTTTTTTCCTGACGCGGGGAACAGAGATCCTCGCCGGTGCTAGCGAGTCCATTGCCTGTGTAATGCCCAGATTAAATCTAGCAAGCGGTGACAACGTAGGTGCCTTTAGATTATTCCAATTATGTGTTAATGTTATTTTCAGTGCTTCTGCTTCAATGTTTCTCCAGGATCTTATCATTTTTTTCTGGGGAATGGGTATTATAGGCTGCTGCCTGGCCAGGAATTTAAACGTCAGGAGAGCATGATCCGTCCACTCTAACGGGGTCGTTGAAAGATACAGTTCTTCCTCGGGGTGGGTGAAAATCCCATCTAGGGTATGGCCAGCTCTATGAGTGGCCATCCCATCCTTTAGGACCCAATCCAGAGCCACCATAAGGTTGATAAATTCCGCGACCAGCAAATCACTCGTATTATCAAAATGGATGTTAAAATCTCCCAAGATGATTGCTTTAGGGGCCATGATTAAAGGTTCCAATAATGAGGTCCATATCGAGAGGAACTTAGAAACGGGGCCAGGGGGCCGATACATTAACAGGCCTTCGCAAACCAGAGATTTGTCAAGGAGGAGTTTAAAGGCCATAGCTTCACAGACCTCTGGCATGTGGCTAGCACTATTCCAAGTGCAAGTAAACTCCGACCTGCAAATAATGGCTAAGCCTCCTCCTCTGCCTGTATTCCTGTCCACCCTGTAAAAAGAGAAGCCGGTAGGGGCCGCCTCAATAAAATCGGGGTCCGAATCAGGCCTCGCCCAAGTTTCTGTTAAGAAGAGACAGTCTATGTTGAGAGTGAGAATAAGTTCATTGATTTCAAATTTGTGTTTTGGGAGGGATCTGACATTTATAAGAGCGAAAGAACCCACCACTCTACAGTCCCTAACAGCTTCACCCAGAGCATGTTCTGAGTTGTTCCCTCCTTCTCCCCAAACTCCCTGGGTATTCTGCTTTCCCACCATAGATGATGCCGGCACCGTCCAGTTGCACTGTGCACACCTCCAGGCATAAGTAATGTCAGGGATCAGTGAGTGTGTGCACCGGGGGCCTGCCAAATTCTTAAGTTCTGCTATGGTATATCCATTTTTCCCAGCGCAAAATGCAAGATTCCTGGCCCTCTGACCCGTTCTGGCGCGGACGGGCGCAGACGGGCTTGCCTTTGGCGCGCCAGCGGCGCGCCCGCTGCGCGGCCGCGTTTGAGCCGTCATTTAAACCCCCCTTGATGAGGCAGATCCACTAGACCGCCAACCGCGGTTTCTGCCCAGAAACAGGAAGTGGGCTCTGGATCATAGTTTTTAATAGCTCTGTAATGTTCCAAAATCCTCTTTTTCACAGGACCGATTGTACTGCCAACATATTGCAACCCACAGGTACATTGTAAAACATATATACAATAATCCAACCCACAGGAGATAGCTTTATAAATCTTTCTGGTTTCACCCAAGGCCGTTTTGTACACCTTAATATTCTTGCTGTTACTACATGCCTTGCATCTGCCGCATTTATAAAAGCCCTTCTGTTGACCAAACCAGCCAAATGGTTGATGATTCTGTGTATTCAAATAACTGTAGACCAAAATATCACGCAAGGATTTTGCCTTGTGATACGTAAACTGTGGGTGAGAAGCCAGCACCCTCCCTATTACATGATCATTTTTAACCAGATGCCAATGCTTCATTACTGCTTTCCTAATTCCCGGACTCGCATTATTATAAGTTGTTATTATCCTCGTCTCTGGGATTACATTCTCCTGTTTATGAGTTTTTATCAACAAGGTTTCCCTCTTAATTTTAGTTACCTTCTCACTAGCTATACGTAACACCCGATCTGGATAACCCCTAGCTCGCAATCTTTTTATCTTCCTACTCTACTCATCCTTATAGGATTCTAAGGTACTACAATTCCTTCTCGCCCTGAGTAGCTCACAATATGGGATATTCCATTTCAGATTGGTAGGGTGATGACTGCTCGCATGCAGGATACTATTGCCAGCTGTATCCTTGCTGTATAACCTCGTCTGTAGTGTATTATCCTGCACTTCCAACAATACATCAAAAAATTCCATTTTTTTGGGATGTATCTTCCTAGTAAATCTCAAATTCAAACTGTTATCAGAAATATGATCTAAAAATTCCTACAAGTCTCGTTGCGTTCCCTCCCAGATCATAAAAAGATCATCAATATACCTCGTCCACATAGGGATATGTCTAGTCCATCTCTCATTCTCTTCTATTCATATCTGAGTGGCCTCCCACCAACCCATAAAGACTCCAGCGTAACTCGGGGCAAAGCAACTCCCCATCGCTGTCCCGACCAGTTGACGATACCAAGTATCCTTCAAAAGGAAAAAGTTATTGTTCAAACAGAAATCCAACATGTCTAGTAACATCATTGAATGATCACATCTGCTCAACAGCCTATCACGGAAAAAATATTTAGATACCTGAATCCCCAAATCATGTTGAATACAAGTATATTAGGATTCCACATCTAAGGTAACCACGAATAATGTGGTTCCCAAGGAATTCCTTCAATCTTAGATATAAAATCCATGATATCCCTACAATAAGACGGTAAGGCCAACACATGTGGTAGAAGAAAAAAATCGAAATACATGGATGTACTTTCTAAAAGACTATTATTCGCTGAGATGACAGGCCTGCCAGGTGGGTTATCATAATTCTTATGGACCTTTGGTAACATATAAAAGCATGGTGCAGTGGGCTTTTTAAACAACAAGAGTTGATATTCATTCATACTAAGTAGCCCCCTGTCTCTCCAGTCAAACAATTTACTATGATATTGATCTATCGATCTAATATAATGCTGCATCGTGGTTACTTCATAATTCCCCATATCATTAAGCTGTCTTTTTGCTTCCATACAATATTTGTTAAAATCCCACAAAACCACATTACAACCCTTATCAGAGGGTTTTATCACAATATTATGATCCTCAATCAAACTTTTTAGAGCTAATTTCTGTTCCTGATTCAAATTCGACACATAGTCACCTCTTTTAGATTTATGCCACGCTTCAAACAATTCTCGAACAACAACTTCATGAAAAGTATCAATAGAATCATATGTGGCAGGTGGATTGAACCTTGTCTTCAATTTAAAGGGAGTGACTTTTGGTCTATTCAATTCCAAATCCATACATTCAAGAAAATCACGTTCATTCATTCCAGAAATATCCATTTCTCCCAAATCGGCCAGAGTATTTTATTTTTATTTATTTGAGTTCATTCGGTCTAGAGATCTAGACCATTTAGAGTAACAAAGATAACAATCATACATGATAAATAATATTTGTTAAAAAAAACATAATAACAATATAAAAAACAGTAATAATCAGGACAGTATAACAATAAGATCAACAGGACTAAGTATTTGATCGTAGATAAAAAGTACAATAAATAAGACATGGCTAAAAATGTTAAGAGAAAAAAGATAAAAGCTAGGATATAAAATTCTGTCTAACATACCAATGTGTGCAGTTATTTTCCCGTAAGACCTGGCCCTCGTCAATCCAAAATCGGCCAGAGTAAATAAGCCATCAATATCACTTATACATAGTCCCATGGGAACAGGAGTGACAACCGAAGGGGTCACATCATCAAGTTCCTTTCTGTTCTCTTGCTGTAAAAATAAATTCCTTAATTTCAGTTTACGTACAAAGAGAAACAAATCAATCCTGGTTTTACAAAAATCAAAATCAGCAGTGGGGCAAAAAGATAAACCAAGTTCCAAGAGTGAACGTTCTTCTGAAGTTAATTAATGATCAGATAAATTAATAACCGTGAGGGAGTCCTCCCCACTCATTTCTTTTTTACTTGTCTCATAGGCCTCCACGATGGTTATATCCTTGATTCCTCCAGTTGCCTCTGCGTACCCTTGGTCTCCTTCGTTGCTTCCTCCTCTTCCATTTGTCAGCCGTCCTCATGCCATCTGGTTCCTTTGTGAAAAACGGTATTCATCCAATGAGGTAAAGGGGAGCGAATCTTTGACAGACACTACTTGTACTTCATCATAATCCAATGAATAGTTATCTGAACTGGATTCCGATGTTACCAACTCTTGTTTTCTTAGAGACCCAATCTGCTTATATTGTTTAATAGCCTGATCAAATCTATGTCCAAAAGTTAAAATTCTCCTCTGGGCATAATCCTGTTTATCTCTCAAAAATTTCTGTCTCTTTCTCTGTTTGATTTCTTCCTCATACTTCTCCAACCGCTTCTGCATCAATGCTAGAAAATTAGTTATCACCTCCTGTTCAGAATGTTTGTCCAAAACTTCCTTGATTTTAGTCAATTCTTCTGTTACCTTTTCCAACTCCAAAGACAGATATTTAACTACTAACTTTAACATCGATTTACAAGTCTCAGCCATTAATTTGGACCATTCCGCTAATAGTTTTGGATTCGGGTTCTGGTATGTAACGGTAATGAGAATCCTTAGACCCCTCGGGGCCCTTCCTGCTTCAATATAATTCTCCAATGAGATCACTTCCCAACTTTTACTAATTTCTTTCTCCAATAATTTTTCATAACTAAACAATTGTTGAATTTATGATGCAATAAAGCCTTTTTGATTTATATATATATCTATATATATATATATATATATATATATATATATATATATATATCTTTGTTTAGAATATAGGTTAAGTTATTATATCTGTAGCCTAAGTTTATGTTGCCTTGTCTCACTGGTATCTTGTCTATTAAGAGGGGTGTGGGAATAATGTTTAGTGTGTGGTGTTAAATGTGTAAGATGAGTTTATATTACGATAGATAGCTGTAGGGGTAAATTAAGATAAGTTAGTATAAGTTAGTTTAGTGTAGGTTAGTGTCTAGGTTAGGTTTTATTTATTAAGGCTATCTTTTAATGTTTAAATAAATCCAGTTAATTTTAGACAATTGTGTCTCCATGGGGGTCCTCATGTGTGCACTGGCCAAGTTAAAGGAATGCCTTTGGGTATGCCTTCTGTATTGATTTACATGTATGACTATGTGTATCCACTATGACCAAGGAGTTGTCAGGTTGGCTGCAATATGACATCAGCTACTCAAAACATTTGTCATCCACAGTTCCAGACATTCACATTGTGTATGTATATGGAATCTTTGACAGGTAAGTATGGAACTTCAACTGTCATCGCTGAGGTCTGTCAGAAATAATGTTGTAAAGTATGGCACATATTACGTCAACTAATTAAGGGTATGTATCCTGGCAAACTGACAGCTGCCTGTCACTGATCAAATTTGCCTCTTCTGTTCCACACATATTAGTTGTACTAGTGCTCTCATCTGGGAAAATGCCCGACGCTTGGTTCTGACCCATACATGCCATATGTCAACTTGCATGGTTATCTGTTCAATACATGTTTTTAAGGCTCTGTAAGTTGGTTGTAGTCCAGAACACCATCAGTAACTGTTTCCATGTTACAGTCCTAGTGTGCGGCTTTGTGTATGACTGTAAGCCACACATGTAATTAGGTTCTGTTCTCATTAGCATAGCTTCACACAATGCATACATATAGATGAGTTGAGGGATCACAATAAAAATTTACTTGACACACATGAATATGGAGATTTATTTACATGTGCAGGTGTATTTTCCAATGCAATACAATGTCCAGTTCACAGACTCCATGAGAGATCCAAAGCCATTTGTTGTACATTCAGAGTCCCAGGGTGACGGACATGTCACGAGACATGGGTAGGAGAAGTGTGCATTAGTGAGGAAGTGTTCAAATTGACAATAGGTAAATATTGAGATAATGAGAGTCTATAGCATATAAGTCAACAGTGGTTAAGTAAAAAGAGCACACAGCCAGCTGTCACAACACTGGCATGATGTGAAGTCCAGAACTAAGGAGATACTGTCCATGCTGCACAGACTGCTGCTATCAAGTGGTTTTACGTGTGAGTGTTGTTCCTTCCACATCTTCATCCTCTGATGTGTGTGGTGCCTCCTGTGCCATGGGTGGTGCTGTTGTTGAAGTTGAGGGGGCCACACACACATCAGGGGATAGAGATGTGGAGTCAAATGTCCCGACAGCTGCCATTTGTGGAAACACATAAGGCATCACGGCAGCAAGGAGCAACTGCTGATTTCTCAACTCCACAGCAACATCACGGTGATAGGCAGCCATGTTTTCCCTGAGGGAGGACACTTTCAGCTGTATGGACTCTAGGGTATATTGTATAGCCCCCAGTCTGTTATTTATCATGCTGCTTCCACTTTGGGAGGGCAATTGTTGAAGTCTCTGCCTCATGACAGCAGCTTTGTCGGCCAGGGACTGCTGGAGTCCACGTAGCGGGGAGTGGGTGCTTTTGATGGTAGCTGAGTTGTCCTTATTTGGACTGAGGCACCTCTGTACTCCCTCTAGGCTTTCTGCAATGGTCTCCATCCCCACCCACACCTGCTTGGCCAGCTCCTACTGGACTCCTGCCACTGTCATCTGAAAGGTGATGTCTGGGTCCTCGGAGTCCAGGGCCTTGTCAGGACTGGTTGGTGCTCTGTGTTGTCAGCTGGGTGGTTCATGTGGAGACCCCGCAATGCTGTGTGTCTTCCTTGCGACTGGAGCTAGTGTCTGGAGGGAACCTAGGACATCCTGGAGAGTCTCTTCATTGATGGTCGGCAGCTAGTCATCCATGTCATCTGTAAAATCCAGGACAGGCAGGTCGGCAGGAGGTAGGGCATCATCCTTTACAATAAGATAGTGAAATGTCAATCTTTGACTGTAGTGTCTGTTGACATGGCTTATCATGTATTTGCTACTGGAGTCTCAGTGACATGTTACAGACCCAAGGTTGTAGTTGTAAATTATGTGTTGCATTGTGCATCACCCATGGGGCAACCTTTCAAGGTATTTCGTACATTGATCCCACACCACCACCTTCCTTGCATGCCCCTGCCAGTGACACCATGGTAGCACATAATTTACCTTCCTATTCACTATGGTGGACATTCCCACAGTAGTGTAATGTGTGTTGTCACTCTTTTGGTGCTTTGCTGCATTGGCACCATGAATGATGGCACCACTGCAGCAAAGCACAGGTAGGTCCAGTGCTTACAATGCTTGTGTTATTTTTTCATCTGCCTTTAGTAGGCCCCACACATGTGCTAATTGGTTGGAACAGTGCAACCATTATGGACTGTCTGCCCCATTGGGGACATTTCCTTGCATACAACATATATGCCACAGGCATATGTTGGTGTAAGGATGTACAGTTTGGATCAATGCATGCATTTTGAAACTTTATTGATGTGGCACAAGGGGAATGGGCAGCTTGGATCCACATGGGCAACTATTTTTCTGATGGCACAGTTGCATTACAGGCTAGTGACATTGTGCCCATAGTGCAACACTGATGCCACATATGCCAGTTCTTACACATGTAGATATCCTTTTATGCAGAACACCAACCATTCACAGAACACAGACAACCTTGTTACATGGTGACATTGGAGCTACTTGTACAGCAGCACAAATGATAGTCACAGACCTGGCCCATGTGTCATATGAGTTCACTTATGTGCCCATTCCCAAATGGTGCATGGAGGTATGTGAGAGTTGTTGTTGGGCCACCCTGTGAGGATTGCACTCCACAGGTTGCACGCTTAAGCCTGACTGATTTTTTCTCAATTGGTACAGCTCAGTGCAGCAGCAATATTAGATGCACAGTGCTATGCCACTTTTGATATGAAGGGATACGCCATGTTTATTGGAATACGGCACACCCCTGCATTTCCCCCAGCGCCTGCGCAGATTTGTTCTCCCTGCACCAACACAGACATCCTTGCACCATAGTGAAGGGATGCCCTCTTTGAGAGGATAGATTGTTTACATGCAAGAAGGTGTCCCTTCCCTCACATAAACAACCTATTATGGCAAGGTGGCATTTCTATGTGTGCTGCAGGATACTAGTTTTTGGTAGTCTGCCGCTGTCCTGTAAGTCTAGTGACCAGCTCCTCCGGGATGACTGCTGCATCCATCTCCTCCAGCTCATCCAGGTCCTTCTAGGGTGTGGAACTTCCACCTCCAGTCTGCAGTTCTGCCTTTTGGTTCCTGGACAGTTTGTCCTTAGTTCTGCACTTGCAATCATGACAGCGCTTCTTGCAATTGGTGACAGTCCTCTTCACCGCTGCCACGCTGTTGACTTTTTCTACTATTGCCTGCCATATAGCCTCTCTTCTACCTATTGCCAATTTGGAGGTGACTAAGATCTGGGGGGTCATTACAACCCTGGCGGTACAAGACCGCCAGGGCTGTAATGACGGAAGCACCGCCAACAGACTGGCGGTGCTTCTTAAGTCATTACGACCGGGATGGAAGCACCGCGGTCGCACCGCCGGGGCCAGAGGCAGCGCTGCCCAGGGGATTACGAGTCCCCCTATCGACAGCCTTTTCCTGGCGATTTGGACCGCCAGGAAAAGGCTGGCGGTATGGGGAGTCGCGGGGCCCCTGGGGGCCCCCTCACTGCCCATGCCACTGGCATGGGCAGTGCAGGGGCCCTTTGACAGGGCCCCGGGCAGCTTTTCACTGTCTGCATAGCAGGCAGTGAAAAGCGTGACGGGTGCAACTGCACCCATCGCACGGCCGCAACACCGCCGGCTCCTGTATTGCGGCCCAGTGGGGATCTCCAAATGGCCGTGGCAGGGGTGTGGCCGCATTGGCAGCCACCCCCGGCCGCCAAGGTCGTAATGAGGGCCCTGGTGTTGGTGCTCCGTCACCTCTCTGACCAGGATGTCATGGTCCTCCTCACTAAAGACACACTTCTGCTTCCTCTTCACCTTCTCCCAAGACCCTACTAGCTGGTACTTGGGTGATTGGGATCTCCCTGGGGTTTCTCCTGGCCTGCATTCTCCATCTTGTCTTCCCAATTTTTTTTTTCTTGCTTGTGCATTTGTTTTACGCTAATACTGTTAAGTGTGGCGCTAACTCGTTTTGCGTCAAAAAACGTGCTGCAAAACATTTTAACGCCACTTTTGCAGCATTAGCGTAATTTTTTCTTACGGCATGACGCAGTGGTTAACGTCATTTGTTTTGGGTGCTAAGCATTCCTAGCACCATTGTGCGTCATTTTCCAAATACATGCACAGATGATGCTAGGGAATGGCGTTAGGTCGCTGTAATTTTTTTGACGCACAACTGCACTAGCGCAGTTGTGCATCATTTTTGTTAAATATGAACCTTGGTATTTATTTAGTGTTTGGGTCATTGCTTCCGTATGTCACTGAGAGTGCGTGACCTGATTGTTCTGTGACCACTCCGTTTACCTAGACTAGACTAGGACACAATTTCTCTTCACTTTATTGCTCAACAAGTCCATGTCTTTTTAGAAAAAATCTGCAAGTACAGGAAAAAACATCAGGAAAAAATTGAAATATCCATCTACATCTATGGAAAATAAGAGGACTAAAATGGGCCTGTGGACTGGAAAGAGGTGTGTTTAATAGAAAACTGCAGACTAGTAGTAAATCCTGATTAAGTGGTTGTAGATCTACTGGGCACAGCTAAATTCTGTTATTGTTTGCGTGATCAGGGTACATGCAGCTAGTCACCTGGGATCAGAAAGTGATTGTCTCTTGGTTAATGCTATTTCAATCTGTGCACTGTTCTGGTGACTGCTCGTGCACAGTTGCCTACCTTGACTCGCTAGTATTTTCATTTTCTGTTTTCATTCCAGAAGCATTCTGTACGGCAAGCAACTTTCATTGCTCTCCTGCTTTGTGACTCAGCCCCACTTTGAAGATGGACAGTGGCAGAAGAATGCAGTTACACCATTTGCATACAGTATGTTTTATTTTTATTTTATCATAAATATTTTGTGAACCTCATGGAACTCTTTTGCATTCCAACATGTGTAACTATTAATTTGTGGCCTGCTAAAGAGACTGTTTGAATAGGTTAACTTAACTGCCATTGTCCTTCTCTGATGGATGTGCTACACTCATGGAGTTGTTGCATGTTGTGCTTTTCTCTTTCTCACCTTCCCTTAATACCCCCTAATCATCTATTTATTAAATTCCAAACCCTTGCCCCCCCAAGTTGTGCAGTCTTTTGTTCTATCATCTGTTCACCTTCAACAAATCTCCCAATTGGCGAGGCAGATATGATGTGAGCAATGGTAAACTGTTCCAGGGAGGGGTTACAAAAAATTTAAATTTGCCCCCACAATCACAATATCCAGCAAGCAAGGTTGAAAGTAGTGGAAGTAAAAAATCATATAACAGTGTTAAGTGCTGTGCACTTTTTCCACAGTCTATGCCCCATAGACATTAAGGCCCTCACTATGAGAATGGCGGCAAATACCACCTACCGCCATGGCAACGGCCGCCAACATACCATCACCGGAGCTATCAACCGTCCATGCCATTATGACCCTAGATGGAATTCTGCCAGAAGGTTGGCGGAATTCCATCTATGGTCATGGCGGCGGTAAGGTGGCGCTTCTGCCAGCAGCACCACCACACCAGCAAAACACTGCCTACCATATCATGTTCCATGATACGGCCTGGCGGTGTTTTGCTGACGGACGCTGATGCTGGCAGCAGCGCTGCGTCCCGTCTCCTGCCGGAGGACCCCCTGCATGCAGGTAAGGCGGGTTCTCCTACAGGAGAGGGCGGTGGGAGGTGTTGTGTGCGTGGGAGGGGGTGTGTGCGAGACTGTGTGAATGCGTGCATGTGTCTATAATGCATGTGTGCTTAAGTGGGTGTGAGTGGATGTGCATGTTGTGTTGTGAGATTGCGTGTATACCTGGATGTATGTTCGTGAGTGTTGCTGTGAGTGTGTATGAATGTATGAATGCGTGGGTGAATGTGTGTATGCATGTGTATCTGTGTAAATGTGTGGGGGGAGGGGAAGGGTGGAGGAGGACTCTGGGGACGGGGAGGGGGGTGGGAGAGACCCCTATTGGTGCCAGGGAAGGAATTCCCTGGAACTGATAGTGCCGACCGCCATGGTTTCAGTGGCGGTACAGAAACCACTGAAACCATGGTGGTGGGCAGGGTCAAAATGCCATGGGCGGCCTAGTGACGCCTGCTGGGCTGGAGACTGTAGTCTCCAGCCCGGCGGTCATTACCGCCATGGTGGTCGGTGTGGTGCGTTGGCGATTTGGCTTTGGCCAAACCGCCAATCTCATAATAGTGGAGGTAGGTACTGCCAGCCTGTTGGCGGTAATACCTCCACCTTCCACCGACCGCCGGGGTTGTAATGACTCCCTAAATTTCTACCAAATCTAAACTAAACTCTGCCTGTCTGTAATTAAATGTTTTTACGTATACTTTAGTTTTTTAATCATGCTGCCAAATAAGAATCATCGACTGATTAAGCATCACCTGCTGCATTAAAAATGAATAAATAACATTGTCTCAGTTTGGGTCTTGTGAGAATATGGGTTATAAGTTGAGGTAGATAACTGTCCACCATAAATAAAAAATACACTACCTTGCTAGGTCCAATCAAAGGTTTTAGTGACTTAAACCTGATATCAATACATGGTAGTAGTGGAACAGAGAAAACAGGCTAACTTAGAGAAATTATGTAAAGCATTTACAAGCACTGAAACAGTTAAAAAGTTAAAAAATACATCACAGTAAAAATCCCTTTCCAGTTTAAAACTACAGAAACATTTATAAAACAAAATTACAACAAAATGACAAAAACCCAATAGGGGTAACCAGAGACATGCATTTCTAAAGATATAAGGGAAAATAGTGTTAAAGAGTGAAACACGCCAATGGTAGTCAGTGGTCACAGTAGACCAGGACATAGGTGTGATTTGAGGATGTTTGCATTAGAATGCAAGACGGATACACCAAGTAGATTGGCACCATTAGGGCCCTAGAAATAAGAACGCTTGAATTTTTTTTAAGTCCTAATCTAAAAAATGGATTTTGCCATTTTTTCTGAGGATGTGGGATGAAACTGAAATTCAATAATACACCCCCTTTAAGACCTGGAGCAAAACATTTTGAAGTTCCCAATCTTCTCTTAATGTCCAGCCAACCAAAAGAGTACATGTCCAAGATACCCACTACCTCTGGTTAGCTAGATTTCTTCACAGAGATTATCCCTTCAGCTTTTCTATGTTTTTGGAGACACCCAGGGGATCAGCCTTAGGATCCTTGGAGATCTTTCTGTCCTTGGGTTTGTTGTGGAAGTGGGCCCAACCTCCTCAGGTCCTTCTCATAGGTCACAGATGCCAAGTGCAACAGAGTCAGTCTGTCTGGTATCCATTTGCAAATGTAGCAGTATTTTGAGGAAAGCTGGATCAGAGTCCAGCTTTGAAAGTTTCATCTCCCTGTGGATGGGTAACAACCTCAATACTCCTAGTTCTTCTCTGACCAATGGAGTAATTATTCCCAGGCCCTGGCATACCTACCTTTTCAGTAGTTTATGTTTGTTTTACTGCCAACAGCCAAAACTGCATTGTGCCAGGGCAAATTCAAGGTGGCAAAAGTATTTGGCCTAAGTAAACTTGGGCTTCTGAGCCTGGGGGTGTGAGTGGGGAGCGTACTGTGGTAACTTTAGTGCCCTCCGACAGCTAGCACTAAAATCTAGTTTGAAAAACGTAATGTACCCACAACAAGCCCAGAGACAGACATCTGGTAGGACAACGACATGGTCCTTCAGGAACCAGTTGGGGGATATATATATAATATATATTGTTTGTTGTTTTCGCATGTGCTTCAGATAGAATTTCACTCTGCGGTAACAACAGAATGTCCAGAGACCCCCACCCTGCATTATGTAACTGATTGAGGGCCTGATTTAGAGCTTGGCGGTAGCTGTCCCCCACTGATCTTTCATCGAATTTTCTATATGCCGCCTTGGTGGGCTGCCCGCCTAGCCCCTCTATTTAGATGTTGGCGAGTCAATAGACGAAAGACCGCCAACAAACCATCATCACCGCCATGAATCTCCACCTGCAGCAATGGTGCCATAGTCTAAAGTAGCTGCTGGTGGGACTCCAGCTAGGTTTACCGCCAATCACGATGTGCCATGGGAGGAATAAAAGGATGAAACTCACTTTTTTCCTTGCTTTCTCATTTCCTGCCACCATGACCCCAATCGTGTAAGTCCTGCCTTTGCTGCTGCTCCTGGACCGAGACGAAAATCAAACTCATTGTCGCCGGAGCAGAAAGTAAGTTACTGAATTACCTCCCATCTTCAGACCAGTCGGTGTACATTAGCACTGAGCTCGTGCATGTGTAACAAATACTTGTAAGCAATAGTACAATGGTGTGCAATGCATATGTCTGAAATGGCATAATTATAAAAATGTTTAAAAATACACCTCGATACATCAGATGCACTCACTAATCTGGTACTAACTCCCTCCTTGGCAATGGACACCTGCACAAAAAGTCACATCAATCCCAACATGAAATGTGTTCATACATGTGTGTGTAAACATTGTCCCTAAACCTTCATATCATATACTTAAACAGTATACCCAATAGGAACTACATAAATCTGTGATAATGTAGCGATTGCAGTAAGAAATGCTACAAGTGGGTATAAACAGAATGTTATCTCTAAACTGCAAACATGTCAGAAATGTATGAAGGTCACATGTTCCCTTGGTTTGTGAAATTTATGCCAAGCATTAGACGTCATTTAACTTTAAAGTGTCAGGTTCCCTATGCAATGCATGTGTGTATATTATAAACACATCTTGTTAAAATAAACACACATACCTTCTCCAGTCATAAAAACAGAAACACAAATAATTTTGGTGTAAGTGTCTAGTAACATGATATATGCTTGACCAAAATGAACAGGTCCATTACAAATGTACAACATTAATGTATGAACTCAACAGAAAATATCTAAAAAAGAAAACCTTTTCTTGTTGTGATCACAAATGAGAGTAGTTGCATGGCACACACGTGAGCAGAAATAAAATAATCAGCAAACAATTAGTAACAATCAAAAATAAGGCCAGAACAAAAGTATTGTCAACGTTTTTTTTAACTAAAATGAGATACATCGTCTCTCAAAACTAAATTTCATAAGAAGTGTAACAAAGGACCAAAGCCCAATTGTCCCAAGCCTGGGTGCATGTGCAGAACTTGCCACCTATTCACACAGCCAAAATCAACCTCCCCTGGTGTCTATTCAGCAGAGAGCAGGCACCTCAATGATCTTACTTTGGGGGGATCCTTGGGTTTCGGAAAGGTGGGTGGAAAGACATTTGGGAAGGGTGTGTTGGGATGTGGAAGGGATAAGGGCCAGGGCAAATAGAAGGTCTTCCATTGGAAAATGGGTATGATGCCTGGCAGAGAGTTCAGGTTGGGAGGTAGAAGGAGTGGTAGTGTCTGATGTGCATGTGTCTGTCGATGGTGTCAGTGCCTGTGAGTTTTGTGTATGTGGTGTACGTGTTGATTTGTGACTCTCACTGGGTATCTGTTGTTTGGGTGAGTGTGGTCATTTGTGTACAGTGTATGTAACATGCAATTTATGAATGTGTGTGGATGGGTGTGCTGTGGAGGTCTGTCTGTGGTTGTGGTACCTGTGGATATGCTGGTGCATGTTTGTGAGCTGGTGGTTATGGATATTTGTCATAGTGTGTGTGGTGTCTACAGGTGTGTTAGTGGTGGTGGTGGGTGTGAATGTTTGTATCATGGTGGGTGTGGTATCTAAAGGTGAGGTGGCTGTGTGTGTTTGTGTCAACATGGTGTGATGTCTCAGGTGTTGACGTGCTGGGTGGTGCGGGGTGTGTTGTCAATGGGTTTGTGAGTGTGTGTTTCTTGCTGTGTTTGGGTTTATATCTGGATGTGCTGCTTGTGCGTGTTTGAGTGACTGCATGCAAAGGAGTCAGTGTACTCTGGATAGGGCAGGGAAGAGGGATTTGGGATAGGGGAGGGGTGGGAGTTCGGGCAGGAGGTTAGAATGGGTGGGAGGCTGCAGTCAATGGAATAACCTCTCTAGGCCAGACATGGCACTGTGAATGCCATCCAGGTAAGCTAGCATCTGTGTTACCTGCCCATTAAGCCCCTGGATGGCATTCAGTAGTGCAGTTTGGCCTACAGAGATAGTATACAGTAGGTAAATAGCCTCCTTGTCATAGCTGGACTTGCTCTAGGCAAGACTGCTGGTTTAAGGATGACAGCATTTTTGTATGTAGTCAGCTAGGCCAATCCTACAACAAGTCACAACTGTCAGCCCAACCCTCCCGGCTCACAAGCAGTACCTCGCCAAAAACCCAAACAGGAAACAGTGATTTGTGGCAGCTTTTACGCATGGACACAAGAGTGAGACATCTCAAGGGAGTCGTGGTGAAACAGAGGTTACCCTTTTCTCACATGAGCAACATGTCTCAGTCACACACAGGCAGTGAAGGAGATGCGGTAAAGTTTTCAATAGGTTTTATTGACAAGACTGCAATCTACTGTAAATTGAATGGGCTGCAATGATTAGGATAATGAACAATGCAAGAAACAGAATTGTAAGAATGAGAGTCATGAATACAAAGACCCCCCCATCTTGCAATAACATGAAATGTAAAATAGATGTGACATGAACCCTTATACCCTTGCATGATGAACCTAATCTCCAACTTAAAGAGATCTAGGTGTGTTAAACCTAATCTGCCAGTACCATATCCATGAGAAGAGCCCCCAACCCTTGTTACCT
Organism: Pleurodeles waltl; assembly: GCF_031143425.1. Taxonomy (NCBI): domain Eukaryota; kingdom Metazoa; phylum Chordata; class Amphibia; order Caudata; family Salamandridae; genus Pleurodeles; species Pleurodeles waltl. The sequence goes on along the minus strand of NC_090450.1, from coordinate 304,123,750 downwards.
TAGAATGAGGTCTGTAGATCAGACTCTGTGGGAACACGAAGGCTGGGTCTGCATCAAGGCGACGTGTAGCACAGATAGCATTGATGGCATCTGGTAGGAATCCCTCTGATAATCTTGTCTTTGTGAGATGTATTTATACAGATCTTGTAGGACCCCTGAAGCAGGCATATTCCCAAACAATAGATAAAATGGTATGCTTGGGGCAGCAATTATAGAAACAATTCCCAGAAAAGGTACATTATGCTACTGTCACAAGTAAGTGGTAAAGTACATAATGTGAATACCTACATATATCACTTACCTTTGACGCTGATAGTGATGCCTTCCCAGAGTGGCACTGATACTGTGAAACTAAAACATCTTCCTAACTATACACATAGCAGCCATTTTGGAAGAGATAATTAAATAATTGACTAAAACAGAGCAAGCTAAGTATGTTAAAAGTCACTAGGTGACAGGGTCACAGGCCTGCAAGCCAGAAGGCTAAGCTAAACTCCTGATTCCCATTAAAACTAAATAGTATCCACTACACCCTCCCCATTGCCTGAACAAGTATAACACCATAATGATGACATCAGAGAAAGTGAATGCACCCAAGTTAAAAATGCTCTGGACTAAAACAAGCTAAAATCATATTAAAATACCACTAAAATCTAAATAAAACTTGTTAAAAATTGTTAAAACATACAAGGAGACAGAATGTCGGCTATGACAAGCACAGCAGGCCAAGTTAAACGCAATTTTGGCAAACTTTGAAACTTGAGAATAAGCCAATGGTCAAATTCATTTAACAGTAGTCCTGAGCTTGAAGAATGTCTTCAAAGCCATCGAAACGAAGGGCATTCAGGAAAGAAACTACAATGTTAGATGTTAGATTGATGACAGAATTGTCAGATGGATCCACAGAGCAGTAGTGAGCATCAGCCTCAGGCATAGGATCACCCGCAAGGGCAGCACCATCCAAAGTGCCTAAAGGAGCCAGATAGTTCACCAAGTGGCCTCGCGAATCAGCTTCAGGTCCATGGGGCACGACCATGAATGAAGCCTCATGGTGAACATCAGCAGCTCTTTGTCCACAGGAGGCACTGGCGGAACAGCAAGACACACCAAAGGTAGATGCTAGGACAGGCACCAAGTGCATTTAAAGACTAGTTGTACACACCATAGGACTGGTCGGAATGACAGGGACCAATTATGCTCCAATTCCTCCAGCAATGGAGCACCAAAGAACTGTACCATGCGATCACGGCACAGTTGGCCTGGTGGTAGTAGCTCCATCACTCCCCTGAGCTGGAAAGGCACAGCCACTGCATATCAGGAACAGCTGCAGCAGTACCCAACCAATCAATGCCAAAGTCACAGAAAAAACTGCCAAAACATAATAGAAAAGAGTAAATGGATGACTGAGGGAATGACTCCAAAGACAGTCTGGAAGATGGGGAAAAAATCCATACCCGACAGCAGTAAAGATGTGCACAATCCCTATAGTGCTCGAAGCGTTGAATAGTCTGGACACCAGCTCTCCAAAGTGCTTGGAGAAGTTGGTATTTAATAGGGATTGTATCTCAGCTGATGATCTTGCTATCTGGAGAGCATACGTCTCTCTAGCCAATGTCAATGCGACTTGTTTCTGAAACAGTGGCGCCTTTTGTCTGCTCAGCTTGTCATAACTTACAATAGTAGTATCAATGTGAAGCCACATTTCTTCTGCTCTTATCTCTTGTGTGAGGGGGAATAAAACATGTCCGCAATACTTTCAATCATAGAGACTGAAATTGCGTAGGCAATTCCTGGTCTTATACTGCAACAACTTTGTTAATTCAGGTCCACATAACTTCCATTCGAAAGTATATGAAATTCTGGACGAACCAAAAGGACAGGAGTACCCTTCAGAAAACAGGCCAAGTTTATGACCCCCGCTTTGCAAAGGCACCTGTTTGCAAATCATTGAACGACTAAGAGTAGTCTCACATTCGCTTCCACTGAGAAAGACCCCTGTTTCGCTGTTCAGACATTTATTTCCAAAGGGAAACTCCCACTCTTCTTTAATAGAACTATCGCCTAGCTGCTCGTTTCGGTCCACAGTAAGATGTTTCAAGCATTTCAAAAAATAAAAGGTGGAAATGGGCAGATTTATAATGCCATGCACAAGCCATACTGTTGATGCAATAGGGCAAGGTAATCCCGAGGTTGAACAATCCCCCACTGCAGACACCAGAGACCCTACGCCAATTCCTACACTTGCCCAGCCAGATCCTTCTAAGATGGAAACTAGCATCTGGCCTTCCTCCTGTGCCCAGAGTTCTGAAATCTGTACTGGGGGTGCAAATAAAGAGCGCTAGGCGATGGAGACTAACTTAGCCATAGATTTAGTAGACCTCAGTAAACTTGGATATCCACCACTACTTCAGACACCCAAACTGCTCACGTCATCCCCCGATCTAGACGGGGCAAGAAATACTCTGGGAAATACTGTAGTGGGAAATCCAAATACGGCTGGTATAGACACAACTGAAAAGGGTATAAAACTTCCCCACGGTATCCCATTTGCAAGAGAGAACCCTGCGGTTGAAGCTCCCCAAGACATAATAGATGGCCTAGATACCATCCTTAGTTGGAATATTGCAGGGTTGGAGAATAAAATGAACAACCCTGAATGGGGCAAATTCATAGACAAACATAAAATATGCCTTTTCCAAGAAACATGGGCTCTGGAGCCCAAATACAGAATTGGCTACAAAAGTTACTGGGTCCCAGCAACTAAGGTGAATTCAGGGAGACCCTCAGGTGGGCTGCTTATATGGCTCAGTTGTTCCTTCAAATGTCGGATTGAAATAATCGACTTAGGCTGCCCTGATTTAATGGGGTTATCAATACCATCCCTCAGCGAGAAACCACTTCTAATAATTAATATTTATAACAGGAGCCTGGGTAGCAAATATGAGTCCGACACACTGACTATTTTGGATAGCTTTCTTTCTTGTAAATCACCTTCTCACTTTATTCTTATTGCTGGAGATTTTAATGTCACTTTTGAACCCTACTCGCTGGCCCAGGAATTATATAAAGATGAAGACGCCTACTGGGGTATCCCTCAACTGGTATCTAGCAAAAGACCAAAAACAAATAGATTAACACACCAGGTTGTGGATATTATACTGGCACATGGCTTGCGGGCTTGCAATGGGCGTTCCCGCTCGGATCCCAATCTTCACCATACATTCAGGCGCGGGACACAGAAGAGCCAGATAGACTATATTTTGCTTGATATCCGCCTATGGGGCTATATGGTCGACATGAACATTGTAGAACATGAGGAAAGTGACCACGAACCATTGATTTTACTTCTTAGGAACCTATTACCCCTACTTGAAGTCTCTTGTTCCAAGACCCACGAACAACTGCTTGCATTGACCAACAATAGACGGAATGTTAGATGGGAATCCCTGAGCACCGACACAGCCACCTTGGCATCTGTGTTCAGGCAGTTGGCTGATCATATGGATTGTATATCTCAGCCTATAGAAGATAGCGGTGTGCTTATAGCAGCACACACGCAATTTTTTAACTCTCTAAAAAATCTTTTTACTAAAGAGTCTGCAAAAGAAGTTAAAAAGAAGTGTAACGCAAGGTGGTTCAATGCCGCATGTAGGGAAGCACAACACAAACTCCTGAGAGCTTTAAGAGGAGGCCAATCAGACCATATAAGGGAAGCCAGGAAAGGGTATAGACAGGAACAAAGTAGAGCCCGTAGGACATGGGATGAATCTAGATGGGTTTCCCTCTTGGAGTCTGCTAAAATAAACGACACCTCAAAATTTTGGAAAATAGTGGCTGATGCCAGCGAAGACCCTAATTGTTCGCCTGGTGCCTCAATACTCCCTGTAGAGTGGACAGATCACTTTTCCCGATTATATTCTGGGATTACTGGTGTTACTTCTAGGGAACTGACCCATACCATGATTACTGAGAGTCCCAAAATTGAATTTACCCTGGCAGAAACCAAGGCTGCGATCACTTCACTGAAATGGGGAAAGGCCCCCGGCCTTGATAAAATACCAGGCGATTTATACAAGACAAACCCAGATATATGGGCCCCATATCTGAACCTCATTTCCTATGCGGTAACTGCAGGAGCACCTGTCCCGAGCTCCTGGATGGGAGCAGAGATAGTTCCCATCTTTAAGAAAGGTAACCCCTCTAACCCTGTTAACTACCGTCCAATCTCCTTACTTGACAACTTCCAAAAACTTTTTGCTAAGCAAATTTTGTCTCGTTTAGAAGAATGGATTCTGGAAACTAACGCCATTTCTGATTTGCAAGCAGGGTTTAGGCCCGCAGTTAGTACCATAGATCAGGTGCTAAGATTCTTAACATTAAAATGGAAGACTGTAGAAGTAGGCGGAGGTAACCTTTTCGTAGTTTTTATTGACCTTAGAGCCGCGTTTGATCTGGTCCCCAGAAATCAGCTATGGCTGACACTAGGTAATATGGGTGTCCCACATGGCCTCCTGAAACTCATTATCCGACTACACGAGAATACTTATGCTCAAATCAGGAGTGGCAAGAAAGGTGACCTAACAGAAGCAGTGGCTATTGAGAGGGGAGTCAGGCAGGGGTGTGTTTTGGCCCCCACCCTTTTTCTTCTATACATAAATAATTGTATTAAGTATTTAGCAAACTGCACTAATGATTCCCCAAAACTGGCCGGGACCAAAGTACCATGCCTACTTTATGCAGATGACACTATCCTTCTGTCTAAATCATCCATGGGAATTCAGAATCTGGTCAACCAGTTTGGTGTTTTCTGCAGAGACTACGGGTTAGACATAAATCTTAAGAAAACTAAACTCATGATATACAGTGCCCCGAATAAGAAGCTTAGAGCAAACATTAGGATGGATCCAATTCATCTGGAGAGGGTAATGGAATACGATTATTTGGGTATTAGACTATCTGATAAGGGCAGCTGGGATCCAGCTATAAGGAAAGGGGCACTAACAATTAGCCAAAGATGTGGAGTGATAGGACGTAAGGCTAGCACTGCAACAAGTCCTCCTCTGACCCTCATCTCTGAAATCTACAAAGCCCAAATTCGTGCCGCGGCCCTATATGGAGAGGAACTTTGGGGATTCCACAGACAAATGGACACTCTTCAAACCAAAGAAAATAATTTCCTTAGACGCATATCCAGACTGGGGAAGGGCACGCCGATGCTCCCCCTTAGACTGGACCTGGGTCTAAATAGCATTAAGGACACAGCATACCTAAGACCACTTCTGTACTGGGTCAGATTATGGAAAACGGAGGAACTCGAACCCTTCAGATTAGCAGTCAAAGAACTATTGCCACCTTGCTATGGATGGGAAAAAGTACGGTGGCTTAGGGAGATGAGGGCGGCTTGGGTTAAACTGAACTTACCCCAGTATTGGGAGAATCCCGAGATGATCCCTGGCAATGCTAAACGCCTGATCAAAGACCGCTATTGGGAAAAGATCCATGAGGAATCCCTCGGCTCAATTGGGTTGGGTTGGTTGACAGCAGAGTTTCTGCTGGTTAAGCATGAACCTCTGCCTGAAAGCTTCCTGGATCTCCCTATGCCAGCCCGTGCTCGTTCCTTATTACTTCAGTTCAGATACGGAACATTGGCAGTCAACAGCTTCACAGCTTGCTGGTCAACCAATAGTTCTCTATCTGACAAATGCATAAACTGTCATCTATGCAAGGAAACCTCTGAGCATGTCCTATTTTTCTGTCCTCTGTACAAATGCCCTCATGGGAAGTGGATTATCCCTCTGTGTAAAACACTGCCATCGCAAAACCGAAACAGTGTATATAGAATATGCAAATATGACACTTCCATGCTGATAGTGAGTTCTGTTTCCAAATATTTGGCAGCAGCATGGAAAATCCGCAGTAGGACTACTACAGATTTTAACCCATCGGTCGAAGAACGGTCTAGAAGTTAGCGAACTAGCACCCTGTTATATTAATCTGGGATTTCAAATAAAACGATTAGTATGACCTATCGACGATGAAAGAATGTAGCCCCGCGCATGATGGCTAGTGGGTTACCCCAATTGAAGTGACTCATGGTTCCTCAGCATATATAATTTTAAAAATCGCAAGTTGCAATTTATTCGATCATCTTATTTAATAGAACTGATTAACTTATGGCATTATTTTCCACTGGTTGACTTCTAGCCTTTGCCAATAGGAGCTACTATATGTAGTTTTTATGTCTTATTTTATATATAAACCTGTTTTAGAATGATTTTCATGCTTTTAACAATTGGTTAGCACTATTTTAGCACTTAGCCTCTTGCATAGGGTAAGATCCAGAGATTATTTAGAGAGCTTTGTCTTAATTATTTATGAAACTTTTTATCTAATTTTATGAATTTTTTTCTTTCTGTATTAACTGCCAAATGTTTTTTTACTAAGTGATGGTTCATGGCTTTTATCTTTTTGTATGTATGATCACTACTAACTATTCAAATGGTCCAAATTAGGACCGAATAAACTATTGATTGATTGATACTGTTGATGAACTTTCTGCAACTGTGAAACGCAACTCTTTTAACTTTTCTGAGTAAAGCATGGTGAAACTCACTTCCCTTTAAGCCATTATCTGTTGTTCCCTGGATAAATTAAAAGCAGCAAACAGGTCACTACTGTTAATGTATTTTCATGGAACACGGCCATTTTTCAAAAATCTGTAGTGTCCAACCCAACTGCACGGAATGGCATTCTGAATTATGTCTATTTTAGATGACCCTATGTTATAAAGGGAATATATCCCATGGGACAGAGTGTTTTTTCCATTATCGACAACAGCTAAAGCCTTTTCTAAATTTTCCTTATCTATCTGCCTTAAATGTGCAGCTGCTTCCATTTGAGAAAGCTTCCAGATCTCATTGTATATGGCATGAATGAGTCTTTTAGGGCATGGTTTTCTTGGAAATACAAGAAGTCCTGCAATTCTATATCTTCAGAAAGAGAATTAAGATGTTCTTTAACTGCTGCTAAGGTATGTCAGTAATTATAGGCACACACAGTTCCAAAAAGAGGAAAATTGTATCTACCGGTTCTGCATATCAGGAAAACCAAAAGGTTGTAAGCACGAGCCCTCACTCACCTTTCGGTGACATGCTTCATCATAGGGCTGTGCTCCTCGTCAGGCCGGCGCTGCAATGCCTGACGGACCCCACACGGGGGCTCTTCGCCGGAGATCTTTTGAGCGAAATGCGCACCGGTCAAAAATGGGAATCGAGGATTGGAGTAGAAAAGTTTAAAAATGTCTAGAGGTACAAACCGTTGATATCTTTAATTAAATGTTAGTGCCTCTGACAAGATTAAAAACAAAGAATAGGGATATGGTAAAATAATGTCTACACTCCCCATCAAGTATAACAAAATGATGTTAACTATATGTTCTTGATGAACCTACAAGCCCTATATATCCCCGCAACCAGAGGAGTCCAGCAGACGTAACGGTATCTTGCTTTAGAAAATCTGACATTGCAGGAAAAAGTTACAGAGCAAAACGTAGAGACAAATTGATGTTTTTTTCACCTCAATTTCAATATTTTTCTTTTTCAGTAGTTATTTTCTGTAGGAAACCCTTGTAGGATCTACACAAATGACCCCTTGCTGAATTCAGAATTTTGTCTACTTTTCAGAAATGTTTAGGTTTCACGCCCATTTCTGTCACTGACTGGAAGGAGGCTGAAAGCACAAAACATTTTAAAAATGGGGTATGTCCCAGTAAAATGCCAAATTTGTGTTGAAAAATTGGGTTTTCTGATTCAAGTCTGCCTGTTCCTGAAAGCTGGGAAGCTGGTGAGTTTAGCACCGCAAACCCTTTGTTGATGCCATTTTCAGGGGAAAAAGCACAAGCCTTCTTCTGCAGCCACTTTTTCCCATTTTTTTGAAACAAATGAAATTTTCACTGTATTTTGGCTAATTTCTTGGCCTCCTTCAGGGGAACCCACAAAGTCTGGGTACCTCTAGAGTCCCTAGGATGTTGGAAAAAAAGGACGCAAATTTGGCTTGGCTAGCTTATGTGGACAAAAAGTTATGAGGGCCTAGGCGCGAACTGCCTCAATAGCCAAAAAAAGGCTCAGCACAAGAGGGGGAAAAGGCCTGGCAGCGAAGGGGTTAAAGGAAAACGAGATGCATTTCAAATGCAAAAAATGAAACGTTTTCACTGCCATTCACAAAGGGGAAGGGGTCCCATGGTGATCCCTTCCCGTTTGCGAATGGGTTAGCACCAGTGTGACACTGGTACTAACTGCGATTGTTTCGCGACCGCATTCGCAGTCACAACACAATCATACATGGGACACCCCTTCCTTATTGCAACTCGCAATCCCTTTTTGTGATTCAGTAAATAGTTTACCGAATCACAAAAATGGGTTTCAACATACCGAAGTGCATTTTGCACATCGCAAATGGCCCAATTCGCTGTTTGCGACTCGCAAAATGCTACGTTCATGTAGCCCTTAGTGTTGCGTATCTTAGAACGATCTGATTGACCCTGGCAAGATGAATGATGAGGTCATCATCTGTGAGATAGATATCATCCACATAGGACAACATGTCAGCATCAATATCATGCAATATTGATGTTTCACGGGCTGGGAACAGCCCTGGGCTGTTCCTGTAGCCTTTGGGCAAACTACAGAAGCGTTTTGTAAGTCAAATGAGAATGCACTCAGGTCCTGACTTTCAGGTGCTATGTTTTGGTAGTAAAAACCATTGGAAATATCCAACGTTGTTTTATATTTTTTATGCACTATGTTATTAATTAGTGCTGTGCTGTGTGAATTTTGTATTGTGTATGTGCATGTATGACTATTTAAGTGTCTGTAATGTAAGACTGTTCTATATGAAGGGTCGGGTTTTGCAACAGGGAATAATGGGTTATTCATTGCAGAGACATAGGGCTAAATCACTCCCTGGTTCTCGAGCTGAGTGAGGATCTCCCTCACTGGAGCTTTGGATTTGTGTTTGACAGGGTATTGGGGCTGAGGCTGGGGAGAAGGCCTAATAGGTATTTCATGGCACAGAGAATCCTTATCCCAACCTACATGATTGCGGTATAGTGCAGGTGCCTGCGCTAAAGTCCAATTGACAGTGTAGGCTTGTTTTAACACTTATGGAACAAGATCAGAAAAAGAAGGCAAAATGACATCTTGCACATGTGGGAGCTTACGGATGTGCACATGTGGCCATTCTATTTTGGCCAAAAGGATATCACAACTATGTTCATCCAAGAATATCACACTAATGGTGCGCTCAATGTCTCCCTCAATTTGGATATTTAAATCATCTGTTGGGTGGGAAAACGCACCCGTCCGCAGTTTTGACTGCAATAAAGTCATTAGTTGCTGTTGCATCCAGATGATCGATGAGACTCTGGCGACATATTGTGACTTCTGTTGCCATGTCCAGCAGTGTCACTGCCCACGTCTTGTTCTTCAGCAATGTTTTCAAGTTTACTGGCATTTTTAATTGACAGTGCTGCCACCTTTATTTTCAACTGTGGCTTTTGCGGTGGGGACTTGTCTTCTTTTTTGTCTGAAGACCGTGTTGAGTCTTTCTTCTGTTTCACATAGTCAGGACGTTGATCTGACTGGCCTACTCTCTTGCTACACCTATCTGGTGCATCCTGAAAGGAACGAAAGGGACGTGAAACTGTCAGCAGGTTTGATATTTTCTCTATTTCTGAGATTATATCTCCTTTCGGATTTCTCTGGGTGTGGAGAGTCTGCTCTCTGACTTCATCTGTCTTTAATTAGCTTTTGTTTATGTACAGTGCTTTTTTAAACCCTTCAGTGTATGTATGATATCTTCCTTAGGGGTGGTACTCTGTATTTCCGGCTTTTTCGGCTTGGCCCCCAAACTATCCCATCCTATGCTGGTATAGGTATCGGGAATTGTTTTTAGTAGCTGTTTCTCCTGTTCCAGGTTTGGGATCTCTTGGAGCCGCTGGCATATAGCCAGTGCTACTGCTTCCCCTTTAATGTTACAATGTATTATTGAGGAGACTGCGTCAAAGTCACACATACATATCATCCCCAAGTCTAGGGCTGGAGCTGCCCTGTGTTTGTTCTGAATTTGTTTTAACACTTCTGGTGAATTGGCAAGTGACGGGGTACCATGTGTGGTAGAGAAAATCGCAGTGGAGACTGTACCCCATGTGGCGCAGTCATCCACTGAGGGAACCATCCCAGAGGGCAAGCACATTGTGAGAATTCTATGTTTTTTCTGTGGTCCCGTATAGGGAAACAGATCTTCCAGCTGATTAGTTATCTGGGCTATCCAGAACGGGATTTTTTCTCGTTCCGTGGTCACCTTGCCCATGATAGAATGTACTGTTTGTGGATTAATCCCAGTAGTAGCCAATTGGTATCCAACGGGTGCTGGTGGTGCTGGATGCGCTGGAGTTGTGTTCAAAGTTATGGTCTTTGCGCCAAATTTATCCCCTGTGCTAAAATCCAGCACGAGGGGGCTGCGGGGCCTTGAATAATGGCGTTAAGCTTGCTTAGCCTCATTATTTAACGCCTGGGTCTGGGCAGGCATAAGGGGACCTGTAGATAGATTTCCATGGTCAGAGACCATGGAACTTGCCCACAGGTGCCCTTCCCTGGCCCCAGGGACACCCCCACCCACACCAGAAGGTCACCTAAGGATGGGGGACCCATCCCAGGTAAGTCGGGGTGAGTATTTTTTTTCTTCCAAACAACACTCTGGGCCCTGACTTGGGGCCCCCGGCACCGTGCTGGCCCCAATGGCCATGCCCAGGGGACATTTGCCCCCTGGGCATGGCCATTGTGGTGGTGGGCATGGCTCCTGTCTCTATGAAGACAGGAGCCATGTCCATGGGGGTTGTGCACACGAAAATAGAGCTACACTGGTAGAGGCAATTTTTTTGCCTCTAAACAGTGTAGCGCCATAATTTGGCTCACAAGCCCTGGTTCCCCATACGCCTCCCCAGCCCTGTTATCGTCCTTTGCAGGGACACTAACAGGGCCTTAGTGCCGGCTAGCGCAATTCCATAAATATGGCGTCCGGAAAGCGTCATGAATGGCGCTAGCCAGCGCTATTATTTTATGACTCAAACCAGCGTTAATGCAGGTTTCCATCAAAAAGTACAGATCTGCCCCCTGGTGAGGTGTATATATGGCAATCATAGGCCACGTTGGTCCTTCATTACCTAAGGGACCTAATCTCACAGGTTGTATTACGTGTGGTAGTGCGCCATTAAACCGTTTGTGGTGTTCTTGATAATTGATCGGAATTTCAAGATACTGGTAGGTGTGGTACTGTTGTGGTACATTTGCAACTCTGTATGTGTGGAATGCAAATGACTCACGGTCTTCCTCAGGAAAGGTGACCCAGGAGTAAAAGATTTCTGTTTGGTAACCTTCACTAGCTTCTACGATGAATGTGACAGCCCCGCCCTCTTCTGTTAAGCCATGTGCTACTAGGTGTAGTGTCAATGCTTGTTTGGCATTCTCAGGAATGTCTATGGCATTCGCCATATTTATGAAATGAGATAAAGAGATGGAAAGCCAAGTGGGGAGAATGTCCTTTTAGATGTTTGAGCTCAAACAACCTGCAGCCTAATTAGGTACTCCCTGTTCAGCTGAGGAGGATTATCCCAAAGACCACAGACGTCTCTGTATAATGGTACTTAGGGTACCTGCTGTGTGTGAGACAGAGACACTCAGGGCATCCGTAAAATAGTGCCAGAACACCATTGTTGGTGGCGTCATGTCATAGTTGAACTCTTGCTCGGGGCAAGACTGCTGTTTTAAGGATGACAGAACATTTGTATGTAGGCAACAAGGCTAATCCTATAACAAGTTGCAACTGTCGACCCAACCCCCCCCGGCTCACAAGCAGTACCTCACCAAAAACCCAAACAGTAAAAAGTGATTTGTAGCAGCCTTTGCACCTGGACTCAAGACTGCGACATCTCAGGGGAGTTGTGGTTAAACGCAGATTACCCTTTTCTCACATGAGCAACATGTCTCAGTCACACACAGGCAGTGAAGTAGATGCAATAAAGTTTTCAATAGGTTTTATTAACAAGACTGCAATCTACTGTAAATTGCATGGGCTGCAATGATTAGGATAATGAACAATGCAAGAAACAGAATAGTGAAAACAAGAGTCATGAATACAAACACCCCCACCATTTTTCAATAACATGAAACGTAAAATAGATGTGAAATGAACCCTAAGACCCTTGCATGATGAACCCAATCTCTAACCTAAAGAGAGCTAGGTGTGCTTAACCTAATCCACCAGTAACGTGTCCATGAGAAGAGCCACCCAACTCTTGTTACCTTGGAATGAGGTCTCCATATTTGACTCCATGGGGACATGAAGGCTGGGTCTGCCTCAAGGCGACGTGTAGCATAGTTAGCGTTGATGGCATCTGGCACAGGCATGTTCCCAAACAATAGATACAATTGCATGCCTGGGGCAGCAATTATATAAACAATTCCTTCAAAAAGGTAAATTATGTTACTGTCACACGTAAGTAGGAAAGTACATGATGTGAATACCTATGTATATCACTTATCTTTGACGCTGATAGTGACACCTTCAGAGTGGCACTGATAACGTGAAACAAAAAAATCTTCCTAACTATAAATATAGCAGCCATTTTGGAAGAAATAATTAAATAAATGTGATGAAACATACCAAGCTAAGTAGGTTAAAAGTCACTAGGTGACGGAGGCACAGGCCTGCAAGCCAGAAGGCTAAGCTAAACTCCTGATTCCCATTAAAACTAAAAAGGACCCACTACATCCTCATTGAGCAAAGCCTGGGATACAGGGACAAGGGGAGGTGCCTGCAGCAAAGGTGATGCCACCCCTCTTAGAGAGGCAGCTGTGGCCAACTGGGGTTGTAGCAAGAGGGAGGGTAGAGATGGAAATATGGGTGGCAGACAATAATGCAGGTGGAACTGTCGTATTAGGATATGCCACCAATAGAGACTGGTCTTCTGTGAAGGCCTCCGAAAATGATCTAGAGTCGCTGTTGGCCTCCATGCCAGTCCCCTCACCCTCCTTGGCACTAGCTCCCTGGGTGCTACTGGTGTCTGCGCCAGAACCACAGTGCCCAGCTTCTTCCCCACTGACTTGGCCGCTGTCACTTCACCTTGCCCAGATGATGCTGAAAACACAGATACAACAGTTTGAGTCTATCTGTGTAAATAGAATTGAACATGAACTTTGCTCACAAAACATTTGCCAAGTCTACATATTAATCCAGCTTTAAGGCTCTCAAATGTGGTTTCTTTATCATCAATATCTCATGCATGTAGGGAAGAATTCCTCAAACCATTTGCTCACAGTCTAGACATTTTACATGCTAGCTCCCTTGTATGCCTTTTGCCTCTCATCCACTTTTATTTCTCAGCATGACAAATGGCTTCAACAGCATAAGTAAATATATATAGGCCTATGCACATCCCTAACCCACTTCAGCAGATGCTCATGATCATATTGTAATTATACCAACTTACCAATGTAAAGTCTGAAACATCAACTGTATCATAAGTGCTTACTATGCCATGTCACCAGTAATAGGGCCTACATTACCTACTAACATTTGTGATAGAGCATCACAACTGGCCCAGTCCTCTAATGGGGTATGTTTCATAGAAATGTCCCTCATAACATAGGAAACATGGAGGTACCCCTTCAAAACAGTACTTGGCTTGTGATGTGATGAGGAATCTAAGGACATCCTTTAGCACAAATCAACACAACAAACACAGCATCAGACACCCCGTCTCAAAGACTTACACCTCCAGAAACCCTCATCTGCATTGGATGTCTGTTAACTGTCATGTTGATGCCAAACAACATTGCTGTAAATGAAAAAGGTTATGCAACAAAAATAGCTACATACAATAACTCACCCCCTTGATGCTGCTGTTGGGCCCTTGTTAGAAATGGGGTCTATAGTTGGAAGTAGTTTGCACCCTGTCTAAGTAGTGGCCCGCACTCTAGTCAGAGTAAGGGAGCCATACAGCTAAGATAACCCTTGTTGACCCCCTTGGTAGCTTTGCACAAGCAGTCTGGCTTATCTCAGAGGCAATGTGTAAAGTATTTGTACACACACACACACTCACACACAGTAGCACAGTGAAAACACTACAAAATTCCAGTTTAGAAACATTGCCACTATTTATCTGCGTAAAACAAGATCAAAGTGACAAAAGTCCAACATACACAAGTTGGCACTACTTGGCAAGTTAGGACTCTCAGCAGAAAAGCACAGGCTCTGGCAGATGAAGTCCTTTGATGTCCCTGAAATGCCATAACAGGAGGCAATCTTAGTCCAAGCCCTTGGAGAGCTTTTGAAAGCAGGATGTAGAAAGCCAACTCTAGTCTTTCCATTCCCAGGACAGAAGCAGCAGGTCAGCACGACAAATCAACAGGTTTAGTGGCAGTCTTTCCTACAGTACCCATCTCTTCTTCCTGGCAGACTTTCCTCAGTCCAGAAGGATTCTAACTATGTGGTATCAGAGGCCCGGTACTTATACCCATTTCTGTGTTTGAAGTAGACAAACTTCAAAGAAAAGTCTTTGTAGTGCACAAGACCCTGCCTTTCCCTGCCCTGGCCCAACACTCTCCGAGGGGATTGAGGACTGCTTTCTGTGAAGACAAGCACAGCCCTATTTAGGTTAAAGTGTTAGCTGCTCCCACCACTCTGGCGCAAGAAGACCTATCAGCTTGGTGATGGGCCATCAGGATATGCAGGGCACACCTCAGCTCCCTTTTTATGAATGTCTAGAGTGAATGCACAAACAGCCCAACTGTCATCCTGACCTAGACATGTATTGAGCAGACAGGCAAAGGCACAGATTGGTTAAGCTGGAATTACCTACTTTCAGAAAGTGGCATTTTCAAACTAACAATTCAAAAATAACTTCACCAAAATATGTATTTTTAAATTGTGAGTTCAGAGACCCCAAACCCCAAATGTCTATCTGCTCTCAATTGTAAATTACACTTAAAAGATATTTCAAAGTAATTCCCATGTTACCCTAGGGGAGAGATAGTCCTTGCAGTAGTGAAAAACGACTGTAGCAGTATTTCACTATCACGACATGTAAAATGCACCAGTACATGTCCTCCCTTTTAAGTACACTGCACCCTACCATGGGGATGCCTTGAACCTACGTTGGGGGTGACTTCTTGTAGTAAAAGGGATGGTTGGGCTTGCCAGGTCAAAATGGAAGTTCAAAACTGCCCCCACAGGCACTGCAATGGCAGGCCTGAGATTTGTTTGCTGGGCTATTTATGCTGGTGGCACAATCAGTGCTGCAGGCTAACTAGTAGCATTTGATTTACAGGCCCTGAGCACACCTGGGGCACGATTCTAGGGACTTACTAGTAAATCAAATATACCAATCATGGACAAACCAATCACCAATACAATTTAGACAGAGGGTACTTGCACTGCAGCACCGGTTACCAGTGGTAAAGTGCCTAGAGTCTTAAAGCCAACAAATACAGGTCAGTTAAAAATAGAAGGAAGAGGCAAAATGCTTGGGGATGACCCTGCAAAAAGGACCATTTCCAATACAACCCCCTCCCAGCTTAAAGCCAGAGTAGGCCAAACAATAACTTGCTGGAATTCCCTGCTTGGGGTGATAGAACCTGGATAATGGCCCACTACTGCAGAGGCTCTTGCCAGTTCTAATGCCTTCAGAACCCAGGTGGATCCCTCTGTCTACACTATCAGGGCTGAATGAACACACCCAGAGGGAACCCTTCTCCCTATCTGTGGACTCCATCACTTTACTTTGCCTTGTTCACAGATGCATCCCAGTAGACAGACAGTAACACCATGGCCAACAGTATGATGTGGCCCATTCCACCCCTTGGGTCTGGCTTCAGTCCTCAACCCAAGGAAAACAATGTCCACAAGGACAAAATCTAACAGAGGCTACTGACAGCTGTTAGTGTTGAGAGCCAGGACCCAGGCCATCCCGTGGTCTCTAGCCTCTGTGGTTTCAAAAAGTGGGAGGTATTAGCCCCAGGTGCCTTGCATCCTTTTTCCACTTCACCTCCCACCAGTTCAGAGGTGGTATCCTGAGACTGGTCACGCTGGCTGAGCAAAGAACAGGAGAAGGCTCGCTCTCCTCCTGTCCCTTTTGCTGGGGTCCTGTATCTTCTGCTTTGGAGTGGTACCCCCAGAAAACTAAATTGGTAGAGCACCTTTTGCAGCCACCTCTCCCAGTTCCCGCCACTGGGGCCAACTCATTCCCCAGAATACAGTCTATGGGCATTTGGGGACCAACTATGATTCTTCTCTTGGTCATCTCCCCACCCCACTCTAGGGACATCAGAGTCATAGGGCGAAAAAAGTCCTGCCCATGGGCTGGAGTCACTCTACACACCTGACCAGGGTACTGCTTTGGGGAAACTAGCCTTTCCACAACCATGGTCCAGCTAGTCCTGGTTTCCCTCAGAGCAGTGTCTGAGACTCCCTCCACTTTCACCTGGTGGAAGAGATGACCCCCACCCTCTGGGATCACCAACTCACCCTCTTAGGTCACCTCCCAATTAAGGATGATTACAGTATGGACTACGACCTGCCCCTAGGGATTACCTCCCTCTAAGGCCACATAGGTTGGCTCTGTAGAGGGTCCATCAGTGGGATTTTCTTAGGACAGACAGAATGCCCTTTCTTGGGTCCTAGCTGGGAACACTCAAAGCAGCAGGGTTGAAAATTGGACGCCTGGGCCACCGCCCACCAGAACCTCCCTGCTTCCTTTCAGAAGGGACATGGGAACCTTTTTCTCCCCCTTATCCTGGGACCTGTCTGTGTCTCGCTTTACCTCCCTCTCCTTCTTCTATTGGGGACCCTGACCCACGTGGCTGAGTCTCTCACTTAGCACTTCCTTTGGACTCTGGTGTTGAGTCAGGGGCCCGCCTCCTTGGTAAGATTCTTGGTGTCAGTAAGCTTGCTGCCAAGTGCTGGTGCAGATCTGGAAAACAATGTCTAGACAAGTGCTCCTATACAATCAAATTGTACAGCCCCTGTTAATTGAGTAGCTCGCTGCCCTTCACCCAACCATCCAGTGCTCTGCAAAAGGAATCAACATACTCCACCCACGTTTGAGAACCAAGTTTAATACTCTCCCTAAACTTTACCCTGTAACTTTCTGGGGGGAGATCATACCTTCTAGTTAGGGCCTCTTTCATGGCGGGGTACCTAATCTGATCTCCTTGCTCTAAAGCCAACAAAGTGTCCCTCCCCTATACTGAGAAGTCCTTCCACAGGCCTGCCCCCCAATCTCTCTCAGGGACACTGTTCATTCTCAAAGCCCCTTTATAACTCCTAAATCACTGCTCTATGTCATCCCCCACAGCAAAATTCTTCACTACATCCTTGGGTATATGTATTTTTCTTTCATATGGCACTGTATAACTGCTGCCACTATCTGTGCTAGACATGTTCTTTCTCTTCCTCTCCTTTTAGCCTGGCTAGTTCCACCTGCAGCTCCCTAGCCTCCCGTCTGTACCCCAGTTCCTCTGGGGATGACCTCTCAAAGGTGCCTCACTCCCAGGTAGATTTTGAGTGACAAAATCCCCATGCAGTCTCTGCTTCTCTCTATCCAGAATTGCATTCTTCTTTGTGTGCTCATAGCCTCCTTTGCTGCCAACCAGGCCCTCAGCGCCTTTTGCAGCTCCTCATTCCTAGGGAGGCCTTTAATAGGACATTTGAGTTCCTTGCAGAACTTTCTGAGCTGAGGTACTAATTAAGTCTTAACCTCTCCTGCTCAAACACCAAATCTACAGCTCCAACTGATGGCTCACCAGACTGAGACATGATTGCGATTAAAATTCAAAAGTCGAAAGGGGGAAAAATCAAACCAGTATATTGGGCTGTACTTGTCTGCGATATGGAAGTGGGTACACCAATTACTGTATGTCAAGTACAAACACAAGTCCTATCCTCACTGCTGATCACCAATGTTAGAAATGGGGTCTCTGTTTGGCAGTGGTTTGTACCCTGTCCAAGTAGAGACCCTCACTGTAGTCAGGTTAAGGGCATCACACAGCTAAGATAACCCCAGTTTCCTACTTGGTAGCATGGCACAAGGAGCCTGGCTTATCTCAGAGGCAATGTGTAAAGCATTTGTATACACACACACAAAATAACACAGTGAAAACATTACAAAAGGACTGCACACCAGTTTAGAAAAATAGCCAATAATTATCTGAGTAAAACAAGATCAAGCCAACACAATATCCAACATACACAAGTAAAAATATCTCTTTTTAAATCTTTAAGCAAGTCTTAATCCATAGGAATTGATGGATGTATCTCTTTAGCACAAAGTACCGGTGATGCGTAAAAAATAAAGACGATGTAGGCAACAGGGGAGTTGAGGTGTCAAAAAAGCAAAGCAATGTGTCAGTTCCTTAATGCGGTGTGGGGTCGATGAAAAATTGGCACCCAGAGACAATGCGTGGAAAATCCAGATGCACTGTTTGATGGGACTGCGGTGAAAGAGGTGCTGCATTGATTCTGCAGCTGCAAGACAGTCACTGCAATGATTCTCTAGTCAGAGGGCAGGCACTGCATTGATTATTCAGCTGAAAGACAGGTGCTGCATCGATTCTTCTGGCTCAGTGTGTTGATGCATGGATTTTCTTTTTCAGATCACCAGCTTGAATTTCCAAGGGCCCAGGGACTGGAGTTGGTACCAGTTGGCAAGTTAGGACACTCAGCAGAAGAGCCCAGGAACTGGCAGTTGAAGCCTTTGATGTCCCTGAAACTTCTCAACATGAGGCAAGCTCAGTCCCAGCTCTTGGATAATTTCTGGAAGCAGGATGTAGAAAGCCAAGCCCATTCCTTTCACTCCCAGGACAAAAGCAGCAGGCAGCAGGCAAGCACAACAAAGTAACAGTCAGAGTGGCAATCCCTCCTACAGGGTCCAGCACTTCTTCCAGGCTGAATTTTCTCAGTTCAGAAGGATTCTAACTATGTGGCATCAGCAGCCCAGTATTTATACCCATTTCCATCTTTTAAGTAGGCAAACTTCAAAGAGAAGTCTTTGTAATGCACAAGACCCTGCCTTTCCCTGGCAACAGACATACTGCAAGGGGTTGGGGACTGCTTTGTGTGAGGACAGGCACAGCCTTATTCAGGTTCAGGTGCGGTGCATGTGTCAGCAACTCCCACCACTCCCACCACTCTAGCTCAGGATGATCAATCAGCCTGGTGATAGGCTATCATGATATGCAATTCACACCTCAGCTCTCTTTGCGAGACTGTCTAGAATAAATGTATAAACATCCCAACTATCATCCTGACCCAGATGTGTATTCAGCAGACTGGCAGAGGCACAGAAGGATTAAGCAAGAAAAGGCCCACTTTTTAAAAGTGGCATTTTCAAACTCACAGTTCAAAAACCAACTTCACCAAAAGATGTACTCTTAAGTTGTCCAGAGACCCCAAACACCATGGCCCGTATTTATACTCCGTTTGCGCCGAATTTGCGTCATTTTTTTCGATGCAAATTCGGCGCAAAACTAACGCCATATTTATAGTTTGGCGTTAGACGCGTCTAGCGCCAAAGTATGAAGAAAGAGCGTCATTTTTTTGCGTGAACGCCTTCCTTGCGTTAATGAGATGCAAGGAAGGCGTTCCCGTCTAAAAAAATGACGGCGACGCAAATGCGTCGTATTTATACTCCCGGGCAAAAATCACGCCCGGGAGGTGGCGGGTCAAAAAACCCCGCATTTGCGCCACTATTTAACGCCTGGGTCAGGGTAGGCGTTAAGGGGCCTGTGGGCTCAAAATGAGCCCACAGGTGCCCTCCCCTGCCCCCAGGGACCCCCCCTGCCACCCCTGCCCACCCCAGGAGGACACCCAAGGATGGAGGGACCCATCCCAGTGAAGTACAGGTAAGTTCAGGTAAGTATAATTTTTTTTATTTTTTTATTTTTTTTGTGGCATAGGGGGGCCTTATTTGTGCCCCCCTACATGCCACTATGCCCAATGACCATGCCCAGGGGACATAAGTCCCCTGGGCATGGCCATTGGGCAAGGGGGCATGACTCCTGTCTTTACTAAGACAGGAGTCATTTAAATGGCGTCTGGGCGTCGAAAAAATGGCGCTAATCGGGTTAAGACGATTTTTTAGCGTCAACCCGACTTGCGCCATTTTAAGACGCCCTAGCGCCATTTTCCCCCTACGCCGGCGCTGCCTGGTCTACGTGTTTTTTTTCCACGCACACCAGGCAGCGCTTGTCACGGTGTAGGTACTCCTCAGACTCGGTGTGATGCAAACAAGGTCCACCTCCTGACACCACCAAGTCACTGATAAAAAACCACAGTGCATTGGAGTAATCAAGCGAGGGAAGGAAGGGGAAGGATCAGCAGGGACGGGATAACTGTAAAGAAAAATACACAGTGTTAATTATCACATTGTCTGTCTATTCTCATAAGGTCTCACTAAAACCAAAACGACCTGGACTGCCCATAACTCATAAGGGCAGAACTAGTCCAAAGCCTGACTATGTTCCATCAGCATCACCAATGGATGCCCCAAGCCACCTACGGCCACTAATAATCACCTAAGGGTCTCACCGCCCTTCCTCCTAAACAATACTACAGTACGTATAACGAAACGAACATGAGGAGAAAGAATAAGGTGAAGAAAATCTATTTCGTACTTCTTCCTATGATTCAGTTAACCCACTAAGCCTTTCGTTAATGTCACGTATATTTGAAGAAGTACTTCGTTCATATCTCAGTGAATGTTGACAAGAATTATTTGTCCCGGCTGTTTGGAATCCTGCAAACAGTAAATCTCATTCTGAATCGCAGCCAACAAAAAGCCAAAAGATTATGTCTCATAAGATCGCCGTTCCTTTATTATGGTACTTCAAAAAGTAAAGTGCTCCAATTTATGACAGTCACCCCCAACCTGTCCGTAAGGAATGCAGAAATAAAGAAAGGCGATAGCCTCCGGCAAGTAGCAAGCTTGCCGCCTACCACCTTCTTAGTACTTGGAATTCGAAAAGGAGGAGCAGCTCGGAACTCCTTCTACCGGTAAAAGGTCAGTTTCCATGAGGGGGCCTTGCTGAATCGCATTCCTCTTTTCGGGCCGCCGATGAATTCCCCCCTGGGGAACGCCGTCCGCTCCAACTTCGTTGAGGCTCCGACCTGCCTCATTAGCACAAATAACGCACACCCTCTCCAGGGTGCGCCGACTTTTACGCGATCTCTACCGCTCTGGGCTTCATGGGAAGTGTAGTCCTTAATGACTACAATCTCCCGATCGGCCCTGTAGGCGCCGGCTAGCACCTGACAGTACGCCCACCTCCAAAGCGCCTCCTAGGGCCAGGTTTAGTGGGATGACAAGCATGAAACCGTTGCACCGCCCTAGGGGCATGAACATTGCCTTCCGGCTCCCATGAATCCTCCTCGGCCTCATACCCTTTCCACGACACCAAGTACCATAACTTACCCCCCCGTAGTTTGGAATCCAACACTTTGCGCACCTCATACTCCAGCTGTCCGTCTCTAACCACCGGAGGCACCGCCCGCCGGGTCGCGGACAGAGCTGGCTTCAAAAGGCTGCAATGAAACACCGGATGGATTCTTAAGGAAGCAGGTAAGTTGAGACGGTAAGCCACAGGGTTTATCTTGCGTACCACCTCATAAGGACCAATGTAACGAGGATGAAAGATGCTACGCATCTTAAAACGTATATACTTGGTGGAAAGCCACACTCGGTCCCCTGGCTGGTACACCGGCCCCTCACGCCGATGTACATCACCCCATTTCTTATACTGTTCCTTGGCTTTATCCAAATTAAGTCGTATTTTCTTTTGCATGGATTGTAGGTTCTTAACCATAGCATGGACAGTAGGTTGATCCGTGACATCCCGAGGTATGATTATGGGCAACATTTCCGCGTGGAACCCTGTGTTAGCACGAAAAGGAGACTCCCTTATCGAGCTATGCCAAGCATTGTTGTACGATAGTTCGGCCAGCCATAGCAATGACACCCACGATTCCTGCGCGTCTTTTGCATAGCACCTCAGATATTTCTTCAGAGTTTGGTTGAGACGCTCCGTCTGGCCATCGGTTTGTGGGTGAAAACTGGTGGATAGGGCGGATTCAATGCGCAGAACCTTGCACCACATGCGCCAAAACCTAGCAACGAACTGGGGGCCTCTGTCTGAAATAATGGTTCTTGGTAAACCATGTAACCGCACCACTTGAGACAGAATTAGATGGGCGGTCTGACTTGCTGTAGGTAGGTTTCTACAAGGGAGAAAGTGACCCATCTTGGTAAGACTATCAATTACCACCATGATAGCATTGTACCCCTGATCCATTGGCAATCCTACCACAAAATCCACGCTGATGGTTTGCCATGGTTTTTCCGGAGTGGGCAAAGGCATCAGCTTGCCCTGGCTCTTCGCGTTTTCTCCCTTGGATCGAGCACATATCTCACACCGAGCTACCCATGTCGCAACGTCCTTAGCCCAACCTTTCCACCTGAAATGTCGTTGAACTATTTGCGCAGTTTTGGTGTACCCCGGATGACCAGCTGTTACCGCATCATGACACCAATTGAAGGCTTGCATTCGAAGTTCAGGTGTTGGTAAATACAAACGATTACCTTGCAACGGTATTCCGTGCTTAAGGGTACGGTCCTGACTTACTTCGGCCCACTCCTTCCACTGAGCAGCAGACTTATGCTTAGAGACCTTTTCTAGGAAGTGAGATATATGAAGGGCACAAAGCACTTTTTCCGGTTGGATGATTGCTTCATCAGGTCTTGAAGTGACGTTCCTCGCGTCCCTTTGTCTAGACAGTGAATCTGCCTTGCGATTGTCGACCCCAGGACGGAAGGTTACTACAAACTCATATTCTGAAAAGAACAGCATCCACCTCATTTGCCGCTGGGTAAGCTGTCTAGCCTCCTTCATATACTGCAGGTTTCGGTGATCAGTATATACCGTGACCGGGTGTTGGGCCCCCCAGAGATAGTGTCTCCATTCCTGAAATGCCTTCTTGATGGCTAGTAGTTCTTTTTCTGCCACCGTATAATTGAGTTCCGCAGCAGATAGCTTCTTAGATAAAAACGCCACCGGATGAAGCTGTCCTGAGGTCTTGTTTCTTTGGGATAACACAGCCCCAATGGCTATATCCGAGGCATCTGCTTCGACTATAAAAGGTACTTCTGGCTGTGGATGCTGAAGTATAGGCGCTGAGCAGAAGGCCTGTTTTAAGAAACAGAAGGCCTCCTCTGCCTCCTCTGACCAAACAAAAGACACTCCCTTTCTTAGCAACCTTGTTATAGGTGACACAATGTGGGAAAAATGACAGATGAATCTTCTATAGTAATTGGAAAACCCCAGGAAGCATTGCACGTCTCTCACACTAGTGGGCACTGGCCACTCTTGAACCGCCTGTATTTTTCTTGTCGACATGCAGAACCCTTCCGGGCTTAAATCCACCCCCAAGAACTCAACCTTCTGTACATGGAACTCGCATTTGCTCAGTTTGCAATAAAGATGGTGCTGTTGCAATGCTTGGAGTACTAGGGAAACATGTTCCATGTGCCGCTCTAAGGAGGTAGAATACACCAATATGTCATCTATATAAACGATCACAAAGTGGTCTACATATTCTTTGAGAACATCGTTCAGAAAGTATTGGAAGGCCGCCGGGGCGTTACACAACCCGAACGGCATTACCAAGTATTCAAACAGGCCATAACGGGTCTTAAACGCCGTCTTCCATTCATCCCCTTCACGGATTCTGACCAGATGGTAAGCCCCCTTCAGATCCAACCTTGTATAGATAGTTGCCTCTTTCACCTGTTCCAATAACACAGGAATGAGGGGAAGAGGGTATCTATTCCTTATCGTGTTCTTGTTCAGCATTCTATAATCGATGCAGGTTCTCAACTCTTTATTCGCTTTAGCTATGAAAAAGAGTGGAGAAGCTGCCGGAGAACAAGATGGTCTAATGAACCCGATTTCCAGGAAACGGTCCAGATATCTTCGCAAATGTTTGGTTTCTGGGTCTGATAGAGCATATACCCTACAAGAAGGAAGGAGTGCTCCCGGAATCAGATCTATCTTGCAATCGTATATACGATGGGGTGGCAATGTCTCCGCCTGACCTTCGTCGAACAAATCCTTGAACTTGGCGTAAACAGAGGGCAATATCACCGCTTTCTCCACCACTGTGGCCAACTGTAACCCTTGAGCCAACGCTAACGCGGGGGGGTTATCATATAAGGAACCGACTTTCTCACTCCTCACGGACTGAAAACTAACCGTCTTGGCTTGCCAATCGATAACAGGATTGCTCTTTCTTAGCCAGGGCATTCCCAAAATTATTTCATACTGAGGAGCCTCTATTATATCTAGCCTAATTATTTCTCTGCGTGCAGGAGATACTCCACTGAAAACCAACCCCACATCCTCAGTTTGTTCAGTAAGGGGTCCAGACTTCAGTTGTGTACCGTCAACTGCCAACACAATTTCGGGGTTCTTTCTTGGAATTCTCAGAAGTCCCAGTCTCTTAACCACCCCTTCATCTATGAAATTTCCCGTGGCTCCTGAGTCTATCATTGCCCATACAGGATGGTTTCGATCTTGGGACACCAGCTCTACGGATAACAACAGGTGTGACGCCTTTTCTTCTGGTGGCAAGAGGGTTAAAGAAGTCAACCGGAACCCCGATAGGGGTTCTATAAAGGGCAAATCCTCTTTCTCTGATATCTTCCTGACGTCACCGCGGCCTTTTGAGTGGGGGAGTAGGAGAACCTTTTTCTTGGTTTTTGGGGACATTCTCTCACATAATGACCCTTCCTGCCGCAATACATGCACAACCCCTGTACCCTCCTACTCTCTTTTTCGGCCTTTGACAGAGGTGCCCTAACGGCTCCCACTTCCATAGGTTCCCCGCATAAATCAGGGGAATTAGGAACTGGTCGCCCCTCTCTTTCTGGAATGACCGGCCGCCTATCACCCGCTCTACGCTCTCCCCTTCTCTCTGCTAGCCGATGATTCAATCTCAAGGTAAGATTCACAAGTTCAGTACACGTGGAAGGCTGTGGATCTATTTGGGCTAGGATATCCTTCATGTCGTCTCTTAATCCTTGATAATAGAGAGACATTCTCTTCTCCTCTGGCCACTCTGATTCCGCTACCAGTCTATTGAAGGTGGTAAGATAAGTAACCAGGTCAGACCTCCCCTGTCTCAGTTCCAGCAGTTCTCTATCAGCACTAAAGGTGGTTGTTCTGTGATCAAACACCTTCTCAAAGGCCGACCGAAAGGCATTCCAATCCGATAATAATGGGTCATCGTTTCTAACTAACGGCACTGCCCAGTTGGCTGCATCTCCCGAGAGATAAGAAATAGCGAACATTACCCTGGAAAGGTTAGAGGGAAAAGACGCCGGTCTACATGAGAATTGAAGAGATAACTGCGTTAAAAAAGCCTGAACTTTCCTGGGGTCCCCTGAAAACCGTTCCGGACTGGCCAAAGGAATTGGAGGGGAGACGTTCACGGTTATCTGCGGTGTAGATGCTGAGGCATCGAAGGGATTCCTAGTAAGCCTTTCTACCTTGTCCCTTAGTGCCGCTGCCTCCACCCTAGAATCTGCCAACTCTTGCTGCACTAACACTAACGCCTGTAATACATCATCCATAGATGCCATCTTTGCATCACACCGAGCAGGAGGAGTATTATTCGTGGGTGCGTTATTCTGTCACGGTGTAGGTACTCCTCAGACTCGGTGTGATGCAAACAAGGTCCACCTCCTGACACCACCAAGTCACTGATAAAAAACCACAGTGCATTGGAGTAATCAAGCGAGGGAAGGAAGGGGAAGGATCAGCAGGGACGGGATAACTGTAAAGAAAAATACACAGTGTTAATTATCACATTGTCTGTCTATTCTCATAAGGTCTCACTAAAACCAAAACGACCTGGACTGCCCATAACTCATAAGGGCAGAACTAGTCCAAAGCCTGACTATGTTCCATCAGCATCACCAATGGATGCCCCAAGCCACCTACGGCCACTAATAATCACCTAAGGGTCTCACCGCCCTTCCTCCTAAACAATACTACAGTACGTATAACGAAACGAACATGAGGAGAAAGAATAAGGTGAAGAAAATCTATTTCGTACTTCTTCCTATGATTCAGTTAACCCACTAAGCCTTTCGTTAATGTCACGTATATTTGAAGAAGTACTTCGTTCATATCTCAGTGAATGTTGACAAGAATTATTTGTCCCGGCTGTTTGGAATCCTGCAAACAGTAAATCTCATTCTGAATCGCAGCCAACAAAAAGCCAAAAGATTATGTCTCATAAGATCGCCGTTCCTTTATTATGGTACTTCAAAAAGTAAAGTGCTCCAATTTATGACAGTCACCCCCAACCTGTCCGTAAGGAATGCAGAAATAAAGAAAGGCGATAGCCTCCGGCAAGTAGCAAGCTTGCCGCCTACCACCTTCTTAGTACTTGGAATTCGAAAAGGAGGAGCAGCTCGGAACTCCTTCTACCGGTAAAAGGTCAGTTTCCATGAGGGGGCCTTGCTGAATCGCATTCCTCTTTTCGGGCCGCCGATGAATTCCCCCCTGGGGAACGCCGTCCGCTCCAACTTCGTTGAGGCTCCGACCTGCCTCATTAGCACAAATAACGCACACCCTCTCCAGGGTGCGCCGACTTTTACGCGATCTCTACCGCTCTGGGCTTCATGGGAAGTGTAGTCCTTAATGACTACAATCTCCCGATCGGCCCTGTAGGCGCCGGCTAGCACCTGACAGCGCTGGTCTGATTGCGCCGTCTAACGCCATTCCATAAATACGGCGCCCGCATGGCGCTTCAGAATGGCGTTAGACGGCGCAAAATTTTTTGACGCTAAACTGCGTTAGCGCAGTTTAGTGTCAAAAAGTATAAATATGGGCCCATATATCTTTCTGCTCCCAATGGGAAATTACACTTAAAAGATATTTCAAAGTAATTCCCAGGTTACCCTATGGGAGAGATCGCTATTGCAAAAGTGAAAAGCGAATTTAGCAGTATTTCACTATCAGGACATGTAACACATATCAGTAAATGTCCTCCCTTTTATACACACTGCACCCTGCCCATGGTGTTGCCTTGGTGCCTAGCTTAGAGGTGATTTGCATGTTGTAGAAGAGAAGGTTGGGCCTGGCAAGTGGGTGCTCTTGTCAGTCCAAATGGCAGTTTAAATCTGCACCCACAGGCACTTCAATGGCAGGCCTAAGATTTGTTTTCAGGGATACACAGGTGGATGGCACAATCAGTGCTGCATGCCTACTAATAACACTTGATTTACAGACCCTGGCCACACTTGATGCACTATACTATAAATATACTGGTAAATCAACTGCACCAGTCATGGATAAACCAATCCCCAATACAATTTAGACAGGGAACACTTGTACTGTAGCACTGGTTATCAGTAGTAAAGTGTCCAGAGTCCTAAAGTAAAAAAAAACTGGTCCAAACAAATAGCAGGAAGAAGGCAAAACGTTTGGGGATAACCCGGCAAAAAATGCCAGTTCCAACAGCCCTCAACTGGCCCTCAAGCTCTGGGTAGCCTACCACAAGGATGCAAGCCATTAGGGGGGTCAGGGTATGCATACACCTAGCTGTCCTAGCTGGAATTTGGTTGACTTTCTGGTCCCATGTTAGAGGTCCTCCCACCTCTTTCTGCAATGCAGGCTGCACTGCTAATGGACCCCCAGGGACTGCAACTTCATGGCAGTGGCCTTCCATGTGTCCCACCTTTGATAGGCGTTGACCTGCGTGGATAAGAAAAAAACAACAAGGTTTTGAGGGATTTTGTTTGTCTGTAGTGCTGTGACAGTTTTGTTGCAACTCTCCCATGCATTTCCAAAACAGTCAATAGAGATTATTTCAATCATTTTTACCCTCAACACTTTCTATCTCCTCATGGTACCAAACCAGATAACAAACATCATGTAGGACAGGGCTAGGAAACCCTTTCTGTAGTGAGAGCTAGTCCTGATTAGTCCAACTCATTGTGGGCTACTAAAGGCAAAACAACCTGTGCATTATTTCCACATAACTCCATACACAGCTACATTGGCTTCATGTCTATTCTTCTAAGAGCCAGATACTATGGTTTGCACCACATGCAATGACTAAGGGAAGTTTGGAAGAGCTGCCATGTGTCAGTGAGAGCATGGTTGTGGGTAATGTATGAACAAGTATGTGTAGTAATGGGATACCATCAGCCAACTCCACAAATTTGAAGGTTCTTCTTGCACTTGGCATTTCACACATTTCGGCTTTGGTCTGTTTGTTTTCACTTATACTAGTGGTACGGTGTCTACTGGCACAAGGAAGTAAGGAGCCTACAGTTTGTCTAATGAAATGTGGAATTATGAGTAATATGAACTGAAAATTCAGCTTATTCTTTAAGGTGACTTTTCATTTCATTGTACAGACATTTCTAACATTGTCAAACAATATTCTGTACCCAGCAAAATCATTCAGTTTACTACACTCTAATAACAACATGTCACTCATGAACAAAAAGAGACAAATTAACCCATGTACAAAGGAGGAACAAGTTACTTTGACAAACATTTCCCACTCAAAAATGTACCTGTTCCTCTGGTTTCCCATACAGCTGACTGTACAGAGACAGGACTTCTGTGGTGAGAAGCCCCACCTTCTCAGCAGAGAAGGCAGAAGCAGTACATAGCGTAGGTATTCCGCGGCGAAGACAGACACAGCCAATGGCTTTAATACATACACGGTCAACTTCCGCAGATGGTCATTGTATAGCCACTGTCCTGACAACAAGGTCAGACACCTACCATTTTAGGATGTGAAACTGTGTATTTTTAAGTTGTTTGTGCATCACCAGCACTCAAAGTGGTGGCTCCTTTGTATACTAATCTAAGATACATACAACACTGTTTTTGCCAAAATATGACAGATAAAAAAGTGAACTGTTACTGTGTTTGATATCGATAGTGACACCGAGTATGTTATACTTCCGTTGATGGTAATTGTAAAAGAATAAAACAAAAAATAAATAATATGCAAATAATGCATTAAAATATATTATTTATGCATTATTTGAAAAAAAAGTCAGACATAAAAAAATGTGATTTGAGGTAACAAAAATGTTAGAAAGATATAAGATGTGTGTTGATTGTGAAAGTCTTCTGTGACAATTTTCAGTGATAGTTTGTTTTTCTTATATGCAGATATATGAACCCAGGGATGGGTAGACAAAGGTGTCTTTGAGCCTTCAGACCATTTCCACAGCTTGTCACCATAGAGGAAAGGGACATAATAAAAACATTCAGATTAAATAGGCAAACTATACTGGATTTGTTTTAGCAGCTGGAGCCTGATCTACTGCCTGACTATAGGAATACAACAAGAATACAACAACAATAACACCACGAATAGAAAACATGGCAGTACTTCATTTTGTGGCCACTGGATCTTTTCAATACACTGTGGCAGTATCTGGAGGCCTGTCACAGCCAACTTTCATTAGTGTTACAAGAAGCCCCTGCTTGAATGGAGAGACACAGCAACAGCCATATTGCCTTGGTGCTACCACATGCCAGGGAACTAACCTACAGCAATCAAAAGAACTTCCATTCCATCAATATGCAGGTTTCCTGCTTACCAAATTTATACATCTCAAGTGTGTGTGTGCCCAACTTTCCTGGGTCAACACATGATTCCTATGTACTAGAGAACAGCACCATACCCTTGTAAATATCACAACTTGGACCTGAGATGGCCAGGCGCATTGGTAAGTACAATATGACTTGATGATCATTTACTTTTATACTAATTTAGGAATGTATAGTGGCTTGAATTTTTTTAAATCTATCAATTTATTGCCTCCTTGTAGGAGGCTCAGCGTATCTTAACCAACCATTGTTGTTGGCACAGCTAAGGAACCCAACAACGCCAGGGTGAATCTGAATCAATGAGGCCCATAGAAGAACACAGAGACCAGTGCTGCATGCTTTTAGGCTCCTGAAGGCCAGATTTATGTGTCTGGATAAGACTGGTGGAGCCCTCCTCTGCTCACCTGAGAAGGTGTGTCAAATCACAGTTGCCTTCTGCATGCTGCACAGCATTGCCCTGCAACGGATCATCCCAATCATTGCAGAGGATGAAGACCGTGAAGAGACACCTGGTGAGGATGCCAAAATGCCCAATGAAGATGACAGTGGTTAAGAGGAAGGAATTTACCTCAGTCAAGATGCCATTGACCACTTCTTCAACTGAGTGTAAGTGTACCTTTACATATTATAATAGCCAATGTCAGAACAACTTGTGACTGAACAAATCAAACTGTGATGATAATGTGATAGGAATGGTCAGTTCAGGAAAGTTCAAGGCAAAGATGTTTGTACATCAAGTTTTCCTACAATGGCTACCGTGTTTGTTGACATAGATGTACTTTGATTGTGCTAGTATATGTATCATCCTAACCTAACTTGAGTCAAAGTTAATAAGTGAAGTCATTAATTTGCCCTTGTTATTCTTTTTTAGGATCATTCACTGTCATCTTCATTTGGACATTTCAAAGTTGTGCCATTTGCAGTGATATGTTGCTGTTGGAAGGTACAGAGGAAAAATGGATTGATCCTGGGACAGACACCCACTTTGGATGTACAGATCTTGTACAGAGACAACTTGCACTGTCATTGAATGGAAGCTCTGGCGATTGTATCAAACTGTTTTCTGTTGGATGTTGCCACCAAGGCAAAATGTGATGCTTAGCCTGCTTTAATCACATGTATATGTCAAGCGATAGCATATTGGTCTCCCTTCACATTGGCTAAATCTTCAATTTGTGTTCAGTGTAAGAAGCTGTAGATGTGTCTCCTCATAGATGAAAAAAAATATTCTTAGGACACCACTGAATGGTGGTTGTGACACTGCACCTCATACTGCCAGAGTGCCTAAAATACTCATGTGTCCTCAATTTTTGTTACTGCCATGATGTACATAATTGGTATTATTGATGCAGGTTTCCTATTGTGAGGGCAAGATGTCTGGCTCCAGCTGAGGTTATGAATCAGTAATAGTTTGCCAATTTAGTTTGTTTTTTATGAAATATCCTCTTTCTTCCTTGGTGTCAAGGTTCTGGAGAATCAACTTCTAAATGGCACAGACTGTTTGGGTTCTGCATGGTTTATGGAAAGCATATTCAATTGTGTCACAGACTTGCTACCTACCAATGTATGACACCAATGCGTTGGGATTTCATTGTTTCGTTTCCTATATTTTTTTTTAACCGAAAATACATTACCAAGTTAGTATCTATACTTTGTTTTAGAATTAAGGCCCTCATTATGACATTGGACGTAAGTTCTGCTTACTGCCATGTTGACTGTGGCCAACATACCACCGCTGCAGCAGATTACTGCTACCCATATTATGACAAACACATAGCAATCCGTCACTAAACAGGCACACACACAAGTCCGCCAGCCCCAAGGTCGGTGATAAACTGGTGGTATCCAATCCCACACGGTTACGCCAACAGAACTACGCCCATCACATAATGACCCACAAATCACCACAGCGGACATTTAATGGCAGTAAACCATTGGCAATACATACTGCCGCGCTCAAAATATACACACACATACAAAACAACACCACATTGGACAATTCAAACTACGCACACCTGACACCCATACACACACCACACTCACACACCCAAACCACTATAAAACACACAGCCACATTAACCACAACCCTTTACGAATACAAACAAGTGCCACAAGAGAGATAGCAAGACCACAGACAAGACCACAGCCACACACCACCATCACCTATAAACCATCCACGCACCTTACATCACATACCCCAACACATCATCCTACACACCCACACCACTCACACTACACCCATGGCACCACAACAACACCCCAGGTTCTCTGAGGAGGAGCAAAGGGTCATGGTGTAAGAAATCATCCGGGTAGAGCCACAGCTATTCGGATCACAGGTGCAGCAGACATCCATTGCCAAGAAGATGGAGCTATGGCGGACAATCATGGACAGGGTCAACACTGTGGGACAGCACCCAAGAACAAGGGATGACATCAGGAAGAGGTGGAACAACCTACAGGGGAAGGTGCATTCCGTGGCAGCAAGATACCAAATAGCTGTACAGAGTACTGGTGGTGGACCCCCACCTCCTCCCCCACAGCTAACAACATGGGAGGAGCAAGTCTTGGCAATCATGTATCCTGAGGGCCTGGCAGGAGTAGGAGGAAGACTGGACTCTGGTAAGTAAACTCTCTATTACTATCACCCCCCTACCTGCATGCCATCACACAGCCCCACCCTCCCTGCAACATACAGCATGCCACAATGATCTGGCAGACCTTCATGGGTGAGTTGCAAAGGCAACACCTGTGAGATGGAGGCAATGAAACCTAGCCTTCAGGATGACAAATGTCCTCACTATAATTCACCTTGTTCGCCCATGTGCCTCATTGTCATGTTCCTCTGCCCTTGTCCTGGGATTCCTCACAGGGGTCAGTAGCCATGAGAGGTTGGGGGTAACCAGAGTCACCTGCAAATATCGAGGAACACCTGTTAGACACACACTAACCCTTAGGGCCCACACCATACCCATACACCAACATCCACTGGGTGGGAACCAGGGCTCACCTATTAGCCACACCCGGTGCCTCTGGAGCTGAGCCATCACATATAGGTACATATTATTTGTCATTTTTATATATTTATTGGGTCAAAAATGTTGCAATTTGTTTGATATATTAATTCATGCCCTGTGTGCTCCATTCTTTTTCTAATTAACATATGGGATGCTGCTATTCCTCAGGATAAAGGCATCATGCACAGGCCCAGGATACTTTGCATTGACATGGGAGATGTACTGGTCAGCCAGTCACACTATCTGCACATTTATTGAGTGTAAGCTCTTTCGATTCCTGATTACCTGTTAATTTCTCCGGGGGTGGGGGGACAAATGCAATATGTGTTCCATCAATTGCCCCAATAATGTCGGGGATATGTCCCATTGCATAGAAATCAGCTTGCACTGAGGCCAAATCCTCCACCTGGGGGAAAATGATGTAGCTGTACATGTGTTTAATCAGGGCAGACAACACTCTGGTCAGCACTATTGAGAGCATTGGCTGTGACATTCCTGCTGCCAAGCCCACTGTCACTTGGAAAGAGCCAGTTGCCAGGAAATGGAGCACAAATAGGACTTGCACACGAGGGGGAATCGTGGTGGGGTGATGGATAGCAGATATCAGGTCAGGCTCCAATTGGGCATACAGCTCTGTGATTGTGGCCCTGTCCAGTCTATAGGTGAGGATAATGTGCCTGTCCTCCATTGTTGCCAAGCCCACCAGGGGTCTGTACATGGGGAATGTCTCCATCTCCTATTCATCCACAGCGGTGGCAATCTATGGGGCAAAACGGTGAGAAGCTGGTCAGTATCCCATATTTCCAAATATCTACACTTTATTGCATGTTGTGATTGTAACAGTATATTGTTAGAGAGGTCCAAATGGTGCTTATGTGTACTGTGACACAGTTAGGTGCCATAGCCTGCCCCCCCCTAAAAATGGCGTCCGCCTGTCCTGTATAGAGGGACATGTAAAAATTAGGTAATTCCGCTGATGCTGTGCGCCGTTGCACAAGGCGGTCGAGAACCACATTGCAACTCCTCATTGGCTGTCGTGGGGCCCTATAGGTTACAGTGGCCAATGGTGATGTACGCCGGCGGTGACGGTATGCACCGCCTCAGACGTGACCGCCATTTCCTATCTCTTCATTCACTTGCTACCTGACCTTCAACAGGAGAGGTCCTACACTGCATTTGCTGCTGTGACCTATCTGGAACTGAACAAGGCTCATGTCAGTGGGGCAAGGGCCCCTGCCTTCACCGCGGCGGAGTTGGACAGACTGGTGGATGGGGTCCCACCCCAGTACTGAATGCTGTATGGGCCTCCAGACCAACAGATGAGTACACTGTGAGCACGATGCATGAGGCATGAATGCATGGAGTAGTGTGAAGGGGGGTGGTTGGTGTAAGAGCCCTGGGCAGTGTGCTGCATGTATAGTGGGCCATGTCTGTTCACAAGAGGATGTGAAGGGCTATGGTGGACCATGAGTGTAACAGTCAGGACAGTCTGACTGATACCTTTTCCTACTGGGCAGGGGTCTGTGGGTGTCAAGTATGCTGCAATTGGCGTAAGGTGTCCCTGTCCATGGGCTGGTGACTTTCATTGTGACTGGTAGTGCATTGCCTAGTGCCTAGGGCTGTTCCCTGTGTGTGTGTGTGTTGCGTACGCCAACGGTGGTATTGGTGCCACCAATGACCAAGTGTAGCCTTTGTCTCTCCCCCCTTTTTTGCTGTATCACCCTGTCCTTATGTGCATTAGCATCACTTGGCGGAGGAGCAGAGGCACCGGGGACGGAGGGAGCTGCACCCACAGGCCCACATCCCCCACCCAGATACCACCACACACAATTAGTACATTGGGGCACTGTACTCACCCCCTTGTGGCTGCTGTGATGCCCCCAAGCACCCATCCAGCTCTGGATAGGCCACCACCAGTATGCGGGCCATCAGGGGGTCAGGGTTCGAAGGGCACCCCTTCCTCGTTGGGAGGCCATCCCCAGCTGGGCCCCCACCATCTTCCATTCCCAGGGTCTCAGGTCCTCCAACCGTTTGCACCAGTGGGTGCTCTGCCTGCCATAGACCCCCAGGGTCCGCACGTCCTTGGCGATGGCACGCCATATACCCTTTTTCTGATGGGCGCTGACCTGCAGAGAAATACACATATGAAAAGGTATCAGTCAGACTGTCCTGCCTGTTACACTCATGGCCCACCATAGCACTTCACATCCCCTTATGCACAGACATGGCTAACTATGCATGGAGCACACTGCCCAGGGCCCTTCCACCAACCCCCCCCTACACGGTGCCTTCACACACACCACTCCATGCATTCATGCCCCATGCATCGTGCTCACAGTGTACTCATGTGTTGGTCTGTAGGCACATACAGCATTCAGTACTGGGGTAGGACCCCATCAACCAGTCTCTGCAACTCCGCCGCGGTGAAGGCGGTGAAGGCAGGGGCCCTTTCTCCAGTGACACGAGCCATATTTGGTTCCAGGCAAAGGTCACAGCAGCACATGCAGTGTAGGTCCTCTCCTGTTGAAGGTTAGGTAGCAAGTGAGTGAACAGATAGGAAATGGCGGTCACGTCCGCGGCGGTGTGTATTGTCACTGCCGGCATACATCACCATTGGCCACTGTAACCTATAGTGCCCAATGACAACCAATGAGGAGTTGCACGGCGGTTCTCGACCGCCTCGCACAACAGCACACAACATCAGTGAATTACCTCATTTCCACATGTCCCTCCATACAGGACAGGCGGACGCCATTTCAGGGGGGGAGGCCAATGCACCTAACTGCGTCACAGTATACATAAGCACCATTTGAACCTCTCCAACAATATACTGTTACAATCACAACCTGCAATGAAGTGTAGTGTTTGGAAATATGGGATACTGACCAGCTGCTCACCGTCTTGCCCTATAGATTGCAACCGCTGCGGATGAATAGGAGATGGAGACATCCCCCCATGTACAGAGCCCTGGTGGACTTGGCAACAATGGAGGACAGGCACATTATGCTCACCTATAGACTGGACAGGGCCACAATCACAGAGCTGTGTGCCCAATTGGAGCCTGACCTGATATCTGCTATCTGTCACCCCAGCGGGATCCCCTCTCTGGTGCAAGTCCTATCTGTGCTCCATTTCCTGGCAACTGGTGACAGTTTGCTTGGTAGCAGGAATGTCACAGCCAATGTTCTCAATAGTGCTGACCAGAGTGTTGTCTGCCCTGATTAAACACATGCGCAGCTACATCGTTTTCCCCCCAGGTGGAGGATTTTGCCTCAGTGAAAGCTGATTTCTATGCAACTGGACATATCCCCATCATTTTTGGGGCAATTGATGGTACACATATTGCATTTGCCCCCCCACCGGAGAAATGAACAGGTGTTCAGAAATTGAAAGAGCTTTCACTCAATGAATGTGCAGATAGTGTGCCTGGCGGACCAGTACATTTCCCATGTCAATGTAAAGTATCCTGGGCCTGTGAATGATGCCTTTATCCTGAGGAATAGCAGCAAGCCATATGTGATGGCTCAACTCCAGAGGCAGCGGGTGTGGCTAATAGGTGAGCCCTCGTTCCCTCCCAGTGGATGTTTGTGTATGGGTATGGTGTGGGCTCTGAGGGTTAGTGTTTGTCTAACAGGTGTCCCTCGATATTTGCATCTCATGGCTACTGACCCCTGTGAGGAATCTCAGGACAAGGGCAGAGGAACGTTAAAATGAGGCACATGGGCGAACAAGAAGAATTATAGAGGGGCATTCGGCCACCTGAAGGCTAGGTTTTGTTGCCTCCATCTCACAGGTTGTTCCATGTGCTACTCACCCATGAAGGTCTGCCAGATCATCGTGGCATGCTGTATGTTGCACAACCTTGCCTTACGTCCCAAGTGCCTTTTCTGCAGGAGGATGAGGCTGGGGATGGCCGCGTGGGAGCAGTGGACCCTGTGCACAGTGAAGATGAGGAGGCAGAGGATGAGGATGAGGACAACAGAAGTGCAATAATTAGTCAATACTTCCAATGAGACACAGGTAAGACAGTGTAACTTCACTTTTAATTGACAGTTTTGTGTTTGACAATGTCACTGGCATGCTGATTTTCCCACTTCTATGGCCACTCCCTGTACCGCTTGGCATCTCTATTTTCAGATTTTTGTGCCTCACTATTGCTCCTGTTGTGTTGACTGCAGCCAACTACAGGTCATTCCTATGTATATATTACTGTACAGTTGTTTTGCAGTGTTTAAACCTTGTTAAACGAATACACAGTTAAATCATTTGACATACTCCATACTTGTATTTTTTCAAAGGGTGTTTATTTAAGTGCTAATAAGTAAAGGGGGATGTGCAACGGGCTGGGGTGATGGTGTAGGAAAGTCCAGGATAGAGTCTAATCTATGTGGATCACAGGTGCATTGTCCAAGGGGGCATAGGAAGGGGAGCAATGGCAGTTCAAGGTGGACAGGGTGACAAGGTGGGACACAAGGGTGACAATCAGGAGAGTTTTATTTCCTGGCGGGGGTCTTGGCAATAGCCTCTAGCTTCTGCCTGGATTGCAGGGAATGTTTGCGGGGTGGTTCTCCTTCTGCAGGGGGAGGGGTGCTGGTGGCCTGTTGGTCCTGTGGCGGGGGCCTCCTGTCCACTAGCGACAGCGGAGGTAGAGGGCTGTTCATTGGTTTGGCTTATGGAAGGGGCTCGGTGGTGTGCCACTGCCTCCCTCATAGTGTTGGCCATGTCTGCCAGCACCCCTGCAATGGGGACCAGGGTGGTGTTGATGCCCTAGAAGTCCTCCCCGATCCCCAGGTACTGTCCTTCCTGCATCCTCTGGTTCTCCTGCATCTTGTCCAGTAACTGGCCCATCGTTGCCTGGGAATGTTGGTATGCTCCCAGGATCACGGTGAGTGCCTCCTGGAGAGACGGTTCCCTGGGCCTGTCCTCCCCCTGTCACACAGCAGTCCTCCCATCTTCCCTGTTGTCCTGTGCTTCTATCCCCTCAACCATGTGCCCACTGCCACTGACCCCAGGTCCCTGATCATCGTGTGTTTGTGGGGTGGCCTAGGGTCCCTGTAGTTGTGGACGCACTGCTGATTGACGTGTTCTGGGACAGAGGTATGGGCCCGCTGGGTGGGTACTGTGCTGGTGTTTCCTGAGGGTGAGGCTCTGTGGTGGTAAGGAACTTGCCTGGGTAACCGACTGTCTGGAGATCCCTGATGGGCCAGGTTGGTCATACAGATCCAGGCATCGAGAGCTGCTGTCATCACTGTGGGCCTCTTCTGGGGGGGGCGATTAGATGTTGCTGGCACCTCCTCTCTGGTGACGTTGAGTGGGGGACCTGTGGGGATGTGAATGCAGTGTTAATTTTTTGTGTGTGACATCTTGTGCATGGGTGTGTTGCCCTCTATGGTTGTTATTGCCCTGGCAGCTTTGCATTGTGTGAGTTGTTATTTGGTGGGCTATGTGATTCTCTCCAGTGTGCATGCTGTGGTGATAGGTGTCCATGCAGGTCTGTGAGGGTTGTCCATGCATTGGTGTTGCATGCTGGGCTTGACACTGGTATACGTGGGTTGTGATGGTGGGGTGTGTGGGAGGTGGTGGAGTGATGGGAGTGAGGGTGAGGGTGGGGGTATGTGATGGCATGCAGGTAGGGGATGATAGTAATAGAGAGTTGACTTACCAGAGTCCAGTCCTCCTCCTACTTCTGCCAGGCCCTCAGAATGCATGATTGCCAAGACTTGCTCCTCCCATGTTGTTAGTTGTGGGGGAGAAGGTGGGGGTCCACCGCCATTATTCTGTACAGCTATTTGGTGTCTTGCTGCCATGGAACGTGCCTTCCCCGTAGTTCATTCCACCTCTTCCTGATGTCATCCCTTGTTCTTGGGTGCTGTCCCATGGCGTTGACCCTGTCCACGATTCTCCGCCATAGCTCCATCTTCCTAGCAATGGATGTCTGCTGCACCTGTGATCCAAATAGCTGTGGCTCTACCCGGATGATTTCCCCCACCATGACCCTTAGCTCCTCCTCAGAGAACCTGGGGTGTTGTTGTGGTGCCATGGGTGTAGTGTGAGTGGTATGGTTGAGGGTGTGTAGGGTGATGTGTTGGGGTGTGTGATGTAAGATGCGTGGATGGTGTATAGGCAATGGTGGTGTGTGGCTGTGGTCTTGTCTGTGGTCTTGCTATCTCTCTTGTGGCACTTGTTTGTATTCATAAAGGATTGTGGGTAATGTGGTAGTGTTTTATAGTAGTGTGGGTGTGGTGTGTGCATGGGTGTCAGGTGTGTGTAGTTTGAATTGTCCAATGTGGTGTTGTTTTGTATGTGTGTGTGTATTTTTAGCGCAGCAGTATGTACCGCCAATGGTTTACCACCATTACCTGTCCGCTGTGGTGATTTGTGGGTCATAGTGTGATGGGCGTAGTTCTTTTGGCGTAACGGTGTGGGTTTGGATACCGCCAGTTTCTCACCCACCTTTAGGCTGACGGACTTGTGTGTGTGGCTCTATAGTGGCGGATTGCAATGTGTGTGTCATAATATGGGTAGCGGTAATCCGCGGCAGTGGCGGTATGGTGGCAGCAGCCTGCATGGCCGTAAGCGGTACTTACCGCCAATGTCATAATGAGGGCCT
Source organism: Pleurodeles waltl (assembly GCF_031143425.1). NCBI lineage: Eukaryota > Metazoa > Chordata > Amphibia > Caudata > Salamandridae > Pleurodeles > Pleurodeles waltl. The sequence goes on along the minus strand of NC_090450.1, from coordinate 304,084,376 downwards.
ATATTTGTTGAGCACAAATCCATGGTGTCCAATGTACCAGATACAACTGTGCTCAAAAAAAGGGAAATGTGTCCATGAAATAGCCCACACAGTGAATGGTGGAGACACACTGGGGGATTTAGGTTTGTTGTCTCTTGGAGGTGGTGGTGGAGGTCTTGCCACCCTCTCTGCATGGTCCAAGTAAATCTCCCCCCCTTGGAGGGGGCACAAGTGCAGTGATAGGGCAGGGGACAGTTTCATGTTGTGGCAGGTCCTCCCTGTCTGTGGCTGAGGAAGGTGTATTTTGTCCTGATGTTGAAGGATCACAGGGGTAGATGATACGGAAAAAGCACTGCACATGTGATGATAAATGTCAAACATCACCCCAGTCAAGGAACACAGATTTGAGTTTTGATTCTGCAGCTCAAGAATGTGCTCCCTCTCTACCTACTTAAGGTCCTAGATCTCTATTAGGACCTGGCCCATCATGTATTGGGACAACTGTGCTACTCCCAAGACTTGGACAATGATGGTCTGGGTGACAATGTAGCCAGTGGTCTCACTTTTCTGGCCCACTGATTCCATCCCACAACCCCTACTCTCAATACCCTTTGCCCTTGAGGCAGTGTGGCCCACCCGACAGGGTCCTGGCACAACTGGAGGTACACTAACAAAAGAGGGGCAAGAAGATTGATGTTCCAGTGTACAAGCTCCCTAATACTTATATCATATAAATGAGTACACAGTTCCAATGAAAGATATGTGTTAAGTTCCACAAGGCACTTCTCTATCTAGAAGCAAGTAGCCTCATACACCCAATGGATGTCATGCTTCATCACAGGGTTTGCTCCTCATCAGACCGGCGCTGCAATGTCTGACGGGACCACCACAAGGGGGCACTTTACCGGAGATCTTAGCTAGAGATCTGTGCTGTGGTTCGTGAGGAATGGATTCAATCCTATGCACAGAACAGGAGAAAGAAAGAGAAATAGATCAAATTGCCTCAAGAATCCTCCAAGAAACCACACCTTATTGATAAATGAAGGGTCTAGGTCAAGGTTAATAACAAAAGGGGAGTGAGACAGAGATAATGCTCAACCACTCTACCAACAAATCAGGGTGAGGGCACAGAAATTATCTTAAACCATCACCACAGGTCAACATGTTTCGTGCCTAAGAAGTCCATACGGATCTAGGGGCGCTTCGTCAGGACCAAATATTACAAAAGAAAAAACACTTCTCTTACGTTATTTTTAAGGAGACCTCAATGTGTCTGAAAATGTGTATGCAAAAACCTAAATAAACCACTCACTTATGGTATTATACGAAAAGTTGCGGTATAGCCTGTGGAGAGAAAGGAGACACATAAGAAATTGCAAGTTCCATTCCAAATCAAACATTGTATACGAAAAAACCAATGATATTGGTGGTGACGTGGCACTCAGTGGACATTGTGTGTTCCATGCTTAGTGAAAAAATAAAAATGTGAACAGTTAAAGTAATGTTGCTTACCCTCCGTAAGTAAGAAAGTGGCATCATGGGTACAAGCGTGTCATAGGCTTGATGTAATATCTATAAAAATATATAGAAAACAGAATTATGTACAAGACGGTTAGATATATCAATCTATGTCAGTTCAAGGGCACAGCGAATGGTGTTAAATATAAACAACTGAACACTAATATGTGTAATGTAACTATCAAGGTGAATAGGAGTCACAAGTCAGTATTGTTCAAAACAATTAGTAGCCACATATCACTAAGTAACCCTATTGTAAGTGCATTAGTCTGTACAATATCAGACATGATATGGCTGATAACCTACTGATGAAAATTCAGTTGAAATTAGTTTCTTTAATATGTCATGCAGTTACTATCTCTTATGAAAAGCTGAGGGGCTACAAAATGGCCCATATCGTTTTTAGAAAGTAGTCAAAAAATCTCACCGATGGGAGTATCGGAGAGAAAATAAAGTGGTATAAGTCAAAACATGCACCAAAATTCAATAACCAATCATCCTCCACTAATAGTTAAGGTCGTAATACTCGTGTATTGAGATAGTCATGCAACATCAAATGATAAAAAATACAATGCATTTTACTTAAGGAAGCTAAAAGAAGTTTCTGCACTTACATTTCATTACTTCAAGCTCAGCCCGTGAACCTACCCCGAGGGCGCGTTCCCGAATGATGTCGAAACAGCGCATCTCTCGGGTAAAGTAAGGTGCACAATCATGTGTGGGCCAGTCAGCATTGTCATCTGATTTGCATGTAATTGACACCGGCCCTCGGTGTCAAAGGCAAAAGACATTTAAAAAGGACGTGTCTGAAGGGTGGTGAGAAACCACAAAAGAAGTCAAAAATAGAAAAAGGACTAACTCGGGATGGGAGCAATCCGAGTAAACAAAAAAAAAAGACTTTTTATTAAACCAAATCAGGATTCAATAACCACGTACAGGGGAGAGGGGGGATATGTTTAAATAAATGCTAACACACTGAACTTCAGAAACTGTCTGATATAGATGGCACCCTGAGCTAACGTAGCTTGGCTGATATGTTTAAATAAACACTAACACAATCAATTCATAAACTCTCTGATATAGATGTCACCCTGAGTTACTGAAGCTTGGCTCAGAGGGTGACTTACAATAGAAAAAAAAAAAGGCACATCAAACAAGTGTGGTGACTCCCCATACTCGATGAAAGGGACAAAAAGACATTGTTTTGATCAAGTAATGGTATGAAAGCTCGTCCACGGAATGTCATCATTCAATCCGTGGATATGAGTGCTCAATTTGAACACCCAACGTTGTTCTTTTTCAAACAGAGATTTGTGTCCTTTTGGTAGATGTTTTGGAGAGTCCAAAACCACCCACCACAAATCTTCAGTAGAATGTTTGGCATCAAGGTAGTGAATACATAGTTTGGTCGTGGAACGGCCACATCTAATATTGCTGTGGTGCTCATTAATCCTTATTTTAACCGGTCTTGTGGTCACCCTTATATATATCTAAGATTGCAGGGACAGATGATCATGTAAATGCAATTGTGGGTGTTCCAATTAGTATGTTTCAACAGGCGCCAAGTGCCTATAGGTTCAAGAACTAAAATGTTGGTACATTTGGTAAGGGAACATACATTGCAACTACCACATGGAAAATGTCCTAGCATGGGAGCAGTATTCCAAAGTGGGGTCTGCTTTGATGTGGTACTGGACATGGTAGGGTAGGTATGGACTACAAGATCTTTTATGTTGGTTGTCCTCTTGAAGACAAACAAAGGTTTAGTGATAGACATACCACCACTGTTGAGAATAGGCCATCTCAGAGTCACAGTTTCTTTCTGGAAATCGAGAGGGGAGTGAACATAGTGACACATGCCAGGCGTGTGTCTGACGCCTTTGATTCTGTTGCCAATAGTGGCCCTATGTGATTGTTACGAGCATGTTTCCGTGCTGTATTGATTACTTGATGAGGATAATGTCTAGCATGTAATTTAGTTGAATGGTCATCAGCTTGTGTATCATAAGATAAGACGTCACTGCAATTGCGGCGAAGTCTCAAGAACTGACCATACGGTAAATTGTGCTGTAGTGCTTTGGGGTAATGGCTTTCATATAGCAATAGACTGTTGCGGTCTGTGTTCTTCTGACATGTGCTAGTCTCAAGTTTGCCATGATGGTAATAATCAGATCTAAGAACGAGATCTGATTACTGGAGACAGTAGTAGGGAACTTCAAAAAAGCGTCAAGTTCATTGATCCATATAGTAAACAGGTCAACATGCTGTGTCTGCCCTTGCCAAATAATCAAAATGTCAGCGATATATTGACGTCATAATTAAATATTAGTGGAGGAGGGGTTAGTACTCTGTAAGATATGACATTGCTCAAAGTCTTACATGTATAAACAGGCTAGACGAGGAGCAAAAGTACTCCCCATCGATGTACCACGTATTTGGTGATATAGCTGTTGTTCAAATTGGAAAAAAAATTCTGTCAGGGCAATAGTGGCACACTGCTTCACAAAGTGGACGGGGTTAGACAAAGTCCAAGGTCTATTCATAAGGGTACTCTCCACTACCTGTAGTGTGGTTTCTTGGAGTATGGTTGGCCTCCACATCAAGACTTATGAGTGCTTGGACCTCCTCAGTAGCATTGATAGATTCAATCAAGTTAAGGACATCTTTAGTATCTCTCGAATATGCGGAGGACTCTTGCACAACAGGTTGTAGAAAATGATCACAAAAGGTGGAAAGGGGTTCTAACACGGATCCTATGGCGGAGACTATTTGACGTCCAGGGGGTGGTGGTTTGCCTTTATGAATCTTGGGTAAACAGTAGAAATAAGGGATAGGAGGTAGAGGGGTCTCAAAGAATTCAGATTCCTTGGTTGATATCCAAGTGTTGGTTAATGCTTCATCGATCATGGACCGTATTAGAGTCTGTAGTCTCTCTGTAGGGTCTTTTGAAATAGGAGAGTAGTAAGTGAAATCACTCAGGAGACGTAGACATTCTTGTCTATAATCCTGTGAATCCATAACAAAAATTGCTCCACCTTTATCCGCTGGTTTGATAGTGATGGATTGGTCTGATGCGAGGGCTTTTAAGGCAGTTCTTTCATGGGTGCTAATGTTCACAAAATAATTCAACAGACGTAATTTAGCAACGTCAGTCATGACTGCATTTTTAAAGACCAGTAATTCACAAGACATCAATGATGCTGAAGGGACAAAGGAGGATGATTTTCGGAGTCCAGAGTCCTCTTTCAGCAGTTCGCTTGGTTTATCCTTGAAGAAGAAGTGTAAGCAAATTTTATATAAAAATTGGGATAGTTCCCAATTTAGTTGAAAGAAGTCTTCTTTAGGAGTGGGCACAAAGGGGGTCATTCCTACCCGCCCGCCAAATGACCGCCGAATGACCGCACCGCGGTCAAAAGACCACGGCGGCCATTCTGGTTTTCCCGCTGGGCCGGCGGGTGACCGCCAGAAAACCCCCTTCTACGAGGATGCCGGCTCCGAATGGAGCCGGCGGAGTCGAAGGGGTGCGACGGGTGCAGTGGCACCGGTCGCGATTTTCAATGTCTGCTTTGCAGACACTAAAATCTTACAGGGCCCCTGCAGTGCCCATGCCAGTGGCATGGGCACTGCAGGGGCCCCCAGGGGCCCCACGACACCCGTTACCGCCATCCTGTTCCTGGCGGTGAAAACCGCCAGGAACAGGATGGCGGTAAGGGGGTCGGAATCCCCATGGCGGCGCTGCAAGCAGCGCCGCCATGGAGGATTCCCTGGGCCAGGGGTAAACCGGCGGCAAACCGCCGGTTGCCCTTTTCTGACCGCGGCTTTACCGCTGCGGTCAGAATGGCCAAGGAAGCACCGCCAGCCTGTTGGCGGTGCTTCTGTCATTTTAGCCCTGGCGGTCGCCGACCGCCAGGGTTAGAATGACCCCCAAAGTCTAAGCCTTTATTCAAGGCATTATTCTCATCGGTGGAGAGAGGTCTAGAGGATAAGTTCACTACTAAGTTTTTGTTGCTTGGTGTTTGCCCTGGCTCCTGGTCACCATTTGAGGTTCTTCCCTGGCCCAGTGGACACATCCGTCTCTTCCTCTGTGTCAGTCTCTTCCTCTGCCTCGACCTAAAAAAGACACATAAGGAAACATAGGATGAGGTTGGTAAAAAGGGTATTGAGTTTGCCATGACATAGGATGGTGCATCGGAAATTGAGGTAAGTTATAATAGGACTGAGGTAACCCCTCATCGGTGTTCCAACTGTCGTAAGAGAAGCTGTTACTGTAAGTACGAGTCTTCTTCAAGGAGGAAGTAGACTCCTCTGAGGAACGGGATTGGGTGTCAGTCTCAAATGCCCTTATTACAACCCTGGTGGTAAATCCCGCTTACCGCCATGCTGAAGGCCGCCAACATACCGTGGCCGCGACAGAAATCCGCTACAGGTATTACGACCCAAATCTTGTAATCCGCTACAATACAGACACCCATACAAGTCCACCACAGCAAAGGTCAGTGATAAACTGGTGATACCAAAACCCACACCGTCATGCCAACAAGAATACGCCCACACTATCATGACCCACGAATCAACGCAACAGTCTTTCAACCACGGTAATACATTGGCCGTACACACCGCCGCGCTCAAAATACACACACACTTACAAAACACAACCACATTGGACAATTCGAAATACACACACCTGATACACAAACACAGACCACACCCACACACTCACAACACTATCAAACAAACACCCACATTACCCACAACCCCTTACAATGACATTTTTGTGAAGAAGCACAGAGAGAGACTCGCAAACACTACACCAGCATCCACAAGCACACAGCACCATCACTCATACAACATCCACCATCTCGTAGAACACACACCAACACAACACATCACACATCACAACAAACATCACCTCACACATTACCCACACTACATCATGGCACCTCAAAGACACCCCTGGTTTTCTGAGAAGGAGCTCAGGTCATGGTGGAGAAAATCATCTGGGTAGAGCCAAAACTTTTCGGATCACAGGTGCAGCATGCCTCCATTGCTCGGAAGATGGAGCTATGGCGGAGAACCGTCGACAGGGTCAACGCAGTGGGACAGCATCCAAGAACACGGGATGACATCAGGAAGAGGTGGAACAACCTATGGGGGAAGGTGCGTTCCATGGTTTCAAGACACCAGATTGCTGTAGAGAGGACTGGCGGTGGACCCCCACCTCCTCCCCCACAACTAACAACATGGGAGGAGCAAGTCTTGGCAATACTGCATCCTGAGGGCCTCGCAGGAGTAGCAGGAGGACTGGACTCTGGTTAGTCATATCTTATCTACCATATCCCCCCACCCCACCTGCATGCCATCACATTCCCCCACCCTCACCCTCACCCCATCACTCTAACACCTCACATATGCCCCACTATCACAACCCACTCATCCCAATTCCAAGCCCTGCATGCAACACCAAAGCATCAACACCCATTACCAAAGCATGTCCAGTACAGATACCCAAACAGACCCCAAAACACTAATCACACAATGGCAAACACAACAATGGAAGCACAGGAGTAGAGGGTAACTCACCCAATGCACAAGATGGCACACACAGATACAATAACTATGCTTTTGCACCCCAACAGGACCCATAACCAACGTCACAGGACAGGAGGTGCCAGACATATCCAGTCCCCCCAGAGAAGAGGCCCACGGTGACAACAGCAGCTCTGCACGCCTGGATCTGGATGACCAGCCCGGCCCATCAGGGACCTCTGGACAGTTGGTACCCCTGCCACAGTCACAAACCACCACAGAGCCTCCCCCTCAGGAGACACCACCACAGCACCCACCCAGAGGGCCCATCCCTCTGTCCCCAGGACATGTCAATCCGCAGTGTGTCCATCACTACAGGGACCCCAGGCAAACCCACCAACCCAAGACAATCAGGGGCGTGGGGTCAGTGGCAGTGGGCACATGGTGCAGGGGACAGAGGCACAGGATAACAGAGTAATGGGAGGACTGATGTGAGACAGGGGGAGGACAGGTCCAGGGAACCCACTCTCCATGAGGCACTCTCCAACATTATGGGAGCATACCATCATTCCCAGGAGACCATGGGCACGGTACTGGCCAAGTTTCAGGAGACCCAGCGGCTACAGGAGGAACACTACCTGGGGATCAGGGAGGACTTGAAGTCCATCAACACCACCCTGGTCACCATTGCAGGGGTGCTGGCAGACCTGGCCAACACCATGAGGGTCACAGTGGCACACAAACGGGCCCCTGACACTAGCCTGAACGATGAACACCCTCCACCTCTGCCGGCACTAGTGGACAGGAGGTCCTGCCACAGAACCAGCAGGCCACCAGCACCCCACCCCTGCAGAAGGAGAACCACCCCACAAACGGTCCCTGAGATCCAGGAACAAGACAGAGATCATTGCCAAGACCCCCGCCAGGAAATAAGACTCTCCTGATTGTCACCCTTTTGTTCCACTTTGTCACCCTGATAACTTTTAACTGCCATCCCTCCACTTCCTATGCCCCCTTAGACAATGCACCTGTGAGACCAAGAGACTGAACTCTACAATGGACATTCGTCCACCATCACCCCAGCCCATGTACACCCCCCTCCACTTATTAGCACAGAAATAAACACCCTTGAATCACAAATCAATCTGGAGTCAGTCTGTACTTTCCCAAATGTGTAATTGCAACCTCTTAGAAATATAGCAATGTAAATGTTCCTGTTCACATACCAATGTTACATAGTTGTTGGGCAGCAGTAAACATAACAGAGGGCACAAAGTGGGACCCAGATCTGTGAAATGGAAAGGCAAAGTGGCAAGTCAGGGTCCATACAAAGAGGTAAAAAGGCAGATCTATGCACTGTCTTACAGTAGTATGAGATGTGAGAAGCAGTGCTGTCCTCTTACCTGTGTCTCACTGGAAGTATTGCATGATGATGTTGTTTCGGTTGTCTATATTTTCTTCTTCTGCCTCCTCTTCTTCACTGTCCACAGGCTCCACAGCTGCCACAAGACCAGTATCAGGTCCATCCTCCTGCAGAATAGGCACCTGGCGTTGCAAAGCCAGGTTGTGCAACATACAACATGCCATGATTATCTGGCACACCTTCTTCGGTGAGTAGTACAGGGAGCCACCTGTCAGATGGAGGCACCGGAATATGGCCTTCAGGAGGCCGAAGGTGCGCTCTATTTCCTCCTAGTTCGCCCATGTGCCTCATTGTAGCGTTCCTCTGCCTTTGTCCTGGGATTCCGCACTGGGGTCAGTAGCCATGACAGGTTGGGGTAACCGGAGTCACCTGCAAATTTCGAGGGACAACTGTTAGACATACTCCAACCCTTAGGGACTCTCCCATACTCCAGACACTTATGTCAACTGTATTGGGACCTTGGGCTTACCTATTAGCCACACCCATTGCCTCTGGAGTTGCCCCATCACATAAGGGATGCTGCTATTCCTCAAAATGTAAGCGTCATGCACTGAGCCAGGATACTTGGCATTCACATGGGGGATGTACTGGTCTGCCACACACCATCTGCACATTCATTGAATGGTAGCTTTTGCAGTCTCTGTACACCTGTTCATTTCTGCGGGGGGCAAATGTCACATGTGTACCATCTATGGCACCAATTATGTTGGCGATATGTCCCAGGGCATAGAAGTCACCTTTCACTGTGGGCAAATCCTCCACCTGAGGGAACACGATGTAGCTGCACATGTGTTTCAGCAGGGCAGATAACACTCTGGACAACACGTTAGAGAACAATGGTTGTGACATCCCTGATGCTATGGCCACTGTTGTTCAAAAGGACTTAATGGCCAGGAAATGGAGTACTGACAGGACCTGCACTGGAGGGGGAATTCCTGTGGGATGGCGGATAGCTGACATCTGGTCTGGCTCCAACTGGGCACACAGTTCCTGGATTGTGGCACGATCAAGTCTGTATGTGATAATGATGTGTCTGTCTTCCATTGAAGACAGATCCACCAGGGGTCTGTACACTGGAGGATGCCGCCATCTCATCACCTGCCCCAGCAGACGTGCCCAATGGAGGAGTAGGGAGAGCAGAGGGTCATACACCACATAGGTTTTACAAGCCTGTTTAGCACAATCGTGATATAATCGGTGTGTGCCTTTGTCTGTCCGTATTCCTGGCCAAAAGTGCTGAGATGCAGTTAGTTGGCCTCCCATGTGGCCCCCTGAAATGGCGGCTGCCTGACCTGTAAGGAGGGACAAGTGGAAATGAGGTAACTGCGCTGGCGTTGTGCAGCGTCGCGGCAGGCGGTCGAAGACCGCGGTGCAATTCAGCATTGGTTATCATTGGGCCCTATGGGTTCCAGGAGCCAATGACGATGTACGCCGGTGGGTACAGTACGCACTGCCGCAGACGTGACTGCCATTTTCTATCTGTTCACTCACTTGATACCTGACCTTCAACAGGAGAGGACCTACACTGCAAGTGCTGCTGTGACCTGAGTCTGGAAGCAAAAATGGCTACAGTGTCTGGGAAAAGACCCCTGCCTTCACTGCAGAGGAGTTGGACAAACTAGTGGATGGGGTCCTCCCCCAGTACACGCTACTCTACGGTCCTCCAGACAAATAGGTGAGTAAACTGTGTGCATGGTGGATGACACATGAATGTATGGAGTGTCGTGGATGGAAGAGACGAGGGGGCACAGGCCACCATGTGAGGATGGTGAGTGTATGTTTTTCTGGGCCAGGGTGGGAGGTTTGTGGGCAATAAGTGAGAAGAACCAGATGGGGGAGTAGCATCCATTCTTACTTCACTATTCTTCTAGGTCAGCACACACCAGAAGAAGGGTATTTGGCGTGATATCGCCAAGGAAATGCGGACCCTGGGGGCCTACCATAGACAGAGCACCCACTGCCACAAAAGATGGGAGGACGTGCGCCGCTGGACCAAGAAGACGGCGGAAGCCAAGCTGGGGATGGCCTTCCAACGTGGAAGGGGTGCACGTCGCACCATGACCCCCCTGATGTACCGGATCCTGGCGGTGGCATATCCTGAGTTGGATGGGCGCTTGAGGGCATCACAGCAGCCACAAGGGGGTGAATACAGTCTCATTCAGCTGACACTGTGCGCTTTACGAGGTGACTGAGTTGGGGAAGTGGGCTGTGGGTTTCCCTAGGCCAGGGCAGACGCGCCAAGGTAGATCCATTGTTTTGCAGGCTCAGTGCCACTCCAACCCCAAAGGTGGTAGTTGCCCTCCACACCTAGTCAGACTCCTGTGGGTTCCAGCTGTCCATGAAATGGGTGTAGGCAGAGTCCCTCATGGGCATATGCTTTTTCTATGCACTGTTAGTGCATGAGCTAGTGCATAGGGCTGCTCCCTGAGTGTTGTGTCCGCCAACGGTAGTGGTGTTGCAGGCATTGACCATGTGTCTCTTCTGTCCTTCCCCCCATTTTGCTTTCTCACCCTGTCCTTGTGTGCATTAGCATCATCTGACGGGGAAGCATTGGCACCAGAGCAGGAGGGAGCTGCAACCCACATGGCCCTGGAGGGTGAATTTACAGAGTCTGAAGGCACAAGTGGGACGGAGGGCGAGGGGAGCTCCACGACGGGGACAGGAGCAGACACCAGTGACAGCGACTCTTCCTCTGATGGGAGCTCCCTTGCGGTGGCGGGCACCTCTGAGCCCACCGCAACAACAGGTACAGCCGCCACCCCCCCTACCTGTACCGCCCTCCCAGCAGCCCCTCATGAGTTTGCAGAGCCCGCTCACCCAGGAGGGTGGGCATCTCCTTCGCCCCAGGCACCTCAGGCCCTGCCCCAGTCAGTCCTGCTGCTCTCAGTGAGGAGGCTATTGACCTCCTGAGATCCCTCACTGTTGGGCAATCAACCATTTTGAATGCCATCCAGGGTGTCGAGAGCCATTTGCGGCAAACAAATGCATACCTGGAGGGCATTTGTTCTGGTGTGGCGGCCCAACAGAGAGCATTTCAGGCTCTGACCTCAGCACTGATGGCAGCCATTGTCCCTGTGTCCTGCCTCCCCCCTATAAATTTCCACTACCCAGACCCAATCCCCTGTAACTCAGCCTATCCCAAGCACACCATCAGACCAGCATGCACACTCATCAACACACAAGAGTGGACATGGCAAATATAAGCAACACACATCCCATAGGCACTCACACAAGCACCATCCCCATGCAGACACACCAACATCTATTGCCTCCACTGTGTCCCCCTCCTCCACATCTTCCTCCTCCCTCCCTGTCTCGTCTCCACTCACACCTGCATGCACTACATCCTCAGCCACTACCTCCATCACCAGCACGCCCATCACCACACACCGCTCACGTGCACTCACCACCCTCACTACCATGCACACTCCCCCTGTTTCCTCTCTCAGTGTGTCTGTGAGCCCTCCTCCAAAAGTACACAAATGCAGGCACACACCCACCCAACAGCCATCCACCTCACAACAGCCTCCAGCCCATGCACCTTCACCCAAATTCAGCAGACGTACACCTCCTACAACCACTGCCTCTTCCTCCACTCCCAAACCCCCTACATCTTCCCATCCCAGTGTGTCTAAAAAACTTTTCCTGGCTAACATTGACCTCTTCCCTACACTTCCCCCCATCTTTCCCCTAAGGCCAGGATGTCCAGGTCCCAGCCCAGCACCTCAGCCACCAAATCCTCCAACATTGTGGTCGCAGCAAGTCCTGTCACATCGTGGGCAGCACCCATCAGGGCTGCCAGTGTACCACCTAGTGAGGCCAAGGATCAGCCCATTCCGCCACCTGCCAAGGTGAAGAAGGTACCCACATGCCAAAGGGAAAAGCCACACCAACTACCCTGCAAGGCCTCCTCCAAGCCAAAAGGGGACAGTGCCAAGGGACCAGCAGTGACATCCAAGGTGGGGAAGGGACACAAGGCTAAGGGAAAGTCAGCACAGGGCACGGAGCCTCCGGCTGAGGGAGGAGAGTCACCCCTTCTGGCAAACAGAAGAGCAACCTGTACGGCGGTGGACACCGCCACCTGCACCGCCACCTGCACGTCTGCTGCCTTAGCAACAGTCCCCAGCATCATCCCCAGTGGGCAGCCATCCGAGGCTGCAGGAGACGTCCTGCTGTCTCCCTCCACAGGTGCTGACACATGCACCACAGGCAGCATCTCAGCTACAGACACCGCCGCAACCACCGCCACCAGCACTGCGACGTGCTCAGACAGTCCCACCACAGCCGACATGGCAAACATTCCCAGTGGACAGGCGTCCGATGCTGCAGGAGTCATCCTGGACCCTGCACAGCGTACATGAGGCACCACACTCAGCACTGTACCAGCAGGTGCCAGGCAAAGTCGCAGCAGGGTGGAGTGTGTCTCTGACTCCATGGAGTATCATGCTACCTGTTCCCAGACAATCTCATGTCACACACACCCAGGTGAGGGAATGGGACCTTCCCCACTGCATGTGCAGCACTCTGGGCCCCAAGCCCCCTCCAGAACCAGTGGAGAAAAGCATCCACTACCCCAGTCCTTGGCAGGATGAGACACTCTGGGCACCAAGCCCCATTCAGAACCAGTGGAGAAAAGCATCCACTACCCCAGTCCTTGGCAGGATGAAGCACTCTGGGCACCAAGCCCCCTCCAGAAAGCCAGTGGAGAAAAACATCCACTACCCCAGTCCTTGGCAGGATGAAGCACTCTGGGCACAAAGCCCCCTCCAGAACCAGTGGAACATGTCAGCAACGTGAGAGACTGTGGCTTTGCACTCCCCAGGACCAATCAGTGGGCAAACCACCCACTTGAGAGACTTGAGAGACTGTGGCTTTGCACTCCCCAGGACCAATCAGTGGGCAAACCACCCACTTGAGCGACTGTGGCTTTGAACTCCCCAAGACCAATCAGTGGGCAACCCACCCACTTGAGAGACTTGAGAGACTGTGGCTTTGCAATGCCCAGGACCAATCAGTGGGCAACCCACCCACTTGGGAGACTTGAGAGACTGTGGAGTTGCACTCCCCAGGACTCCCCAGGACCAATCAGTGGGCAAATCACCCACTTGAGAGATTGTGGCTTTGCACTCTCCAGGATCACTCAGTGGGCATGGAGCCCCCTCGTGGAGCAGTGGCGTCGTCCCTTCATCCGGCTGAGGTGCCCCCTCCCCCTGAGGTGCCTGTTTTTTTCGACCTGATGCCCCAGCAGTGTTCTCTCCGTTTCGAGTCAGGTATCATGTGTGGGCTTCGCCCATGCATTTTGGGACCACTGGTCCACAGACAATGATTGGAACACTATCCAGACTTGTGTAGTTGCTGTAAATATTTCTACTGATGATTTAAAATTATCTTGGCCTATCTGAATTTTTGCTGATTACACTCGTTACAATCATTTCATTTTGTCCTTGCGTTCTTCCAGAGGGTGACGAGGTGTAAATGTAATGTTGATGCTTCTATTTGTGTGTATGTTGTTGTGGGTGAGAGTGGGGGTGGGGGTGTTGTGTGTTGTGTGTTTGTATGTCACTCTCTCTTTCCTCCCCCCTCCCCTGTGTGCTAGGTGCAGTACTCACCATGGTCATCGCCGGCATCTTTGCTGCTTCTGGTAGAAGAGGAGGTAAACCAACATGGGCAGGACCTGTAACTCGGTCTCCATGGCGTCCTGGTTCCTCGTCGAGAGGTGAGTGGCTTCCGTTCCAAGTAATGTTTCCGCCGTGCTTTTCATGGCGTTGGTACGGCCCCAGAAAAGGTGGCAGATAGGCCTGTAGTAATATAGTGGGCGGTACATTGTGTTGCGCCTGTCTGTTGGCGGTTACTGCTGCGGTGTTTGTTTCTACCGCCGTGGCGGTCGGACTGTTAAAGTGGCTGTCTGTGTTGGCGGTTTCCGCCATGGTCATGATTCCATTTATTTGACAGCTGGCCTGTTGGCGATATTACCGCCACTTCAACACCGACCGCCAGGGTTGTAATGAGGGCCAAAATCCTCTCTGATCTAGGGGTATACCTTCTGTTTGCTGAACTTATTTATGTCCTTTTGGAGTTTGGTGATTTTTTGTTGTGTTAGATATTCCTTAGTTTCATTCGACTCCGTAGTGATTTCAGCTACCCTACTCATAAAAGCCACCAGTGAAACCGTAGTTTTGAGTGTACTCTCTGTTAAATTGTTCTGGATAGTAATTGAGTCAGCTATTCTTTTGGAGGTGTTAATAATAAGGACTAGCCAGTCCCTCATACACTTCTAAGCTATCTGTGCCCAATCCTTTCTAAAAAACAAATCTTGTAAGAAAATTCTAGGTACATTGGACACAATCAGCCCATTCTGGGCAATATTGGTCCGTAAGTATTCTGTCATGATAGTCCCATGAAGTATTGTCTTGATAAGATCCTGTTTGAGTGAAGACAGCTTACCCCAGTCTTCCTTCAGGCTCCCTGAGGGGCCAGACCGATCACTGCCAAGAATAGAAGGTGTTTGGGGTATGGCTGAGATCACGTCATCATCAAAACTCAAGCCATGGAAATCATTCATTTCAGGGTCACAATAATGTAAATGGTAAAGAGGGATTATTCCCACAGCTAAGCCGCTGCGCAAATCTATACTAAGAAAAGACGGACACTAACCGTGGGAGAGGACACAGGGGACGTGTTGATGGATGTGGGGTGTTGACTGCCAGTGAAGGGCGTGTAGTGATAGGCGTGCTGGTGATGGAGGTAGTGGATGAGGATGTAGTGCATGCAGGTGTGAGTGGAGACGCTACTGGGAGGAGGGAGGTGGAAGACGGGGAGGAGGGGGACACAGTGGAGGCAGTGGATGTTGGTGTGTCTGCATGTGGATAGTGCTTGTGTGAGTGCCTATGAGATGAAGTGTGTTAGCCTGAGCCACTTCTGTGTGTTGATTTGGGTAATTGCTGGTCTGAAGGTGTGCTTGGGATAAGCTGGGGTTGAGGGGATTGGGACTGCGTAGAGGAAGTTGGAGGGGGGAGGCTGGAGACAGGGACAATGGCTGCCATCAGTGAGTTGGCGAGAGCCTGGAATGCTCTCTGTTGGGCCGCCACACCAGAGTGAATGCCCTCCGGTATGCATTTGTTTGTTGCAAATGCCCTGCTGGACCCTGGATGGCATTCATTATGGTTGACTGCACAACAGAGAGGGATCTCAGGAGGTCAATAGCCTCCTCACTGAGGGCAGCAGGGCTGACTGGGACAGGGCCTGAGGTGCCTGAGGCGAAGGAGATGCCCACCCTCCTGGGTGAGCAGGCATGGGAAACATGCCGAGGGGCTGCTAGGAGGGCACTGCTGGTGCCGGGGGTGGCAGCTGTATCTGTAGTTGGGGTGAGCACAGAGGTGTCCGCCAGGGAGCTTCCATCAGAGGAGATGTCGCTGTCAGTACTGTCCCCTACTGTCTCCGTCGTGGTGCTCCCCTCGCCCTCTGTCCCACTGGTGCCCTCACCGTCAGTGGTTTCGGCCTCCAGGCCCATGTGGGATGCAGCTACCTCCGTCGCCAGTGCCTCTGCTCCTCCACCAGATGATGCTAATGCACACAAGAACAGGGTGACAAAACAAAAAGGGGGGGAGAGAGACAGACGATACACTTGGTCAATGCCAGCAACAAAACTACCGGTGGCGTACACAACTCACAGGGAACAGCCCTATGTACTAGGCCGTGCATTACCAGTTACAATGCTAGTCAACAGGCCATGGGGTACAATGCCTAACGCCATTAGCTGCACACCTGAAACCTACAGGACCCAGCCCAGTAGTAGATACCCACTAACATTATTGGGGTTGGAGTGCATCTGAGCTTGCCCATCATTGAACCTACCCTGCCATGTTCGCCCTGGACTAGGGGCACCCATAGCCCACATCCCCAATGCAGGGAAAGCTTAACACATGCAAAGTCATGATTCGGAATCTGTACTCACCCCCTTGTGGCTGCTGTGATGCCTTCAAGCGCCCATCCAACTCATTATAGGCCACCACCAGGATGAGGCACGGCGGGGGGACAGGGTACGACGGGCACCCCTTCCTCGTTGGGAGGGCAGCCCCAGCTGGGCCTCTGCCATCTTCCTTACCCAGCAGTGCAGGTCCTCCCACCGTTTGCGGCAGTGGGTGCTCCGCCTGTCAGACCCCCAGGGTCCACTCCTCCTTGGCGATGGCATGCCAAATACCCTTTTTCTGATGGGTGCTGACCTGCAGAAAAAATAAAGCAGAAAAGGTATTAGTCATACCGTCCTGAGTGTTATACTCATGGCCCACCATATCCCCCCATCCCATTATGCACATACATTGACCTCCATACATGCATTCATATTTTCAGACACATTGAGGTCGCCTTTAAAATAGCCTAGGAGATGTGTTTTTTCTTTTCTATTATTTGGTCCTGACGAAGTGCCACTAGATTTGTATGGACTTCTTAGGCGTGAAACATGTTGACCTGAGGTGATGGCTTAAGATAATTTCTGTGTCCTCACCCTGATTTGTTGGTGGAGTGGTTAAGCATTATCTCTGCTTCACTCCCATTTTGTTCTTAACCTTGACCTAGACCCTTCATTGATCAATAAAGTATGGTTTCTTGGAGGGTTCTTGAGCCAATTTTATCTATTTCTCTTTCTTTCTCCTATTTTGTGCGTAGGATTGAATTAATTCCTCACGAACCATGGAACAGATCTCTAGTTAAGGTCTCTGGTAAAGTGGCCCCTTGTGGTGGTCCCGTCAGACATTCCAGCACCGATATGACGAGGAGCAAACCCTATGATGAAGCATGACATCCATTGAGTGTGTGAGGGTACTTGCTTCTAGATAGAGAAGTGCCTTGTGGAATTTGACACATATCTTTCATTGGAATGTTGCGCAACAGTAGCTAGGACTGGTAGGCACAAGATGGGAGTTGTGTTCCTCTGGACACAGGAAATAGAGGTATCCATAGGCTGAGTTGTTGTAGCAGCTAGGGTGGGAGGTATAGGTGTGTGCCGAGTGTGTCTGCCCAGACAGACCAGTTGGACCAGGCATCCCCTTATCATTTGGACTTGTGGGAGTGGTGTCATCACTGAAGGCTTCATCTTGGCCTGGAGAGGAGGTGTCTTTGGTTGTAGACGGTGGTCCAGTGGCCCTGAGTGTTAGTCCTAATATGAATTACAAAAACAATGACATTATAGGTCTGTATTGTACCTCAACTGTGTCTTCAGCTACAAATGAAGCACCCACAAAAATGAAAAAAATATATAATTAATAGGATGTTTAGGCCTTTGTATGATTTTTTAATTTTTACCCATGCAGGTTAATGGATACAGATTCACACTTCAGTAACAATGATGAAGAGATGTCCTGAAATGGAAAATGTTATTTTGAAAGTGTACAT
Organism: Pleurodeles waltl; assembly: GCF_031143425.1. NCBI lineage: Eukaryota > Metazoa > Chordata > Amphibia > Caudata > Salamandridae > Pleurodeles > Pleurodeles waltl. The sequence continues at coordinate 304,066,540 of NC_090450.1, read as the reverse complement.
TGCATGTACTAAGCATGCAGCTCCACAACATAGAGTAGAGATTTGAGAGCTGAACCATTTTGAGGCCTAGCAGGCTCAAAAACAAACAATGGTACAATTTATTGGATTAAATGGCATTGGTTGATATATGAACACTGCAAAGTAAATTGTTTATCAATACTTCTTCTAATTAGCATGCCACAGAACATGATTGGAAACCATTGAATACACAAACTATGATTTCTGCAAGCAAGTAGATCAATTCAGTGAGTAACAAGAAGTTGAAAACATACTGGATCAACACGGCATATGACATTTTAATACATACCATGAACTGGTGAATGACAGCTACATAAAACTTTGATTTTTGTGCATATGTGGAAGGAAAGGGAGGTTGGGCAACATATTGCACTACGGTTTTGCAGAGAGACAAGCACAGCATCATGGTAGTTGTAGTTATTTGTAAATACTTTTGCCAATATTTGTGAAAAAGTGACTAACATACCTATATAAATTAATACAGTGAAAATAAACACACATTTACATTATGTACACACATATGTGCATAATGTGAATAGGTTAAGATACCACTTACAAGGACCATACCTTCATCTGCATGTGGACGTAGTTTGAAACCTGTTTTGTGAAGTACAACAACCTACATTGAGATACAGCAAAGGACTAGGCAAATACAAGGGGTGTCCCAGGGAGAACAGCATACAATATGATCATGTATATTGGTCACTGTTAAATAGGTAGAAACAACCATGATGCTACTGATTTGGATAACACAAGGTGTTTTGGAAAATGATGTTGCAACATATAAGTTTTGATTAGTGTTTGAACAGCTATGTTAAGGGCAAGGACTCCATTTGTGATTAGTGAGCTTTACATAGGTGTAACTGACCAGTCTCCACTCACCAGGAATTCCTGTCAAGCCTTCAGGATGTAGGATCTGCAATTTTTTGATCAGATGTTCATCGGTGGTGGCTGCGTAGAGCTCTCCTGTCATACGCTGCATCTAGAATTGATGCAGCTTCCGGGAGTTATTGACAATGGCAGGTGTTTGTGGAAAAGTGCAGTGAAGAAGATTCCTTCCCGATTTAAGGACTGTCTAGGATGGCGGCAGTTTGAAGTTTGGAGCCTGTTATCGCAGTGAGATGAAACGCAGTATGTGGCAGTGCATGGATGGTTATCACCGTGCGGTCCTGCCCCCTCCCTTCCTCGGTCTCATCTTAACAGCCTGCTTGGTCGGTATCTCAGAACTGCTGCTATTAAAGAGGGATGTCGGTGGAGATTTAGTAAGCAGATTGCAGGTGGACAATGTGAGCCTGATCTTGGGAGAGTGAATGCAACCATAGAGGTTTATCATTGTATTGAGTGCTACCATTCATCGGTGGTGAGTGCGGCTACTATCTTTTTCTGTTTGTTGGTCAGCCCCAAAACCAGTGTGCACAGATTAACAGGGAACCTCTTCTGCCAAGTTATGTGAGGGCAATTGATGAACAGTGGCTTGAATTAATGTGGGCAGATTGTTTTAGGATCAATATAAGGGAGTGGAAAAGCGGAGGGGGGACAGCAAGTGAAGCCTTTCCACTGGCAGAGGAGCAAGAGGAACAAGCACTTCTGAGTGGTATTTGGATGCCTCTATTTGCACCAGAGGCAGTAGGCTTCTCACGGGGGGTATACTTTGTGCTACCACTGAAGTGGCCTGTGTAGTCACAGATGTGGCTTGTGGCCTCCATGTAATACTCCCAGTGCACTTGATACGGATGGCAGTACGATGAAGCAGATTACGCACAATTCTCAGTTTAAAGTATGCCCCCCAGTCAAGCCTGGTTGCAATTTGAAACAGCGACATTGCAAATTCACTAGGCAAGGAACTTGCGCTGAGGTCAGTGGGAGCTGCAATACAAGTGGATTCTATGTCTGCAATGGCAGAAGTCTCAGCAACTAGCTTAATACGTCCCCCTTGTTGCAAGGTGGAGAAGGAGAGGGAGCCAGCTACAAGAGCACCGGCACAGTAGCACAGACATAGGGGGTGATTCTAAGCTTGGCGGGCGGCGGGAGCCGTCCGCCAAGCGGGAACCGCCAGAAGACCGTACCGCGGTCAAAAGACCGCGGCGGTCATTCTGGGTTTCCCACTGGGCTGGCGGGCGACCGCCAAAAGGCCGCCCGCCAGCCCAGTGGGAAACACCCTTCCACGAGGAAGCCGGCTCCGAATGGAGCCGGCGGAGTGGAAGGGGTGCGACGGGTGCAGTAGCACCCATCGCGAATTTCAGTGTCTGCTAAGCAGGCACTGAAATTCTAAGTGGGGCCCTGTTAGGGGGCCCCACGACACCCGTTCCCGCCAGCCTGGTTCTGGCGGTCAAAACCGCCAGAACCAGGCTGGCGGGAAGGGGGTCAGAATTCCCATGGCGGCGCTGCCTGCAGCGCCGCCATGGAGGATTCTGCAGCCCAGGGGAAAACCGGCGGGAAACCGCCGGTTTCCCTTTTCTGACCGCGGCTTTACCGCTGCGGTCAGAATGGGCCTGGATGCACCGCCAGCCTGTTGGCGGTGCATCCGCGGTCCCCTACCTGCCAGGGTAGGAATGACCTCCATATTCTGGAGGAAAAAAGAAGATCCCCTGCCTGCGGATGGCACGCAGGAGGAAAAAATAGACTTTGTTTCTAGTATCAGCAAGGAAATACAAGGTGATGGAGGGAAAACCCACTTGGTTAACCCCTTAGCGGCATCACAGGACCTAACATACCCACTATTTTTACTTTCTGCCTCTAAGGAGCTCTCAAAGGTGATGGACCTCGACCAAGTCCTAGGAAAGAAGAACATAACCAGGCGCAACTCAGTGCCTACCATCCAAAAATGCCAAAATGAGGCACAAGGCGAATCAGTCAGCCCAAATATTTCCAATGTAGAAGTAACTGTGCTGCCCTTAGGTCCAGTGGTGGCTCTGCATGGCAGTCCAAACACAGCAAATCCTTCACTAGCTGAATCCAGACATTCCTTTATTTTCCCACAAGCGGATAAAAGAATGGTGATAGATGAAAGAAGTGCCACTGCAACCGAAACTCTTCTTCACCAGATCCTGGGTGAGCTCAAAACGATGAAAATCTCACAGGACGAGGCAAATCATAAGACAGAAGGTTAGCTAAGCCTAATTAACAATAATTTATATCAGCTTAATACACAAATCTCGGAGGGCGAGCAGAGCATGTCGGATCTGGAAGATGGGGCTACCTGGTTGGACTTTTCAGTTGTCAAGCTTCAAGCAGAGCTTGCTGACCTACAGATCAGAGATGATGATGCCAAGAACAGGTTGCAGCACTTGAACTTACGGTTTATGGGTGTTCCCAAGGGTTGTGAGAATGGGCAGACTATGGCCAAGTTAATTTCAAATCTTATACCTAAGCATGTGTGTCCAGAAGTGGCAGCTTAAAAACTGGAACTTACCATCACATGGGCCCATAGAGTCCCTGCAGTCCAGTCATCTACTGCTATGCATCCAAGGACAATATTGGTTTATTTGGGGGATTATTGGATCAAGGATCATATTCTCTCCAAGGCCATTCAACTAAAGTCTACCAGATTCCATTAGACTTTACCTTCAAATTTTCTTGGATAAGTCTGCTTTTTTAGCATGACGGTGGTGTGAATTTAGAGGATTGAATAATGATTTCCAAAATGGTGGCACCCTAGCTGGTATTGTGCAGCAGTCAAGGCTAAAATACTTTTTAATGGTCAGTCTCATATTTTCCACGACATGGAACAAGCAAGATACTTTTTGCATATCATTCAGTGGTCAGAGGGGGATGGGGGATGATGGAAGGAGAATAGGGGCAGACAGTGATCACACCTTGTAATAGCTCAATCAATGAACAGTTCAGAATATAGGTGTTCACAAATATACCGTCAGTCGCCTTAGGCAGTTTATCAGTGCCATGTCAAGGCACACTCTAGGGGTAGGGGGAGTAGGTCTAGTAAGGGGGCAAGTGAGGGAAGCAGCAGGGGAGCGAACAATAGCCAATAGAGGTGTCACCTGCAGGGTGAAAGAAAAGGGAGCGATCCTTGAGTCCCAGACAGTGGGGCTCAGACACAGGGCACCTGGGGGGGTTTAAGGAAGGTGGTGATGTGGGGGTGAGACACTAGGTTTGGAAAAATGAGATCCAAAGTGATAAATTGCAGGAGCATGCACCTTTAAGGATGGCTGAGAATTGCGGATACCTATACTGGTTGGATTCCACTGCTGTGCGATATTAGGTTAGTTGCACATGGGATGAGTCGCTGGCACAGAAGGCATAAGTTAGGAGATGGGGATGGGTTTGAGATAGTGCGTGCACTTCAATTTGTAGCTAGTTATGGGTCAGATTTAGAACTTTATGTGGTATATGGAGATGAAGGTTTAGGACAATGGATAGCCTAGGTGCACTTTATTAAATGGTTGCACTTTAAACATGGGTCTAGTATGGGAAAAGGGCAGTTTGGCACTTCCCAACGTTGAAGATTATTATTTTCATAATTTGCTCAATATATGTCCAGATTTAACGCAAAGCTGAGGTTAGGTTACACTTTTCAGAACGCTTTTGTGGAGCTGATTCTAAAGGAGTATGATATAGGTGATCTGTTCAAATTAATCAAATCACCAAAAAACGTTTGTTACAAGAGTTTAAGGTGTTTTTTTAAGAAGCATGCAGATCTCTACAGGAGATACACTAACCCCTATATTAATACTGCTACACCTTTGTCAGAATTGGTTCGAGATTTTGGCCTTAAGCTAGATCCTGATTTAGAGCCTCATTACGAGTTTGGCGATGGTGCAATCCAACCACCAACGGTCTGGCGGAGGAGACCGCTGTATTATGAGCTTGGCAGTCGTACAAACAGAAGACTGCCAGCGGTCCGCCGCCACCATCAGGCAGTACAGACCTCCACAGTCACAAGGCAGCTTAAACAGGCCGGCGGAGAAAGTGTTTCTAAAGACCCATCACGACTTTGCACACCTCCAATGTGACTGTGGCAGTCGAACCACCATGTACAAGCTGGCAGAAACGGACAGTATAAAGGTAGACTCACCTGCAGGCAGCTTTACACTTCCAGGGCTGCCATGGAGCCATTCACAAACATCATGGTGCTGCTGCTCGTCTAAAGACAACAAAATCAATGTTGACGTGAATGCCATCAACTGTAAGTACACACACCTACCTGTATCATCAACCTTTGAAAACAGATTGTAGTGACGGAAAACACATATTAGGGGGGTACATCATGGGTAGCAGGCACACGTCTCATACAACACATACTGACTGACAAACATCAAGATGGACACGTACACACACTATGCACACTTTGGCCACCACAGTCACACTGCACTGCACTGCAACACTACACAAATACACACAGCCACACAGCTCAGGAACCGGGATACTGAAGGCTACACAACATTGTCACACATAGCAACAACAAAACACTCATCTCAGCTATACAAATACAGCTCACACACTCACATTCCTCACAGTCCAGGGACTGCCCACATATACAACACACATATCTATCGATATGGCATGGAACACAAACAACACTATAAGTAAACAGCCCTACAATGGACACACACATCACATCACACTGGAATTACAAGTGCATGCATAAAACATAGAGAAACAAATACACCAAGAACAACATAACAACTGTACCTATACAAATTGGATGGGGCCATCTGGGACACACAGGGAAGGCAACTTCACTGGGACATATAACACTTAGGACAGGACCCTCAAACAACATCTCCTCAGGAAGTGGCCCTAGTGGGGTCTCAGGGACGAACAATACAAAAAACTATTTTCATGCACATCTAAACAATGGGGAAGGGAAAGTCAACAAAGCATATAAAACTCCTACTGCATGGGGCATACCAGTACAGGAACCATCTGCAATGGACACACACCTAAATGGACACATGCACAGGCAAATGCTTACATTGGACATCACAATAAGAAATACTTACCATGCCAAACAGTGCACAATGACAACACCACCTTTGCATTTACACAGACACACATACACACAACATATACTGTTAACAACAGCAAATGCAGATACAAGAAGGCTCAAACACACGCATTTGCAAGCACACAACAAAAGTCACTCAGGGACAACAGCAAGCTACAATAGGAATTGCAGGACAAAGGTGTACCCAAAACAAAACAACTGTTGGTTTTATTAACAGAAACCGGTATGATTGTGCAAAGCTCATTGGCCAGTCCATGAATATTGCCAATAATGGCACTCTGTTGTGCCCAAATGTGACTCCTGACTACCATGTAACCTCCACAGGAAGGGGCATCAAGGGGGCAGGCAGGCACCTCAGGGATTATCAGGTGGTAGGGCATTGGATTTGGGAGGGAAGGTTTGGGCTGGGGAGGGGTAGTCTTCTTCTTGGGAGGGGTGGGCTTCTTTTTGAGAGGGATGGGCTACTTCTGGGGTAAGAGAAATGGCTGCTTAGAGGGGGGCAGGGGAGTCCTTGGAGGTGGAAGGGACAGACTAGAAGCAGGGTGGGGTCCTTTGAGGTGTGGTCCAGAGGGGTTGAGAACAGGGGTGAGGCCAAGGTCACAGAGGAACCGTTTTTTTGGACACACGGGGACAGTCATCAGAAAGGAGGGATTGAATTTGGATGTTGAGGGGGTGAGTGAGGCATTTATGAGTCTTGGGTTTGGGAGGCTGGAGGTGCTGGAGATTGCCCTGGTGGGTGGGTGTCTGTTGGGGTGGTGACTGCAGGTATGGTGGATGTGGTGGATGTAGGTGTGTCTATAGTTGTGGTGTCTGTGGGTGTGATACTTGGGGTGGATGTCTGAGGATCTGCGGGTTGGTGTCTGTGGGTAGGATCTGTGTGGTTGCTGTGTCAGTGACTGTTGCGGTGGTGTCTGTAGGTAGGCTTGATGTTGTGTTTGTGATGCTGGGTTGGTGCGGGTGTCAAGGGCAGTTATGACTGTTGCTGCATCTGTGGGTAGATGTTGTTAGTGTGCTGCTGGTGTGTCTTTTGGTGCTTGTGTTTGTGTGTGCTACTGTGTTTGTCTGTTGAGGTGGATGCATGAGGATCTGTTTGTCTGCTTTGAGTAGGAAGGAGGGATTTGGATTGGGAAGAGAGAGGTAGAGGAGGGACCAAATCTGGGGGGTAACTGGCTGCCGTCAGTGTGGATTCAAAAGCCTGAAAATATTTCTCTAGCCCATATATTGAACCATGAATGCCTTCCAGGAATGCATTAGTCTGTTGTAGCAGACTTGCCAATCCCTGGATGGCATTCACAATGGCAGTCTGACCCACAAAGATTGTTCTCAGGAGGGCAATAGCCTCCTCACTGAGGGCAGCAGGGGTAACAGGATGGGGCAGAGGTGCCTATAGCAAAGGAGACACCCACCCTCTTGGGTGAACGGGCATGGCCAATTGGGTGGGGAGAAAAAGGGAGGGCAGTGATAGACCAGAGGTGGCGCAGAAAGATGGTACTGGGGGTTCCTCGATATGTCCGCTACCACTAGGGAGTGGCCTCCGGAGGAGGAATCTTATGATGAGGATGTAGATCCCATCTCCCCGTAGCAGTCCCCTTTCCCTCCAGGCCACTGGGTCCCTCTGTGTTGGTAGAATCTTGACCTGAGGTCCAGTGGCCAGATGCTTCCTCACTCAGCTGTACCCTGTCTCTTTCTCCTGCCTGTGCTGATGCTGCAAATACAATGAGAAATAGGGTAATAACATATGCATGATAACACTTCGATCACAACTCTGATTGACAAACAATGCCATCATGTCAAGTAGGCTCCATCAAAAAATGTCACCAAAGTGGCACATTCATGTGCGAGACAATATGCATGCATGTCATCTGGTCTTACCAAAGTTACCCACAGGCTAATCAGGATTCCAGACAACTACAATTCCATGGCTGAAGTCTTGAAACCACAATGACCATACAACAACTAGGTGACCTCCCCATCCTCACAGCTGTGCCACATGCAGCAGACCTCAGTTAACCTGTATACAACAATACTATCCCTTTGTAAAGTAACTTCCAATATTTCACACACAAGTTTATACACACATCTATTTTGAACATCCATGATGTACCAACAAATTAAGATGATGCTAATGAAATCCTGCTATCTCAGATCCAAATGTGAAAAATCCTGGAGTAGTTGACATGGAAATACCCATGTCACAATGGACATATTTCCACAATATACAGCTCAAAAAGTGAAACTTGTCCCAGTAGAGTCAAGGAGGTAGTATCAATGTCACTCAGATAGGCCTCACACCTGTCATTGAAAAGAACAATATTGACGTCAGGTCCAACATGTCAGGGAGAGATTTCTCCAGAATACACACAACAATGAATCAGTCAGCCCCAGAATAGTCACCACTAATGTCTGAGACCCATTACAATGACGTAATGTAAGTCTGTCTGTGGCACACATCTGTACCTTGCATGTTTGAGAGATACGTAACTTGCAAGGAATGATAGAAGGACCTCAATCTGTGCCCAATGAGAAGCAACTTCACTATCCACATCTTAGACATGCCAACCCTGGTATCTGTCTGTGGATGAATGCCTGAACTCAAACACATGTGATGTCAACATCACTGGAAGTCACTCCATGATGCATGACAACAGTCAGGGAACAATTCTCAATTATTAAACATGTGCAGTACACTTTTACACAAGATGTCACATCAAGGCACAATCTGTGAGAAAGATTCCCTGTGTACAGTTCCTACAGGCTACTGCCAGAGTATAAACTCAAATATTACACATGGGTAATGATGAAGGGACTGGAATGGTGGGCATAGAGGGTGTCCAACCTGTCCATGTGCAGACATATGGACTGACAAATGCATACTCATGCCACATCAGGAGGTGGGGTTCTGTATCATGTACATGTGCAACTGAATATGCTTCTGGAAATATGTGACAATCCCATAAGGATGGCATCCAACAAACAAAGGCATGCATTGTTGATTTTCTGCTGTGTGGGCAAACAAATGAGTCACATATCATGGGTTCCCAGGATTCACCACACTGTCCACATTGTGGGACTGTCATTTATGCAACAAGCCTGCACAGGACAAATATGAACTGTGCGATGATGTCAACAGAGCTGTGGAAGTACAGGACCTGTCAGGGGTCAGAGACACACATTGACAGTGATGCCAAGTGCACATTAAACACAGATCATTGTCTCCCTACTAAAACCATTTACATACTGATCAGGTAAAGGATCTCAATAAGCTGTATTTTCCCAGAGAGACTGGATTGGCTCACTTAACAGGATATATTTGAATACAGGGAGTGGGCTTAGTTTCACAATTGCACACTCAAAAAGACTCAACAACAGCCTAGACTCGAACCCATACTGGGAGATGCATTTGGCAGGCCCTGGTCTCTCCAAGCTGGGCAGACAGAACCTAGATGGAGCTCCATTCCCATCACTTTCATGCATGACAGTACATCATGTAGCCAAAAACAACTTGGCATGTGGTGTGTATGTGGCAACCTGAAGGGCAGAGTGAGTCAGGATATGCCTTCGGAATAACAGTTTAGTAGACTAGATGTGGTTTGAAATCTCACTGGGAACATACACATAGCTCACTTGACACACATGTCACATACAACATGCATATACAGCTCATGTTATCATGCAAAAAGATGTGGTATCACATTGACAACATCTTTGTGTCAATTGATGAATGGGGATGGCTGTGATGTCACTCCTCTTAGTTGTGTGCATCCAACATAGGGTACAACAGAGTACAGTCAAAACAGACACACACCAAAGTCTAGAGACCCAACATGTGCACTAAACACAGTTACATGAACATTGACTCTCCTATTGATGCCACACTGACTACACCTCCATGGCCTTGACTTCACATTCTGGCACACATGGGCACAATATAGCCTGTGAGGATGGAAAATATGGTGAAGTACAATGCAAAAAGTGGACATGAGGTGCTTAACTGCTCCTCTGGTGCACCATAAAGCTGTCCATACAAGAGTAGGACCACCTCCACTAGCCTCTCCAGCTACTCCGGGGAGAAGGCAGGGTCACTATCACCTGTTGGACATGGCATGATTGCTCCCAGAGGCGGTCCACAGCAGCTCAGTTCGTGAAGGTCTTGCCGGCAGCAGTGTCAGGAGTCAAGTGAGGGATTTTTCAGAACATGGTGGTCACATCCGCCACTTATGCAGTCATCACCGCCGGTGGACAGCCATTGGCTTGCGACTGCCATTGGCAACAACACTAGCCCATGGCTGTGTCTGCCGTGGTAGCAACAGCATACCGCCAAGATGACTTCAGATGGCGGTCGTGGGAGGTTCCTAATGTCCAGTGGAGTAGGTCAGGCATTTGCCATTTTATAGGCATGAAATGCAGTACATGGCTAAGAAAATGTGTCATAACTCAGAAAATGTTGTTAATACAAATGATAAGTGCTTGTCTTGTGCTGTAATGTCGGTCCTTTGACTTGGACACCATTTTTGTACATTGCTTGGCACATATGGCAACATGCTTTGTGGCACAGCCCCCACCCCAAGGTAATTTGTGTCTTGGGACATCAAGTCACAGTCCAAGTGGCAAGTATCATGCACAAATGTTTGCCGTCCAGATAGATGATGTCTATACATTTGTGGCAAAGCAAGGTGGAATCATGTTGATTCTGTGTCATTGACAGTGATGATGTGTACTGTGTATTATGTCCTCAACTTATGACATGCTTTGTCACAGTTTGTCATTGACATGCCTAATGTATGTTGCAAGGGACAAATTTAATGAGCACATTACTTGTCCTACATAGGTACCCAAAGAGAGGAAGGATCAGACATCCTCCTGTGTACCATCCACTGCCGAACCTTCAGGCCATGGAAGAAAGACACACTGTCCAGCTCTAACATCTGAATCAGCAAACAATTATGGATCTTTGTCGTCAGTGGGAGCCAGAGCCAGATCTGACGCCTACCATTTGTCATCCAAATAGCATGCCACTCATTACACAAGTTATGGCAGTGTTGCACTTCAGGTCCTTCCAAAATACAGTGGTCCTATTTGCTGGGATGTCTGAGCCTACGGGCAGTCTTTTATTGAAGGATGTACTCTCAGCAATGTTAAAACACCTGGACAGCTACATCTGGTTTCCTCAATGTGAGGATTTTGCCCATGAGAAGGCTGACTTCTATGGTTTGGCACACATCCCACATGTGGTGGAAGCCATTGATGGTATACATCTTGTTTCCACCGCATGGTAATGAACAAGTCAATTGGAACAGAAAGAACTTCCATTCCATCAATGTCCAAGTTGTTTGGCTGGCGGACCTCTGCATTTCACAGGTCTATGCCCATTATCCGAGTTCAGTCCATGATGCCTTCATCATGCAGAACAGCACACTTCCACAGCTGATGTCACAACTGTACCCAAGTGGGCCTGGCTGGTTGATAAGTCACATATATCATGTTTTTTGTATGCAGTGTCTGCTGCAAAAAAATCAGATGAGAGGGACTCATAGTTGCACATATGTCCCATTCCATTACAGGGGACTCTGCATAACCAAACTGTCAATGGTTGTTGACACAGGTGAGGATCCCAATTACGCCAGGGGAAGTCCACTTCAACATTGCCCATGGAAGAACACAGCGTGCCAGGGAGTGGGCTTTTGGGCTTCTCAAAGCCAGATTTATGTGTCTGGATGAGACAAGTGGAGCTCTCCTCTACTCCCCCGAAAAAGTATGCAAGATCACTGTGGCCTGCTGCATGCTCCACAGCATTGCCCTGAGGAGAGATATCCCATATATTCCATATGAGGGGGACCTAGCAGTACCACCAGGTGAGAATCCTGAAATGACAAGTGAGGATGATAGTGATGAAGAGGAAGGTGAAGACTTGCAGGGAGATCTAATCAATTACTACTTCACTTGAGTGTAAGTATGTAATGGTATGTGATTATGCTGACTGTATTTGGAACTGTAGGGGTCAGGATGTGTGGAGTAGGGTATTGTTTCCAATAGACAGGGGATCTCAAGCTATGCAGTTTACAGTCAAGGTTTGCTTGCCAAGTCAGACTTGGAAATGTTGCTACCTTGATGTTCTGCTTTGTTTGTGTCAGTCTCATTGCAATGTGAGTAGATCTAATGAAGTTTGATATCATATGTATGGCTTTTCCTGCCTAAACTCCTTGTAATGTGTTTTATCCAAGAGTCTTCAACATGCCATCCTCATGTAGACATTTCATAGTTGTGACATTGGCAGGTAGTTGTTGCTTTTCTTACATATTAAGTGGACACAGATTGATCCAGGGAATGTTGGTCACGGATATGGGGTGTATGAGTCCTGTGCCAAAGCAGTTTGGGCAGTGTGTGGATGGAATTCTGAAGTGCATAATACACTTGTTTGAGCTGAGTTGGTCCAGTTGTCTCATGTGTGTGTGAGATTATATACCCTTGAAACATGTCATTAAGCGCAATTCATGCATTCTCCCTTTACATGTATTGACAATGATCCTGTGTGAACTTTGTGTCGCTGCCAATGTGTTTCCTCATTGCAGGTGACAGAGCCTGTGCCATAACACTGACATCATTTTGTGTCATGCCACCAGATGCTTGCTTATTGTAATAGGATGGACCAATGATCGGGGCTGTTGTTTTAACCTCTGTCTGTGCGATGGCATATGTTAAGTTGGCCGACATGGTTTTGCTATGTAAAAAGGCTCTAGGTAGTGACAAGATACACTAATTTTTTAGCCTATACTATGAAACATTGCTTGACAAAGTCCATTCGTCTCTGGTATGGGGGACAGTACCTTTGTGATATCTAGCCTCACTCAAGATGGTCCTGTCGTTCTTGACTATGGGAGTCCAGACATTTTAACAGCCTATGTGCTGTTCTGTGCAATAAAATGCTTGGTGTGACCAGACACATGTGCCATTGTGTTGCTAATTCTCTACAGCATGACACTACCTGAAACAGATCCCTCCTTCCATTACTATCACATGTCTTCCTTATGTGCATCACAGGGGTTTACGATTCAATCTTTCTAAATGTAGAAAAACTGTAGTAGGCACTGTTTTTGTGATAGGTGTGTTTATTTACATATGTTCAAAACATAATTGTGAGACTCTAAAAAATAGTAAAGTGAAGGGATCAGTCATGGTGGATGAAATCAAAATGCCACAACATTTGAAGTCCAAGTCCAGAGTCCTACAAACATAGAAAAATGAAAGTGGTTAAAGAACATTCAACAGAGTGAATCTGTGGCACAGAAAGGAGTTCCTTCAGGAAGAGGTTACTTGCTGGCTGTGGTTGATGTATTGCTATCCACACCTCCTGGAGTCTTGGGTGGATGTCCCCATTTGCATGTCATCTGCTGCTACAGAGGCAGGGGTGTTTGAGGCAGGTGCTTTCACTTATAGGGCCTCCCTTCCAGTGGCTGCCACAGATGTTGAAAGGGCTGGTGATGCTTAGCCAAATGAAGGGGTGTGGTGTTGCTCATGGCCCCTGATCAGGGTACTACTGATTTCCCTGAACACCCCTTTTAGGGAAGCCAGGATGGTATTGGTGGCCTCCCACTTTTCTAGAGACTCACGATGGAAGTCCCACTGCAGCTGCTTCATCTTCCTGAGTTTGACAAGTACCTGGCCCATCATGCCTTGGGACTGTAGGTATGCTCCCAAGACTTGGATGATGGTGTCCTGGCCGGGGCCATCCCCAGCAGCCTCATGTCACAGGCCCACCCCATCCCTTCCATGCACAATACCCCCACATGCCTGCACCCTTGGGACAGCTTGCCTCCAGCACTGGGTCCAGGACCATCATTGTCAGAAGTGTTTTTTGTGACTCAAGGGGGCACGAGATGGTAGTCACAGTCCTCGGGACACAGGTTTGGGGACGACTGGCTGCCTGAGATATTGACGCAACGGGCTGGGAGGATTTGATGTGGTCAGTGTGAGGCTCACTGGTGTCATCCGACCAGGTTGCCTAGATGGGCCAGAACCATCCTCACTGTCCAGACGTCCAGGAGTAGTGTCTTCACAGAGGGCTTCATCCATGGGGATGGTGGCAGTGCCTTCAGTGAGCTCTGTATTTGCAGTTGCAGCTAGACCTGTTGATGTGAGAGAAACAATGTTAAAGGTTGTATTGTAACATCTACTTCCAATAATAAACAGTGACATTTGGCTAAGGCCATGTACGTATTGTATTTGCAGATTTTCCTTAAGTGACATGTATACATGCTATAAGTTGTACTGGCTTGGCATTTGGGTAACATACACATTCTATTTCAGTCAACTAGATTAAGAAAGTCTGAGTTTATTAGCACTTGGAAGGATGGTCAAAGACTCATTTGTTGCCACCAGTGCAGGCAAAACTGTGGCTGGCAGGATGTGGTTTAGGTCATTTTAACACCTAGTTGACTGTTATGCAGGCACACCGAGAACCTTGATATATATTTTATAATTGTCATCATGTGGCCAGTGCATTGTGAATGTGTCTGCTGCCAATACTATTCAAATGGTGGATCTTGGGGCCTTTGTTCTGTCTCAAATTATTTTGGCACACAGGTGGAACTTTCCTTTCTGTCCACAATATTTTAATCTTGGCATAGCTGCTTAAAATATATCTAGGTGTTTAGCCACATCACAGAGTTTACCCTGATCTTTATCTTGGTTCCTCCCAGGTGGGCTCATTCATTTGTGACGTCACATACAGATGCACAATGTCCTATTGAAACTGACCTGGTTATTGGAGTTACAGGGGCTGGCCCTCCTGGGATCTACAGTCATGTTACTGTAAGTGCTACGCACAGTATACAGATGCCATCCTCTCAGGTGTGTACAGTTCAAAGGCTGAGTAGAAGGAGAAGGGTCATTGGAGCAGAGGATACTGTGGTGATTGAGTGTAGTGACAGTAGCAGTGCCTCCTGGCCTTATAATTACTGCCAGTTCCTGTCCAACCCACACAGTATACTGATGGCATCCTCTCAAGTGAGTACAGTTCAAAGGCTGAGTAGAGGGAGAAGGGTCCTTAGAGCAGAGGACAGTGTGGTGACTGAGTGTAGTGACAGTAGCAGTGCCTCCTGGCCTTAGCATTCCTGTCAGTGCCTGTCCTACCCACACAGTATACAGATGTCATTCTGTCAGGTGAGTACAGTTCAAAAGCTGAGTAGAGAGAGGAGGATCATTGTAGCAGAGGACACTGGTGGCTAAGTGGAGTGACAGTAGTAGTACCTTCTGGCCTTAGCCTTCCTGTCAGTGGCTGACGTACCCACACAGTATACAGGTGTCATCCTCTCAGGTGTGTACATTCCAGTGTGGAGGTGACAAGGTAAGTTTGAGTAGGATACACTGTTCAGGTCTTTGTAATGGTGGAACAGTGCCTGCTGGGAACTGTAGTGCTGTCAATCCTTGTACTACACACACTATACAGAGTTGTTGTTTCCCCAGGTGAATATAGTTCACATGTTGGATGCCAGACTGGGTTCTATGGACAGGTGAACACCGGACTGTTGAGTGGGTTGACAGTGAAGTTGGCAAAAGATGATCAATGTACATGCATGACAGTCCATTTTACTGATATTTTGTTGCTGTGACTTACCTGACTCCACCCTCCCATGTATTCCTCTCAAGCCCTCAGGATGCATGATGGCCAAGACCTTCTTCTCCCAGGATGTGAGTTGTAAGGGAGGAGGTGGAGGTTAACCACCAGTCTTCTGGACATGCAACTGGTGCCTGGATTCCATGGAGTGGACCTTTCCCCCTAAGGTCATTCCAACTCTTCCTGGTGTTGTCCCTTGTGCTTGGGGTAGGCCTTACAGCATTCACTCTGTCGACTATCCTTTGTCACATTTCCATTTTTCCGGTGATAGTAGTGTGCCGGACCTGGGCTCCAAAGAGATATGGTTCTACTCTAATGATTTCATCCACCATGACTCTTAACTCATCTTCAATAAAACAGGGATTTTTCTGAGGTGACATGGTGGTGATAACAATAAAATGATAGGTGGTGGGAATTGAACAGGTGACTGGGAGTAAATGGAGTAGTGAGGTGCAAATGGATGTGATAGGAGTGTGTTGAGGGTGTGCGATATGTGCTTAGTGAATGTTGGTGGCGTGCCTATTCTATGGTAGTATCTTTTTTGATAATGCGCTCTGGTTAGAGTGTTTGGTGTTGTGGATGCAAAGGATTGTGGTGTGTGAAGGGGTGTTTTTTATAGTGTGCTTTGCAGGTGTGTAGGGTGTGAAAATGTATGTCAGCTGTGTTGTTTTCAAATCCATCCAATGTGGCGTTGTGTTTTACTTTGTTGACTGCGAACCACCATGGTTCAGACCGCCATTGGCTGATCGCTATGGCTGACCACCAATGCAAATTTGTACTTGAAATAGGTTTAATGGTTGGTTGACAGGCTGTCAGTGCTGGTGGTCGGACAGCCTATTTCCCGCCCTCCAAAGTACTGTCTGTGTTGTTTATTTGGCTGGCTTTTCGGTCCTGCCTGTGTGACTCGTCTTTTGGCGTCTGCCACTATGGTGGTCTGACAGTCCGACTGCCAAACTTGTAATCAGGTCCTTAGTGCAGAAATGGGAGAGGGTTGGATTATGAATGCAGGAGACTTTTTGCCTAGTGGGAGCTGGAAATTTGTGAAGCAGTGCAAGGTGATTTTCGGCTCCCTGGTTCCTTTAGAGCATAAATCAGTATATTTAACAATCTAGAATGTGGGCAGATCGGTAATAGTCAAAAAGTGTTAACAGAAGTCCCGACTATAAGTGAGCATGAGAATGGAAAAGGCAGCTTTAATCTTTGAAGAGCTTGAATCTGTCAGAAACCAATCAAAAAATAGGAAAAGTATGATGAGTTAAAATTTACGAAAAAGGTGTGGGAAGAAATTAAT
Source organism: Pleurodeles waltl (assembly GCF_031143425.1). Lineage (NCBI taxonomy): Eukaryota > Metazoa > Chordata > Amphibia > Caudata > Salamandridae > Pleurodeles > Pleurodeles waltl. The sequence continues at coordinate 304,049,653 of NC_090450.1, read as the reverse complement.
ATGCTGTATTTAAATGTCTTGAGAAGAGCCAATTGGCACAGAAAGTTATTTTTTAGTAAATGACTTATTTATAGAACTCCACAGTTCATAGCACAGGTCAACTCTTATTGGTCTGGTCACTGCTTTCGATGTAATTCGGGGGAGGATCCAAACTGGACACATGTTACTGGTTTGTGTGCCTCTATTCAAGAATTCTGGGAACTTAAGTACTTGCAGGGGGCCTGGTAGATAAAATTAGCCCCTAGTACTTGATGGATTGTTTTGGGATGCGATCCTGTTATTCTATTGGCCCCATATTTATAACACTATTATATGCCACAATGGGTGTGGCTAGATCCTTAGTACTCCAAAGGTGGCGAACACAGTTGATTCCTACAAAAGGGGAATGGGTGATAAAAATGAAGCAAGTAAGAAACAAGGAGCAGCTCTATGTGTTGCATTGTGGAGGGACCAGGAAATTTGATAAAATTAGGGGAAAGTTTATGGAAGAGTCCTCAGGGTAGGTTTAAAGAGGCTGATTGTGTTACCGGGAAAATGCTTTATCTAGGTTCACTCTTGGTACTACGGAATCTGGAGTTTTATCCTTACTTTGTGGTTGTATTCAGTGATGAAATATGATCTGTTGATGCATCCATATATAATTTTTTTGCTGTATGAATATCATATTTGATGATGTTATTGCAAATTTGGGTCTCAACAAAAATATAAATTTAAAAAATGATGTAAGATCTGCGGAGGGGGCTGGGAGAGCCAACACCAGTCCTCTGGGCCTCCAGGTGATGGTTAGAGGCCAGGGAATGGACTCACCGCTGCAGGTCATTCCACCTCTTTCCACCTCTTTCTAATTTCCTCCTGTGTGCCCTGATTGTTAGATACAGTATTCACTATGTTGACTATTCGGTCCCACATTTGCCTTTTCTGAGATATAGCATTATTTTGTACTTGCGCTCCAAACAACTGTGGCTGAACTCTAATAATTTCATCCACCATGACTGTCAATTCCCCCCTCTGTAAAACGTGGGTTCCTCCTCCATGCCTTAGTGATAAAAAATATATATATATACTAGTGTCCCTACAGTGATTTTAAAAATAATGAAAAAACAAAAAAGTGAAAAAACAGAGGGAGAATGGAAAAAAGAAAATAACCTGCTGTTCAGTGTCAAGGTTGTCCTCAGATTAGTGGTCAGCAGTGGAATGGAAAAAGATCATGGTCTGAAATGGAGTGTGTTTTATAGTGTGTTTGCAGGTGTGCACATTGTCCAATATACATCAGGTGTGGGCTGCTGACGTCCATCCAATAGCCACAGCCATAGTATTGTGCTGAACTGGTCCCAAAATGGGCTTCCATTGTCATGGGACCACCGCTGGTACACCGCCAGCTCAACTGTGTTATCTAAATATGTTTGGCGCAATGCTGCCATCCCAATGGAGTGCTACTACCCAGAATCGGCTGCAGGATACAGTTAGAGAGACAGAGTATATTCCATCAACACAGATGGCAGTTGAACAGCCATACATCTAAATACCGTGGTCGGAACACCATCAGCTTGATGAAGTACTCGTGACCATTGCAGCGGCGGATTGGTGGTAATACAGGCAAGATCTAAGTCAGGCCGTAAATGTTGAATTTAATTTATAGGTATATTTTACATTTATAAAACAATTTTGTTGATGACAATAAATAAATAGTTTGATTGCAATTCAAGACTAAAGAAAGGCCCCTGGAACAAAAACAAATGAAGGAGACTTGATAGAGCAAAAAAAACAGCTTGTCCACTACAAATGTGATGACTGCAAAAAACACTCCAGGTGAAATCATTTGCAGATCAGGAGAATAAAAGCATATATACCACAGTAACAGATAAATCAGATCTCAACTGAGAAGCTATTTGCAGAAATCTTCTGATTCATATCGGAAGCTCTAGAAGATTGTAAAATCTTGCTGGATGGCACTCACAGGTTCTATTCAACTGTCCAACGGCAACAAACCCTTACACCAGATGTTCTGATGAGAGTTCACTTCCAGCACATTAAAGAAGATTTGTTTGCCAAAGCCACACAAATTGACAATTTTGAAGGCGATACTATCACTATATTTCAGGATGTCTTTTGTTAAGACCCTCAGCAGAAGGCAAGAATTTAAAGAAATGAAATCCCAACTCAAAATCCAAAAAATACTGCATTGCTTGGACTTCCTATTTCACTTCACATGCTTGACAAATGGAAAACAGCACTTGGTTTATATGAAAGAAGATTACTTGTGAACCTTAAAACTAAAACCCATGAAGATGGCAAACCTTTACAATCTCAGTAGGAGAATCATAGCTAAGACAACATACCCGAAGAGAAAGAAATGAAAGGTCATATTTATGAGCACTGTGCATGGCTTTGCATGGCCTCATAGATATTGAGTGAGACAAGGCAGTGCAAGTCACTGTGTTGCCTTTTTCTCTGGCAATGAGGTGCTCCATAGTTGCTGCAGTAGGTTTTCCCACTCATCACCCATGGATTTTGACTTTGTCCCAGATTTACAAGATCATGTAATTCTAGGGAAACGGCAAAACCTTACATCTCCCGGGATGAGATATAATGAGGTGAAATGTTTTTATTTCTGCTTGTTTTCTGCAGCACACATAGAAAGAGGAAAATGCCTCTTGGTATTGTTTTTGTGCAGGAGGGTGCTCCTTCTTGCACAAAAACAATCGCCCATGCACTGGAGGCACCCTTACACCATGGTGCAAGGGTGCCTTTGTTGGTGCTAAGCTCCCAAAATTGTGCCAGCACAGGTTAAAAGAAGAAGAATGCACCATATTGTATAACTATGTTGCATTCCCGCCCTTTCACTTTGGCGTAGGGCAGCGCAACAAGATAACGTGCTATGCTGCCCTTCACCAAAACTCTGTAAATGAGGGCCAAAGTGTGGAGAATTTGAAGACTAGAGAAGAAACAGACAAATAAAGCCACCTCAGACACCCAGGGATTGAAAAAGACTGATTAGAGGAACTGACAAATCCCACTTCTTCTTTGACAAATGGGATGGAGATTCATCCCATAGAAGGTGTGTCATAATCACAATACACTTTTTACTCAGATGTGCACAAGTCATCCTCTAAACACAAACCTATACCAGGTTTTTTCCTATGAGATAATGTCAGAACATTCATCTGACCTCTCTCCGTTGAGAACAATTTTAAAGGCACAGCTAGGAAATTTAGACCCACCACTTCATCAATGGCACATGAATAGGATACTATTCAGAGATAAATCCTGACGGCTCTCCATAATAGAAGTCATGGAGAATTATTTCCATTCCCATGTGGAATGCTGCAAAGTTAGTCCTCAGAGGGAGCTGATACCATACACTACCACCTTCTTTAGGCTAAATCATGTTAAAGAAGGAAATAGAGCAAGGCATTCTACACCGCAAAGCAGAATCTGAGTTAACATGGTTAACATGGTTAACATGGCTAAACTGCATATATAGGGAAAAAATAAAAATAGGAGGGTAGTAGGACAGATTTTGATGAGTGAAACAGCCAGAAAAATGCTCAGAATGACACAGCTATTCTATGAAAGAGGTGAGAGAGCAGGTAGATTGTTAGCCCCACCCCAAACATAAAATACAACAAACCAGAAATACTAATGAAAGCCTGAGAAAGGGCATGTGCCACATTGACTCATACAAGACAGAGTAATATTGAATAGGATAAGACCGGATTTCAAAACATCTGAACTGCTCCCATTGCTGAAGAGAAATGACCTGAGGCGAATGTACTAGTATCTAAGAGGAACAGGTCTGGGAAACAAGAGGACCCTGGAGTCCCCATTGTAACACCATATCCCCCTCCAGTGTGGTTTTCAAAGCCCCAACCTTTTAGCAGATATCATGCAGGTGATGAAGGGTCATTGTACAATAAACCCCAGAAGGTGAGAGATCATAGTTATAAATATATGTGCTATGCTAATGAAAGAGTCCCTTAAAATGAAGTTATATAGTGGATTAGGCAAACCCAGCAATGTTTGTTGATTGTACACTCAGACATAGCAAAGTTAGAAAACCTTGCAGGAAGATTACAAGAATTGTGATAGCATTCATTTGATCATACCAAAAAAAAGCAATTGCGGACGGCCTAATAACAATGGACCTAAGAGTAAATTCAACACCCTATTCGACAGTGATTTTTAAATTGTGCAGACCAACTCTGAATTCAGTTTTCCCAGCAAGAAATAGCAACTCTTCAACAACTAGAGCATTGTCAAAGCAAGATGAACAGGATGTAGAAGTCGTTGACTGACTGGGTAAAAGAAAACAATGCAACTCAAGCATATGACTGTCATCGGGGTGGAGAGGAAGTATGAGGAAATGCAAGGTGTGAGTCAAGAGAGGATAGTGAATCAGACAATAGGGGATAAGAGAAGTAAAGAATTAAATGATAATGAGCTGAAGCAAGGGGCTAATGAAAGTGCTCTCGGATCACAAGACTAAGACTCTATAGCTATGGTGTTATGGAATGCAGCAGGTCTAAAATAGCTTAAGTTATTGGACACTGATTGGCACAGTTATATATAACAGTTTCATCTCTGACTCTTCCAAGGGACCTGGTTAATGGACCCACCATGTAAACTGGGATATAAAACTTAAAATATTAATGCAATCTCTTCCCAGAGAGGCAGGTCATCGGGAGGCTTAGCCCTGTGGGTAACAATTACTTTAAATGTTACAATCAACGTCCATCATATAGACTCACACGAAATCCTAGGCATGACCTTAAGCACCAGGAATAAGATTTGCTTTCACCTATATAATGTATATACAGGCCGAACAGAAGCAATTTGGAGTCCCAGGTTATAGCCACACTGAATAACACTTTTGAATGTATAACCCCCAAGGATACAGTAATTGAAGGTGATGATTTTAACTGTACCTTTGAGCCGATAATTAGTTGGGAAATGGTGCTGTGGAAAGAAGATATTTTTAGGCGAATCCCACAGTTGGGAGTGGGCCCACAGGTCCCTTGTACTATAGCGGAAATGCAACTAACACATCTCACATTAGAGCACAATTTAGGAGCTTGCAGAAGCAGGGTTAATGTAAAACATAATGGCAATACTGCTATGCATACATTTAAAAGAGGTAGCTCCCTTTCAAAGCATAAAGGCTGGCATAGGATCACTGCTTTTAAAATAGATGAAAGAGAGGATAGTGACCATCTCCCTCTGTGTTTAAAATTGATGAGGTATTCCACCCAGCAGCAACTATCTAATAGAAACCCTCCACTAATACAGCCAACAATTATGAATAATTATAAGACAGTTAAGTGGCCCTGTATCACAACCAATTCTGAAATAATGATTACCATTTACAATGCTTTCATCGAGGTGGTGCACCCATTTGTTCAACATGCTCCATCTGTAACTTTAACTATGGCTATGCATCAATCAGTTGCAATAGCCTTGCAACCATTATTAACAAAAAATACTGGCGAAAAACATAACAACAAGGTACATCAAAGCATAATTCCTGGTGTACATTGGACTGTAAACAAGGCAAAAACAAAAATTCACTATTAAAAATTTGAAGAATGGCACCACTGCACAGTTGGTAATTGAAGCCAGGACCAATTACAAGTAAATACTAGCTAGTGCCAACAAAAGATGGGAGGAGATGAACTGGAGTGATCTCACACAAGCGGCAAAATCTGAGTGTACTGCTAAATTTTGGAGAATAGTAGCCTACAGAAATAAAGAGGCAACTACTCAAAAAGAACATTACTTGGACCTTGCTACCTGGGTTGAACATTTATCTAATCTGTATTCCGCCCCTGAGGAGTTGTCATGGAAACCTTACACCCCTAAAAACCTTGTGAACAATATGAACTATCTAACCCATTTCAGCCTGGAACAGACCTCACATGCAATTGACACCATCAAGCTGGGGAAAGCCCCAGGTTTGGATGAGCTTCTAGGAGATCTCTTTAAATATAATCAGGAAGTCATGGTTCCCTAGGTCAACATGGTTACTAATATGGTTGCTTCAGGAGCACCAATCCTTTCAACCTTGAAGAGGGCCGAAATAGTCCCCATAAAAAGGGAGTAAACAAGAACCAGGGAACTACAGGCTCATCAGTCTCATAGATATAATGCAGAAAATCTATGCAAAAAAGATTTTAAATAGACTGAATGAATGGGTAGATGATAGCAACATTCTAATGATTTATCAAGCAGGGTTTAGAACTTGCACAAATACAGTAGATCACATTTTTATACTTCTGTGCATCCTATGGAAATACATTAAAATAAAGGGTGGTCACATTCACATTACCTGTATTGATTTAAAGACAGCGTCCGACCTGGTGCCAAGAGGGTCTCTGTGGGCTTCAATAAAGAAGAATGGAGTACCTAAGGATATTTTGAACCGGATAGTCAGGTTATACCAAGGTAGTTATGCCAGGGTCTGTTGGATGTCCATGCCAAACTCATGGAACTCACAGAACCAGTCTCTATGAACAAAGGAGTGAGGCAGGGATGTGTGCTCACAGCCACCCGTTCACACTCTATAATAATGATGTTGTTGATCAGCTTAAAAAATGCAAGCACGATTCTCAGAAATTTAGTGGAGCCCCTGTTTCTGTGTTATTATTTGCAGACAATTCCATCTTGCTCTCACAGGCATCTAGGGGTCTCCAAACGTTACTGGATGACTTCAGCACATACTGTATTGAGAAGGGTTTGGAAATAAACATAGGGAAAATGCAGTATATGGCCATAAATCCTCATTGGAACTTTAGGAGGAATATCAAAGTTGTTGAGCAAATTTTAGAGCATGTTTCCAATTTTGTTAACCTAGGTGTGACACTCGACTCCAGGTTGTCATGGAGCCCACAAATAAACCAGGCCAGTACAATGCTGACACATAGGTCATGAGCTGTTCTTAATAAATATAATGCACTTGTGAACTGATTGATTAAGCTGACCATAGAAATGTTTAAATATAAAGCCCAGGCAGCTGCTCTTTACTGATTTGAGTTGTGGGGTAGAGGCAATTGTAAACAGCTTGAACTTGGAGAGAACATTTTCATGAGATGATTATTAGGCCTATCAGCGGCGACACCTCTAGAACCCGTGTACAGTGATTTGACTGTAAAACAGATGGAACATATTATAAATCTGCGTTTTTTCCTTTATTGGATTAGGTTATGGACGATACAGGAGTTGGTTCATTATAGAGAGGGCATTGCGTAATTACTGGAGCTTGATAAAGCATTAACCTTCCCATGGATTATGCATGTCCAAAAGTGGTTAAGCAAGCTTGGTCTTTGGTATTGGACCGAGCCCCAAATATTACTGCAGAGTTCAAAGAAATACGTAAAGCAAGTGTGCTGGGAATTTGTCCTAAATGCCCCCAGTAGTAATCCAAATGTAGGTAGGCTTACTACTCAATTCCTTGCTGTTAAGCCAATGCCATATTTTGAAGATTTTCTAGACACCATCCAACTGCATAAAGTCTATATTGTGAATTAGAAGTTAACTGATGAAGTTACATGTACTCTATCCACTTTAAGCCATACTGAAGATGTTGCACTTCTTTTTTGTTTTTTTGTTTTTGCACAGCCTATAAAAATATAAGGAAGAAATGGATCCGCCCACTATGTAAGAAGCTAAGGTTTAGGAAACACCAGGAAGCCTTAAGGGTAATGAAGAGTGATACAGCCCCATATAAATATGTTATCATGAGTAAATATCTGTTATCAGTAGTTTTTGTAGGAAGTAGGATGGACCTCACATTGTAACGAAGAATGACTTAGATGCTAAATGTTGATGTAAAACAGTATTGTATTAGTGGTGATATATTTCATAAATATTATATACACATATCATATAGTTTTAAGAATTTTAAGGTATGAAATATACATTTTGGGTATACTTTTAATGGTTTTTTAAACCAAAAATGTTATTTCAAAGGATAAAGGGAATATTGTAAAAAGCCCACAGATACAGCAAGCTTATCCAATACGTTTTCTAGTGAAATGTATAAATCGGAGTAAACAATAACAAACAACCATAAGAATACCTGTGGAACATAAAGTTTCCTCAGTTAGAGCAAGACACTAGACAAGCTACAAGAGCCAACTGCCAAGACAAAGTAGTTAAAGCAATTAGAAACCTACCCAACAACAAATTTCTAATTCCAAATGACTTCACAACCTCCTTTTAAAAAGTCTTCAGGGATATCTTAATTGCACTCCTGTCCAAAGTATTTAATTTATTCCTGATATTGCGAAAAAATCACAAAACAACAAAGGAATTAGAGATTGTCCTTTACTTAGATGTAATGTTCAGCACCAACCACCTTCAGCTCGGGTTATATAGAAAACTTAACAGCCGTAGTAAGATTTAGAATGAGAACAATTGACAAACCTTACATAGGGGAGCCATTCCTCATTGATGTCAAAAGTGTGTGGCATCATGAAATAGGCTTAAGACATAGGTCAATCGAAGTACATAGATCTGGTATTTGCAGACCCAGCTTATCCTCTGAATCAGAATCACTCGATAATGGGGATCCTGAAGGGAATTATCAGTACAGTAGTTGAATGGAAAATAAAACAAGGGAAGTTATATAAATAAACAGAATACAAACATGATTATGCAATTGTTCATACATGTTAATCGAAAATTATTCATGTGTACACTATAACATGCTTTCTCCTGCACTGTAAAATCTTATATACATTTTAAAAAACACAGACATGGTGATGGTAACTGTTGTTTTGCGACTTTAAGGAACATATTATTGGAATGTGATGTTTGGAATTTAGTGTGCGGGCCTAAGTGGCATTCTTTCACTTTGTCAATTACTCTTACTGGCTGGTGAGGGGTGCTGCACGGAGCCGTTTCTCCCCAAATAAATTCTCTTCACTATTCTTCAACATAAATTTGTGAACGATTCACCAGCTTGGGGAACGGTTAGTGCTGCAGGACGACGTGTGCAGTCTTCAACTTCTTAACCTGCAGCGTTCGATTCAACGGACGGAATGAGTAAAGTGTTTCCGTGCTGTTTGTCACATCTTGACAAGTGAGAACTTTTATTTTTGTCAAAAGAATTTAGATAATACATTATTGGAGCAGACGTCTTGAGAACTGTTTTTTTTTGGTAACTTGTAATTGATCATCTCGTACTTTTGCTCGAGTTCATTGACCACACGCTCAAATAACTCTAAGAAACCGTGTGCGTTTTTCAACATGCGCTACAATTTTCCAGACCCTCAACTGGAGGAGAACATTAGGAACGCGCTACTGGGTATCACGTGCGTTAATTTGACACGTGCAACAACCTTTCTGGTTATGTTGATTTAATTCGAGTCAGGCTCACCTCAACTCCTGTGTCTTCCTCGCTCTCTCGTTGCCTCGCACTCAAACGGGGAAGCATGGAAAGTAACAAGGGACTAAGTTTCCTGCAATTTACACTCCTCTGAGTGTTAAAATAAAAAAGAACTACTTTTGGAAGGAAGGACAAAAATAAATAAATAACAAAACATATTTTACTTACATACTTATTCAACAAATAATTTACAGCTCTGAGTGAAGTACAAATAACATTTATTCACAATGAACAATTCAGCCATTATTGCACCACCAGCGTTTTTACAAGATGTTGGTTCACCTGATATTGAGCTGGAAGAGTGGATTGACATGTTTGAAAATTATTTGGAAGCATTGGATGGCCTACGTTTCATACCTACAAGGAAAAGGGCTATTTTGATGAGTGTACTGGGCAAAGAAGGTCAACATGTGTTTAAATACTTACCAGTGATTACCAATGAGGATGGCACACAAATTGAGGACGTGTATGTGGAGGCAAAACTAAGATTAAAAAAAGGATTTTCAAAAGAGACTAGTGTGGTTATGTGTAGGTATATATTTTATACACAACGTCAAAAAGTGGAAGGGTCTATTGATGACTTTGTTACAAGTTTGGAAGTATGACTGACGAAATGATAAGGGATCAACTTATTGTTTAGTACAAGAGAAAGAAAATACAGGAACGGTTATTTGCAACAAAGAATCCAACGCTTAAAGGTGCCACTGAAATTGCAAAGGTAGTGGAGCAATCAGAATATTACATGAAAGAGATGAGAAAAAAAGACATGAGTAACAATGATGTCATGTTTGTAAAAAAAAAAGAAAAGAGTTGCATGCGAGTGGACTCTCTAATAATCGTGACAAGTCAATGGGCAACCTCAAGTCTAATATAAAAGTATGTTTCAGGTGTGGCAGTAATTCACACAATGCAGATTTCAAAGATTGTAATGCTTGGGGGAAAAGAATGCAGGAAATGTGGATGCAAAGCTCAGTTTGTGAAAGTATGTAGAACTTCATCATCAAAAATAGCAATAGTACAAGATCAATCAAATTTGAATATCCAAGAGGGTCAAGAAGAAGACAGAATTTTGTGTGTAGGAGACCCACACGTTGATATTGGGAGACTTACCAGACTCAAAGTGAACTTTACTATTAATGAGAGAATTGTTCAACTTATGGTGGACTTAGGACCCTTGTACACCATTCTACCTAAGAGTATGGTGAAACGGGAATGGCCAGATGTCATCTTATATTCCAAGGATATAAATCCTGGTTGCTACCAAGGAGAACAAATTGATATAATTGGTTACATGGTAGTTAATATAACTTTCCAAGATAAGTCTGTGGAAGGCAAAGTGTACGTTGCTGAGTCTGGGCCTCCCATTCTAGGGTGGCAGCACCAGTATGATCTTCATATTGTTATCAACCCAAGAACCCCTTCTCAGGTCATGGTAGAGGTGGAGATGTCCGTCGAGGATATTATTGAACGTGCAAAGGATGTTTTTTGGAAAACATTGGAGCATTGAATGGCTATGTGCACAAGATTGTCTTGAACAAAAATGCTGTGCCCGTGCAACATGCCTTGAGAAACGTTACTCTAGCAATAAGAGGAGAAGTGAAGCATCTAATTGATGATAGGATTTCCAAGGGTATTATTGAGCCTATAGAAAGCTCTGAATGGAATTACAAAAAAAAAGGTGGAAATCTCAGATTTTGTGTGGATTTACACAGTGTGAATCACAACATAGTAACTGACACCCTCCCACTACCGAATATCAATGAAAAGTTATTTTGGTTGAAGGGAGGATGTTTTTTCAGTAAACTCGATCTGAAAAGTGCATACCATCAGATTAAACTACCAGGATTAAAAAAAACTCAGCTTTCATAACATCAGAAGGTATTTTTCAATTTAATAGAATGCCTTTTGGGTTATAGTCAGCTGCGAGTGTGTTTCAGAGAATGATGTTCATTGTTTTCAAAGAGGTGAACAGTGTTATGTTTTTCCAAAATTATATTCTTGTATTTGGAGAAACAATTGAGAGTCATAATGTTGCGTTGAAACAAGTGTTTGACAAGCTCATTTTTGTTTTTAGTGGAAGAGAATGAATATTTTGGGCATACACTTTCTAAGGAAGGTGTAAGACCAAAGAGAGACTTGTTAAAAGCCATCAAAGATGCTCCTCCACCAAATAACAACGATCAATTGAGGTCATTTGTGGGCCTTATAAAATATTATTTAAAATTTATTCAGAACTTTGCTGATAAGACTGATAACTTGAGAAAATTGTTAAAGTAAAAAAAATAGTTTTGTATGGGGCAAAGAATGAGAGTTGTGTTTTAATGTTATCAAGGAAGAATTGTAAAATGCTGTTGTGTTGGTACCATTTGATGTAAAATTTAAGACTGTTATTACAGTGGATGCGAGTGCTATAGGATTAGGAGCGGTGTTGTCTCACTATCACACTGGAGGAGAAAGGATAGTGGCATTTGAGTCACGACCTCTCACTCCCAGCGAACTGAATTATTTTGTCATTGAGAGAGAGGCTTTGGCAGCTGCTTGGGCATTAGAATATTTCTGCACCTATGTTTGGGATATGACAATCATTTTACGCACAGATCACAAGGTTTGGTCAAGGTATTAACACCAGGTGGTGCAGGAAAAGGGTCTGCGGGTTTAGCTAGACTGGCCTCACGCCTACAAGAGTACATGTATGTTTTAGAACATATTTCAGAATGGCTTAATGTTCAAGCGGATTGTTTGTCTCATATGCCCATTAGTGTACATGATGTGGATGAGGCAAATATGGAAAGTAGGGGAAAAGAAGATGTGGTAGCAAGCATAGAAGATGTTTATGTTTGTATGTGAGGTGCTATTTCAAAAGAAAAATGGTTGTCAAGTATGAAGGAGGATGCTATTTTAAGTGAGGTTATGATTTGGTGAGGTGCAGTGCAAAAAGAGAGAGTTGTGTTAGTTCATCTATGCGTCCGTATTTAAAGGTGTTGGATGAATTGTCTATAACTGAGAATGAGGTGTTGATGAGAGGTGGTAAATTCATTCCCCCTTTGTGCTTGCGCCTAAATTTGTTTAGGTTGACACACGAGGGACACTTGGGAAAAACATTAACAAAACAAAATGTTTTGGTGGCCAGGAATGTATGGTGATGTAGAGGAATGGGTTGAGAAGTGTAGCATGTGTAAGAATAGTGGGAAAAGGTTAAGGGTTGGTAATCAATCTCTAGGTGTTGTTATTGAGGATCCAGGTAAGGTCTGGCATAGCGTGTGTGTGAATTTTATTGGACTGCTGGAGCATTTGAGTGCTCCTTTGAGGTTCGCCATGGTTATGGTGGATGTTTATTTCAAATTGATAGTAGTGAAATTTATGAGAAAGGTTACCACAGGATCTACCATAAGGGTTTTGGAAGCAGTTTTTCAAGAAGAAGGTTATACCTGTAGAATCATCACAGATAATGGTACACAGTCTCAGCAGAGATGAACATTTTTCTGGAAAAAATGGGTATCAAGCACTCGCGCACAAGTCTATATAATCCATGGGCAAATGGCATAGTGGAGAGGGCCAATCGATTAGTAAAGGGGGCGATTCAGATGGCTTTGAGAAATGGTAATGGAATTGAATCCATGGAATCAGACATGGTTTGGGCTTATCGTACAAAAAGGAATGGTGTTACGGGAGAGGTTCCTTTTGAGCTGATGAGAGGAAGAAAAGTGGGACGAAAATGTTTCAGGCATGGATGAGGACTTTGTTGGATAATAGTTCAATTTGGGGAAAGCTTGGTAATAAGAGTAGTATCATTAAGATGACATTTAAAGAAAGCAACAATGGTAAGACCAGTGAGAAAGAGGCTAGCAAGGTTCAGAGAGGTGACTGAGTAAAAATTAAGATTAAGTCAGGGAAATGGAAAAAATTCCGAGGACCATTTAAAGTAAGGGAGGTGCATTCATTTTTTGTTATTTTGGAAAATGGTGAAAGGTGGAACTTTAAGAAGGTTGCATGGTATGGTGGTGCCGATGCAGTACATGTTGGAGAAGAGAATGGCTGTGCAAATACAGTAAGTGGTAGAGAAGAATGTGGCTGCAGCAGATATATGATGATGGACAATGAGTCATTAATTAAAAAAAATGTTGGTAGTGAATATGGTGATTTGAGTGGTGGTGTGAATGTGAGTGAAAGAGGAGAGTCTGGAGAACTGAGAAGAACTCAGAGAAGCCACAAGACTCGGGTGTATTTAAAAGACTTTGTAAAATAATGGAGTGGTGCATTCACCATAGGCAGAGAAGTTTCTATACCCTATAGTATTTTAGAGAACTTATGAGTTAATTGAATGTATAATGTATGTTATTGTCAATTGTTCACTATTTACTTATTATTGTGGGATAGTATTTCTTTGTATTATTATTATTATCATTGTTATTTTTTTTGTTTTGTTTTTGGTTTAAAGGGGAAAGATGTGTTGTATTGTGACTTTAACCCCTTCGCTGCCAGGCCTTTTCCCCCTTCTGTGCCAAGCCTTTTTTTGGCTATTTGGGGCAGTTCGCGCTTAGGCCCTCATAACCTTTTGTTCACATAAGCTACCCACGCCAAATTTGTGTCCTTTTTTTCCAACATCCTAGGGATTCTAGAGGTACCCAGACTTTGTGGGTTCCCCTGAAGGAGACCAAGAAAGTGGCCAAAATACAGTGAACATTTTTTTTTTTTTTTAAATGGGAAGAAAGGGCTCCAGAAGGCAGCTCATGTTTTTTTCCCTGAAAATGGCATCAACAAAGGGTTTGCGGTGGCAAGATCACCATCTTCCCAGCTTTCAAGAACAGGCAGACTTGAATTGGAAAACCCAATTTTTCAATACAATTTTGACATTTTACTGGGACATACCCCATTTTTACTATTTTTTGTGCTTTCAGCCTCCTTCCAGTTAGTGACCAAAATGGGTGAGAAACCAATGCTGGATCCCAGAAAACTAAACATTTCTGAAAAGTAGACAAAATTCTGAATTCAGCAAGTGGTCATTTGTGTACATCCTTCAAGTGTTTCCTACAGAAAATAACAGTTGAAATAAAAAAATATTGAAATTGAGGTGAAAAAAACAGCCATATTTCTACACGTTTTACTCTGTAACTTTTTCATGCAGTGTCAGATTTTTTAAAGCAATATACCGTTATGTCAGCTGGACACTTCTGGTTGCGAGGATATATAGGGCTTGTAAGTTCATCAAGAACTCTAGGTACTCAGAGCCAATAAATGAGCTTCACCTCGCAATGGATTTTTATTCTATACTGGGTATACAGCCATTCATTTGCTGAAATATAAAAAGTGAAAAATAGGTATCAAGAAAACCTTTGTATTTCCAAAATGGCCACAAGATAAGGTGTTGAGAAGCAGTGGTTATTTGCACATCTCTGAATTCCGGGGTGCCCATACTAGCATGTGAATTACAGGGCATTTCTCAAATAGATGTCTTTTTTACACACTGCCTTACATTTGGAAGGAAAAATTGTAGAGAAAGACAAGGGGCAATAACACTTGTTTTGCTATTCTGTGTTCCCCCAAGTCTCCCATTAAAAATGGTACCTCACTTGTGTGGGTAGGCCTAGTGCCCACAAAAGGAAATGGCTCAAAACAGAATGTAGACACATCACATTTTTTCACAGAAAACAGAGGTGTTTTTTTCGCAAAGTGCCTACCTGTGGATTTTGGCCTCTAGCTCGGCCGGCACCTGGGGAAACCTAGAAAACCAGCGCATTTTTGAAAACAAGACACCTAGGGGAATCCAAGATGGGGTGACTTGTGGGGCTCTGACCAGGTTCTGTTACCCAGAATCCTTTGCAAACCTCAAAATTTGACCAAAAAAACATGTTTGCCTCTCATTTTGGTGACAGAAAGTTCTGGAATCTGAGAGGAGCCACAAATTTCCTTCCACTCAGCGTTCCCCCAAGTCTCCCAATAAAAATGGTACCTCACTGGTTTGGACAGGCCTAACGCCCACGAAAGGCAATGGCCCAAAACACAATGTGGACACGTCACATTTTTTCACAGAAAACAGAGGTGTTTTTTACAAAGTGCCTACCTGTGGATTTTGGCCTCTAGCTCAGCCGGCACCTGGGGAAACCTAGCAAACCAGCACATTGTTGAAAACTAGACACCTAGGGGAATCCAAGATGGGGGACTTGTGGGGCTCTGACCAGGTTCTGTTACCCAGAATTCTTTGCAAACCTCAAAATTTGGCCCAAAAAACACTTTTTCCTCACATTTCGGTGACAGAAAGTTCTGGAATCTGAGAGGAGCCACAAATATCCTTCTACCCAGCGTTCCCCCAAGTCTCCCGATAAAAATGGTACTTCACTAGTGTGGGTAGGCCTTTCGCCCACGAAAGGAAATGGCCCGAAACACAACGTGGACACATCAATTTTTTTCTCAGAAAACAGAGGTGTTTTTTGCAAAGTGCCTACCTGTGGATTTTGGCCTCTAGCTCAGCCGGCCCCAGGGGGGGCAGAAATGGCCTAAAATAAATTTGCCCCCCCAAACCCCCCCGGGGAGCGACCCTTGCCTACGGGGTCGCTCCCCCTGCGTGACATTGGCGCAAATAAAAAATCCCTGGTGCCTTATTGTTTCTGCCTCCCTTGGGGGCAGATTGACCTCAAATCTGCCGATCTGCCCCCATGGGGGGCCGACTGTGTCTAAATACAATTTGCCCCCCAATAGAGCGACCCTTGCCTAATGGGTCGCTCCCCATCTCTAAAAAAAAAAAAAACATTAAAAAAAATATATTTTTTTTTTAGCCCTGGCGTCTAGAGGATTCTGCCTCCCGGGGGCAGATCGGCCTGCGGGCAGAAATTGCCTAAAATAAATTTGCCCCCCAACCCCCCCCGGGGAGCGACCCATGCCTACGGGGTCGCTCCCCCTGCGTGACATTGGCAAAAAAAAAAAAAAGATCCCCGGTGCCTAGATATTTCTGCCCCCCTTGGGGGCAGATTGACCTAAAATCAGCCGATCTGCCCCCAAGCAGGGCAGAAATGGTCTAAATAAAATTTGCCCCCCAGTGGAGCGACCCTTGCCTAATGGGTCGCTCCCCATCTCTAAATAAACAAACAAACAAAAAAGAAAACACAAAAAAAAATTTTGCCCTGGCGCCTAGAGGTTTCTGCCCCCCGGGGCAGATCGGCCTAATAACAATAGACCGATCTGCCCCCGGGGGGGGCAGAAATGGCCTAAAATAAATGTGCCCCCCCAACGCCCCCGGGGAGCGACCCTTGCCTACGGGGTCGCTCCCCTTACGTGACATTGGCGCAAAAAAAAAGATCCCCGGTGCCTAGTTGTTTTTGCCCCCCTTGGTGCAGATTGACCTAAAATCGGCCGATCGGCCCCCAAGGCGGGCAGAAATGGTCTAAATACAATTTGCCCCCAGAGGAGCGACCCTTGCCTAATGGGTCGCTCCCCATCTCTAAAAAACAAACAAACAAAATAAAAAAAACACACACAAAAAATTAGCCCTGGCGCCTAGAGGTTTCTGCCCCCCCCCCCGGGGGCAGATCGGCCTTATAACAATAGGCTGATCGGCCCCCAGGGGGGGCAAAATGGCCTAAAATAAATTTGCCCCACCAACCCACCACGGGGAGCAACCCTTGCCTACGGGGTCGCTCCTCTTGCATGGCATTGGCGCAAAAAGAAATCCCCTGTGCCTAGTTGTTTCTGCCCCCCTTGGTGGCAGATTGACCTAAAATCCGCTGATCGGCCCCCAAGGGGGGCAGAAATGATCTAAATACAATTTGCCCCCAAGGGGAGCTACCCTTGCCTAATGAGTCGCTCCCCACCTCTAAAAACCAAACAAACAAACAAAACAAAAACACACCAAAAAAAAATTAACCCTGGCGCCTAGAGGTTTCATCGGCCTAATAACAATAGGCCGATTGCCCCCCCGGGGGGGCAGAAATGGCCTTAAATAAATTTGCCCCCCCACCCCCCTGGGGAGTGACCCTTGCCTACGGGGTCGCTCCCCTTGCGTGACGTTGGCGCAAAAAAAAAGATCCCTGGTGCCTAGTGGTTTCTGCCCCCCTTGGGGGCAGATTGACCTAAAATCGGCTGATCTGCCCTCAAAGGGGGCAGAAATGGCCTAAATACAATTTGCCCCTCCAGGTGAGCGACCATTGCCTAAGGGGTCGCTCCCCATCTGTAAAAGACAACAACAAACAAAATCCCGGTGCCTAGTGGTTTCTGTCCCCCTTGGGGGTTGATCGGCCTAATTCAAATAGGCTGATCTGCCCCTAAGGGGGGCAGAAATGGCCTAAAATAAATTTGCCCCCCAGGGGAATGACCCTTGCCCAAGGGGTCACTCCCCTTGCGTGAAATACACGGAAAAAAAAAACCTCCCTGGTGTCTAGTGGT